>NC_137890.1:133039044-133639044 GCF_963455335.1 Martes martes | reverse complement strand
CCTTGCTTTCTGAATTGTATTCATCTCTGTAAGAGTAGAGGTTAACTTACAGATATTCTTTCTGCAGAGATACAGATAATTTCCAACTAATAGAACAGATAACCTAAAAGATTATGATTCTTGGATTCTGTTGAGTATTAAATAATTTTGTATTTTATCCAGAAATCTTTGTTTAACATTTCTTTTTTAATTTTATATGTATTTTTTTTCTCAAATGCTTTTTGAACCAATCATAACTTTTTACAATTTTGCTCACTAATAAATGAGTTAAGTAAAATTTTTCACATGTGGTTATCTTTATATTTGTATAAAACTCATGGTTCTTTTTTTAACATACATTTTGTTTATTGTGATAAGATACACATAACATTTACCATTTTAACCATTTTATAATGTACAATTCAGTAACATTAAATTTATTGAAAATGTTGTGTAACCATTGCCAGTATCTAGTTACAGAACTTTTTCATTACCCCAAATGGAAATTTTTTTTTTTTTTAAATTTGACAGACAGAGATCAAAAGTAGGCAGAGAAGCAGACAGAGAGAGGGGAAGCAGGCTCTCCGCTGAGCAGAGAACCTGATTCAGGGCTCGATCCCAAGACCCTGAGATCATGACCTGAGCTGAAGACAGAGGCTTTAACCCACTGAGCCACCCAGGCATCCCCCAAATGGAAATCTTTTTAAAATCATACTTTAATATAAAAATATTTATTGAGTATTTGTTTTGTTTGTTTGTTTTATTTTTATTTTTTTTGGCCAGGCTTTATTCTAGCTGCTTGGATATAGAAGTGAATTAAACAAACACTCCCCCACAACTCTAATGTGTTTTATGTCTTAACAGGGGAGAGGAAAATGCAACAAGAGAATTAAGTAAAATATGTAGTGTTTTAGATAGTGATAAATGTGAAAGAGAGAAATAATACATTGAAAAGGGATATAAAATGTCAGAGTATGGGAAATTACAATGAAAAAGCTTCACTGAGAAAGTGACATTTGAGGAAATATCAAAATCAAAGTAAGGGGATTTGCCATATGAATATTGGGGGTGGAAGAAGACTTCTAGGCAAAGAGGAAATGAGGTGTAAGGACCTGGTATGTTTGAGGAACATCAATAGTTTGGTATGAGAGGAATTATCAAGGAGGAGCATCGCAAGAGAAAATTTCAGAATAGAAATTGAACACTTGATTATAAAAACAAATCAACAAGGTCATTTGTTTTTAGTTTGAATTAGATGGGAAGCCATTTAGAAATGGTATGATGTGACTTATGTTTTGAAATCATTATCCTGGAAGCTGTGTTGGGAAGGGAAAAAGTGAGGCAAGGACAGAAGCAATAGGTCAATTAGAAGAATATTTCAGTAATTTGGGTGAGAGCAATGGTGTCACAGATGGGGTGGCAGATAGAAGGTAGAAAATATTGGTTTCTTCTGGATACAGTTTCAGGGTACATTTACAGAGGACTTCCTGGGAGATCACTGTATGTTTGTGTAAGTAAAGGTGCTTGGCAGTAACTCCATGTTATTTTATTTGAACGATTGAAAAATGGAGTTGCTATACTGAAATGAAGAAGACTGTAAGAGGAATGGGTTTGAGGGGAAAAGTGAAAGCTCAGATTTGGAAATGTTGAGGTAGAGATGTTTGTTAGATATCCATGTTAGTTATCATGTGGGTATATGAATATGCACGTTCAGAGTTCAGAGAAGTGATTCATTCTGGAGAAAGGCATTTGGGAACTATCAAAATGTAGACACTGTTTAATATCATGAAGTTTTGTTAGGTTTTAAGACACAGAGTGTGGATAGAATAGAATTAAGAACTAAAGACAGAACTCTAGGATGATTCCATATTTAAAAGCTAAGGACATGAAGAGGAACCTCTACAGAGGCTTGAAAAACCAGAGAGGCAAGAGCAAAACTGGGCAAATGGTGAAAAACTGGAACTTTGGTAAAGTCAGGGGCTGAAACCAGATTAAGATGTGGAACCAAATTCTCCACCCATGCACAGGAGATGAAATAGGTTCTTTTACATACCTGAAGTTCAAATTAGACCTTACCTGGCATTCATTTGGGTAAGGCAGAGCAAGTCCAGAACCGAGCCTGCACTGTGCAAGATATAGGTTCTGGGATAGTCTGTGCTACTCCTCACTAATAATGTAAGGCCCAGTTTGTGCTCTTCTTAGAGTCTCTTCTGAAACCATCATGAAACCCTCTAACAGGAAGGGAAGAATATGTTACTATGTTGAAAAACAATGCAAAATGGGCTATCAAACAAAAATAACAGAGCAAATGAAAAATCCACTGCCATGAAAAAGAACATACTCATGAGTGGAAAAATCATGCCTGAGAAAAAAACATTCAGATCAGTAAAGTAATTTTTTTTTTTTTTTTTTTACTTGACAGAGAGAGAGAGATCACAAGTAGGCAGAGAGACAGGGGGAAGCAGGCTCCCCGCTGAGAAGAGAGCGAGATGCAGGGCTCAATCCCAGGACCCTGAGATCGTGACCTGAGCCGAAGGCAGAGGCTTAACCCACTGAGCCACGCAGGCACCCCATCAGATCACTAAAGTAATTTGAAGGAGTTTTAAAATATGCTTATTTAAAATATTCAAAGGGCATCCATGTAATGGATAAGAGATGGTAAAAGAATGTGAAGAAAACTAAGAACTATTTTTTGGAATTTAACCATTTTGAGAATTTAAAAAAATTAACTTTTAACCTTAATTAGCCATTAACTTTAAAAATCAGTACATAAATTCAGTTTGGACATAACTGAAGAAGTGAATTTGGTAATAGAATTAGGTAGATTTCCACAATTCAACAAAAGATAGGGTCTATGAAAGAGAAGCTATAGCAAGAAGCTGTAATGTGTATCTAATAAACTTTTTAAAGAATGAGATAAAAATGCATACTATTAAGAACAATGAACAATATTTAAAACATTTTAAAGTAAAAATAGATTTCCTTTACAGAAAAGACAATCATATTAAAAGTAGGGTTTATCTTAGCAACAATTTATGTCACAGAAGACAATGGAATATCTTCAAAGTCCTGAAGGAAAATATCTTTAAACTTGGATTTCTACATCTAAACTATTTTTAAGTTATTACACACACATGCACACACATACATCAAAACAGATTATCGCTATCAAGACAGAAAAAAAAAGACATTCAAAAAGGAAACAAAAGTGACAACGAACTTAGTATCCCTTATACACAGAATCACCTTTAAATGAAAGGAAAACTATGATGGAAATCACTAGGATCTGAAGCATTGTTTATCTAGGCACCATGCAGTAAGTTATTTCCCTTAACTACTAAGAGAAACTGGTCATTCAGAATATTTACACACAGGGTGTTAAGCAGAATCCTGTCTTCTCACTAATCAAGTTAAAATGAGTCTTAAGACAAATTTTTCTGCATGATTGGAAGTAATAATTTTTCTGTGTTATGTTTCCTTGCCATATAATGTCCATGAAAAGTACTCTCTACATTTATAAATGTACATTTATAAATTTTTATGTTTGTTAATATCATGAAACACTTAGAAAAATATGAGTCAGAATGTGTGGCTTGTTTTGAATATCACATCAGTTCATTAATTAGGTTTATTATAAATATTTCAGATTTAACTGAATTTTAAATTAAAACCCAAATACTGGAGTTTAAAATATAGGTGTATTGAAATTGTTTTTATCAGAACTATCCTTTTCACCTCACATGACGAAGACTCCAATATGATTTCTATTATTTGCAACAATAGCTTAGAATTTTTAATTCTCTTTCAGAAGTTTAAAAACAGGCTTAAATAAAATGAACATGTTTCTGAAGTGTTTGTTCTTCAATCACTCCAAAGACTGTCATTGATAACATATTATACCAGGAAGAAAAATAACCCCAGGCAGAAGGAGTGGGATTCTAGAAAGAAAAGTAAGAAACATATAAAACACTCTGCAAAAATTAAAGGACACTAAAATAAAATAACAAATACATTCATACTTTATGTGGTTTGGGATACGAAGTGGGAGTTCAAAAAAGTTTGGTAAGATCCTTTTTTTTTTGGTGGGTTGATATGCTGATTTACTTTAGAATGTTTTACTAAAATATTACTGTAAGTATGTCTAGTAGTTGTTATTGGTAATCATTAAAAGAACAGAAAAAGGACATCTAACTCCTATACCTTTGGGTATTCTTAATAAAAAAAAAGTGAAAAATCTTATCTGCAACAATTTAGTATATTGCTCATGTATATACGTATATATTATTTATGTATTGTATGCATGGTAAAGTATAAAATATTGTTAGGAAACATCCACACCAAACTCATGATTTTTGTTGTCTCTGATGGAGGGTACTCTCAGAAGGGGATGGGGATATGGCTTAATGTGACTGTTTTCTGTTAAGCAGCAGAGCCTTTAGTAAATGTATCATTTTAGAAGCATGGGGTAAAGTACAATGACATAGCTCCTTTCCCATCTGTGAGTGATTTGGGGAAAGGAAAGAGGAGAAAGAGAGGACATCAGTAAGTCATCAGACTTGGGTCTCCTGAACTTTGATGTCCAGGTTTCATTGTTTGTTGAGGCGTAGCATCAAGGAAGGTTAAATTAGTTGAGGGTAGAGTATTCCATTATTCCAGATTGATCTTTTAGTTCCTGGGTTGAAGACTCTCTCAAAAGTTGCCTAGTGGGGCACCTGGGTGGCTCAGTGGGTTAAGCCTCTGCCTTTGGCTCAGGTCATAACCTCAGGGTCCTGGGATCGAGCCCTGCATCGGGCTTTCGGCTCAGCAGGGAGCCTGCTTCTCCCTCTCTCTTTGCCTGCTTCTCTGCCTACTTGTGATCTGTCTGTCAAATAAATAAATAAAAATCTTAAAAAAAAAAAAGTTACCTAGCACCAACTTGAAGCATGACTATGATAAAATGAACTTAAAAGTATATCTTCTCATACCGTTGAAGCTGACCTTGATGTTTCTCTTCCTTAAGTGTCTCAGTTCCTGTATGGTGTGAACTGTGACTTAAGTGCTGCAGAGCTGCTGTAACAAGGGGTCTTCAAAACTGAGGCTGGGGTAGAGGATGAGGCTGCTGGTGGGAAGGTACAATGAGGCAACCAATATGAAAAACAGTTTAGCTATTTAAAAAAAAAAAAACTTAAACACATACTTACCATATCACCCAACAAGTATTTACTTAGTATAAATGAAAAATACATCCACAAAAATACTTGTATGAGTGTTCATAACAACTTTATTTGTAATGATGGCCAAAGCTGAAAACAATCCAAATGTCCTTTAATCAATGAATGGATAAACAAATTGTATTATATTCATATTGAACACAACAAGGAACAAATCATTGGTACATTCAAGTACTTGAATAAATCCCAAAATAATTTTGATGAATAAAAGAAACTAGAAAAAATTTGGATAATATTATTCAATGTATATAAAATCCTAGAACTGGAAACAAATCTAGAGTGACAGAATGCAAATAATATTCTCCTGGCAAGTGAATGAGGATATATGATGAGGTTTAGACTATGAAAGGGCCAAAAGAAACTTTAAGAATAATAGAAATGTTTATTTTTTTGATTGTGGTAACAATTACTTGGGTTTGTACAAATGTCACAACTTCCCAAATTATACAGCTAAATATGTACTGTTTATTATACACCTATTATATCTCAGTAAAGCTGTAAAAAATATTTAAAACACTCTGCAAAGGGTAACTGAGGTTTTTGTGCCATACATGCACTGTTGAAATAAGGCAGTATACTACCATTCTAGACTACTGTGAGAAAACATATTCCCCCGTTCTTTAAAATAGTTCTTTGGGGCACCTGGGTGGCTCAGTGGATTAAGCCTCTGCCTTCAGCTCAGGTCATGATCTCAGGGTCCTGGGATCCAGCCCTGCATCAGTCTCTCTGCTCAGCAGGGAGCCTGCTTCACCCCTGTCTCTGCCTGCCTCTCTGCCTACTTGTGATCTCTCTCTCTCTCCTCTCTGTCAAATAAATAAAATCTTTAAAAAAAAAAAGTTCTTTAAGTTGGATGAACATAGATTCCATCACACAATGCATGCTATGTTTTTTTTTTTTCAAGATTTCACTTATTTATTTGAGAGAGAGAGAGCAGAGAGAGAAAGATAGAGTGCATGAGCAGTGATGAGGTACAGAGGAAGAGGGACAAGCAGACTCCCCACTGAGCAGGGAGCCTGATGCAGGGCTTGATCCCAGGACCCTGAAATCATGACCTTAGTGGAAGGCAGACCCTGAACTGACTGAGCTACCCAAGTGCCTCCCTTACTATGTTTTAAAGACAATATAGAATGATTATGCTGATGACAAAAACTAAAAAAAGACAACTCAGATTTCATCATATATTGATGAATGGCATTAACCAATGTTAAATAAGTATTTCAAGAAGTGGTTACTCCCATCCAATGCCAATGGTAATAACTTACTAGAGAAAAGTATGACAATGTTGATCACAACTCTAATTTTGTAACGGTTGTTGACTGACATTTGAAATTAGACTCACGAAATAATTATGGATGTTCATTGTAATTAAAATACAATATTAACACTGACTCTCTCTCCCCAGATCATAAAATAAAAGATATTCAGTTTTTCATTTTGTTTATCTTTATTTGTTAAAATTTGCTGTGTCATCATGCATTAATCTTGGGATAAGTCAGTTTCCCTGACTATCCCAATGAAAATAATAACTCTCCATGTATGATCGCCATCCCATCGGCTTGCTTTATTTCTCTTTGTAGTACTTATGCCTTCTCACATCCTTTTTGCTTGTTTGTTTCACTATTTGTTTATTCCTGTATCTTTCCAGCTAGAATTTAAGCTTCATGAGTGTGAAAATTTTTTCTGTTTTTTTATTGCTCTACTGAGAATAGTTCCTGGCACGTAACAGACATCCAATAAATCTTTCTGAATAAGAGAAAAATAGCAATGAGTGCAATTTAAAAATTGATATAATCAGTAGGAAGGCAAACTCTTTTGTATCTTGAATTGATTCAAGACAGAGAATGATTGTGAAATAAATAAGACTATTTTTTCTCTTTCAATTTGCATTTGAAAGTACAGCAGCCCCCCTTTTCCATGGTGGTTTTGCTTTCTGCAGTTTCAGTTAACCTTTGTCAACTGAGACCTGGAAGTGGGGAGGTGACCTTCCTCCTGACATACTGTCTGAAGGTCAATAGTAGCCTAATGCTGCATCACCATACCTGCATCATTCACTGCGCTTCCTCTCCTCATGTAGACATGTGTATAGAAGGAATAGTAGGTAAAGTATTTCTTCTCTGTCTTACTAGAAGCAGAGTCAAAAATGCAATTCTGTTTTAATATAAATGTTCTATACAATTTAGTATTTCCCTGCTTTTATAAATGTTGTTTTTTCTGTTTGCAGTATGTAACCAGCCACACCTCTCTGGCAAAGGGACAAACTCATCATGCCAGAGCTCAAGAATTTCTATTTTGTTAAATCTTCCCTAACCTCCATTTCTCTGCCTGCTGTCACTTATGCTTTTGCTACACTACATAGATCACTGTGTGAGCATGCCTACCCTGGGTGATTTTAACTCTGTTGAAACTGCTGTCTTCCTTAACTGTCTTTCTTCCCTTAAGGCAAGGATTGTGCCTTATTCATAAAGTATGCAAAAAAGGCATAGAGTCTGACAACACTATAGAAAAATTGAATGTGTTTTAAGAAAGTGAATGGGGGGCGGATGGGTGACTCAGTCTGTTAAGCATCTGACTTTTGCACAGGTCATAATCCCAGGGCCCAGGGACCAAGCCCTGCATTGGGCTCTTTGCTCAGTGGGGAGTCTGCTTCTCCCTTTCCTTCTGCCCCTCTCCTTGCTCATGCTCTCTCTCTCTTTCTGTCAAATAAATAAAATCTTTAAAAATTAAAAAAAAATAAGTGAATGGCTATAGGGATGAAGGAATATCAGGTTTTAACTGGACATAAAAACTAGGTATTTTTTGAGGAATATAGGCTTGAAACAATGGAAACAACACCTTAGTAAGTGTGAAAAGAAGAGACATAAATAAGTAATAATTCAATTTTATTTTATTGCTAACAGGTAGCTTCCTGGAGGATACGATATGAGAGATAGGAGAAAAAATATCTTTTATGTGAAATAAAATGTAATAATTCTAGTTTTCCCACTTCTGTTTTAGTGTTATTATAAAATGATCCATTTACTTGGCATATCCTCTTAAAGATCTTATTATCCTGATTAAACTGAAAATTTCAGTTTAGAAAGGTTGATATGAGGGACACCTGGGTGGTTCAGTGGGTTAAGCCTCTACCTTCAGCTCAGGTCATGATCTCAGTGTCCTGGGATTGAGCCACGAATTGGTCTCTCTGCTCAGCAGGGAACCTGCTTCCCCCTCTCTCTGCCTGTGTCTCTGCCTACTTGTGATCCCTGTCAAATAAATAAATAAATAAATAATATATTTTTTTTAAAAAAAGGAGAGTTGATATGAGATAACAGGGTATTAATTGCTATGTACCTTTATGATGAGTTTTCATTTGTTTTATAAATTAGGAAATATATATATATATATGTTAATCATATATTACTCTACTTTGCATCTAGCAGAATGTCAATAGCAGTAGTAAAATATCAGACTACTATTAATTTAACCAGCTCTTAGTAAATGATAAATGGCAATTTATGCTGATTTTAGGGGAAATGGGGGGTTTGCCAAATGATATATTTCTTTCAAGTCAGCTTAAATATCATTAACAAAAATAAAAGCTCAGGGCTCTGCGTTTTTATGAGTCTCCCAAGTGATGCATCCATGTTTACATGCCATTGATTTAGACCACATTGTTTATGTTAATATGCTGAGTAGGATAACCTGAGATCATTCCAATGAATATTTCCTTTAATAAAGTCTCTAAAATTTTTTGAGTAAAAGTGTTTATTGAGATAAAATTCACATACCATGCCATCACTGATTTAAATAAATAATTCAGTGGGTTTTAGTATACTTACAGAGTTGTGCAATTATAACCACAGTCTAAATTTGAAACATTTTAATGCTGTCCCAAAGGAACCCCAGACCCATTGGCAGTAATTTCCCATTCCATCTCCACCTGCTCTAGGCAAGCACAAGCCTACTTTCTGCCTCTCTGTATTTGCCTGTTTTGAACAGTCATATACATGGAATTATACAATATGTAGCCTTTTGTGACTGGCTTCTTTTACATGTCATAATGTTTTCAAAACTTATTTATGTTATAGTATGTGTCATTACTTTATTACTTTTACTCCTGAATAATATTCCATTGTATGGAAATACCACACTTGTTTATCCTTTCATCAGTTGATAGACAGTTGGGTTATTTTACCTTTTGACTATTTTGAATAATGCTGTTATGAACATTCGTGTACAGATTTTTTTGTGGACATAGATTTTCATTTTTCTAAGGAATAAACCTGGGAGTGAAATGTTGGGTCAATCGGAGTTTTTGAGGAATTGCCAGATCATAGTCTAAAAGGCCCGTACCATTTTACATTCTCAACGACAGTGTATTAAGGTTCTAGTATCATCACAACCTGTCAACATTGTTATCTGTTTCTTTGATTATAGGCATCCTAGTGTGTATGTAGAGTGATCTCATTATGGTTTGGATTTGCATTTTCCTGACTGGCTAATTGTGGAGAGCACAGGCAAGCTGGGCGATGGGCGGAGGGAGAGAGAGATTCCTGAAACAGACTGCTTCCTGAGTGTGGAGCCGGATACAGTGCTCAATCCCAGGACCCTGAGATTATGACCTGAGCCAAAACCAAGAACTGGCAGCTTACCCAACTGCACCACCCAGGCACCCATGCCTTACGAATTTTTTTTTTTTTTAACTAGACATTTAAATATCATAATGTAGTGACCTTGGCTATCAGATTTTCCACTTTCCCTAGGGTTTGTGGCTTTTTTGACTATTGAAAGCTGCCTAGTCCATTTGTTTAGTGACTTACTAGTTTCACAGAGATTTTTATTCCTTATATTGTGCTCACTGAAGTCTGTTCTTAGCTTGTGTTCAGCTAGCGTTTTGACAGAGATGTCATTGAGTACCAACACCTAAAGCAAATGAAACCCTTCCCGCATGTTCCCTAGTCTTCCCAGACTGGCTCTGTGCCAGGGTACTTTATTAACACCTAGCTAGGTAAAAGCTTAGAGTTATCCCAGATATTTCTGAGCACGCATCTTACATTGGACATGCACATGGCTTTCTGAATTCCCCCATATTAGTGTGTGCTTTTGAATGCCCTGATTTCCCAAAGAAACTCCCTTGCAGCTTAGGAGTTGGGTCTACTCAATTCCTGCCACAACCGGGGACTAGCATCCCACACTGGAAAAACAAGACTTCCATCTTTCTGACTCTTGCTGAAACAGGGAGGGGGCAGCGCAAAGGCAAGTTGTTCTCCATTTTAGAGTTGCTTTGTCTTGATTTAAAATTTCCTTGGCTGCTGTAAACGTTTGTTTTCCAGAGTTCTAACAAAGTTGGTTCTAATAAATTCTGCAATTTTAACTGTTGGGGGATGGGAGCTTGGAACTTCCTACTCCACTGTTTTGCTAACATCATGTTTCACATTTTAGTTTGGAGTATATGGCCCTGATGATTAAAGATGTTCTTCTAGAAGTTTTGATTTATGTATTACATTTATGTCTTATGATTCATTTGACTTAATTTTAGTATATGGTGCATATGGGTTGTTTCTATTGTCTCAGCACCATTTGTTGAAAACCCTGTCCTTTCTCTACTATGTTTCCCCTACCCCTTTGTCAAAAATCAGCTGTTCATATCTATTTACATGTCTGTACATGTCTGTTTCTTTGTTATATTTCACTGACCCATTTGTCTGATTTTATGTCAATATCACAGTCTTGTTGACTGTAACTTTATCATTATACTTTAAATCAAGTAGTTTTAGTAACCAAAATTTCTTCTTTTTTAAATAGACTGTATTATTTAGAGCAGTTTAAGGTTCGCAGCAAAATGAGTACAAAGGGTAGAGATGCCCCATATGCCCCCCACCCCAATATATATATAGCCTTCCCACCTTATTAAAACCTCCCACAAGAGTGGTACATTTATTATAATTGATGACCCTACACTGACACATCATTATGACCTTGAGTGCATAGTTTACATTAGGTTTCACTCTTAACATTGTACGTTTTATGGGTCTAGACAAATTTATAATGACATGTATATACCATTATAGAGTCATTTTACTGCCCTAAAAATCCTCTTCTTTTTCAAGGTTTTCTAGTGTAGGTTATTTGCATTTTAATTTTAAAATTGGCTTTTTAAAATTTTCTACAAAAATATCTGCTGGGATTTTGATTAAGATTCTATTTAATCTGTAGGTCAGTTTGGGGAGAATTAATATTAAGTCTTAATATTAAGTCTTTTTGCTTATAGATATGGCATATCTTCTTTTTTTTTTTTTTTAAAGATTTTATTTATTTATTTGACAGAGAGATCACAAGTAGGCAGAGAAGCAGAGAGAGAGGGGGAAGCAGGCTCCCCACTGAGCAGAGAGCCGGATGCGGGGCTCGATGATGACCTGAGCCGAAGGCAGAGGCTTTAACCCACTGAGCCACCCAGGTGCTCCCGGCATATCTTCATTTACTTAGGCAGTCCTTAACTTCTCTTAGCAATGTTTGGCAGATTTTAGTGTATAGTCTGTCAGATTGATTCCAGTCTTTCATAATTTTGATGCTACTGTAAATGGTATTGATTTTACAATTTCAGTTTTCAGTTGTCAGTTGCTATTATATATAAATACAAATTAACTTTCATGTATCAATCTTGTGTTCTAAAATCTTGCTAAATTCACTTATTAATTCTAGTAACTTTCTTATTAGATTCCCTGCGATTTGGACAAAAATGATGAAGTCATCTACAAATAAGGGCATTTTTACTTCTTCATTTCTAATCAATCTCTTTCTTCTTTTCTTTCTTTGCCTTCCTTCCTTCTTCCCTTCCTTTCTTCCTCCATCCCTCCCTCCTTTCCTTCCTTCTTTCTTTCTTCTTTTGTTTTTTGATCTTATTGGACTAGAAGTATGTTTTATTTTAACTGAATGGAAAAATCTAACTATATTCCTATGAGAATCAAACATGGATATGCATCTTTATTGGGGTTCCAAAGGAAAAGAAAAACATGGTATATCTTCTAAGAATATCAAAATTGGTAGGAAGAGGGGATTTGAATTGTTACTTTCTAAAGCATTTGTAAATTGCATGTATAATCAAAATATGAAAACCTTATTTTTCCATATTAATCATTCTTGGGGGCAAGGAATTCTTGTCTTTACCTTCAGAACATTTCCAGAATTGGACTGCTCTCCAGTCTCCATCATTTCTCACAGTCATTTCCTACTTGGACTAGTCCATTGGTCTCCTAACCAGGGTTTCCTTGTTTCTGATCATTACCATTTATAGCTTATTCTCCACAATAGCATTCAGAGAAATCCTTTCAGAATGTCATTGAGACCATGTTACCCTCATTAAAATACTTTAGGAGGTGTCTTTTTTAGTTACAGTAAAATCCAGTGGCCTTACAATGGTCATTAAAAGGACATATATGAGCTGGTTCCCAGTTATGATTTTACTATGTCTATTAACACTTCATTTTATTCTCTGTTTCAGTTACAATAGCCTTATTTTTGTTTCTTGAATACAGGATTAACACTTCTAATTTCAGGGTCTTTGCATTTGCTATTTCTTCTCCCTCGAATGCTTTTAACTTGGATATCTACATGATTTACTCTATCATTACATTTATGTTTTTTCAAATACCACCTCACCTGAGAGGCTTTATCTAACTATCCAGTATGAATTATACCATTCTCTATGTTATTTAATCCTGTTTATTTCTTTCTGTTTTCTGCTCTGTACCATTTGCTTCCTATTTTGGTTTATTTCAGTTTATTTATTTTATTGTCTGTCTCCCCATCACTAGATTGTAGGTTGTGTGATAGTAAGGATAGTGTTTTGTTTACTGCTATATCCTGGTGCTTAGAATAATGCCTGGCATGGAGAGTGTGTCTAATATGTATTATTGAATAATGATTATTTTTGAAGGAATAAATTATTTTTACCAACCATACTAACCTGCAGATACTGAAGTGCTGGTAAGTGATGAACTAACCACTGTGATTTCCTAAGGAATGAATACATCTTTTTGATACTATGTTTATGAACTAGTCAGCATAAGAACCAAAATCTACTCTAACATGTCATGTTTTCATGGTCCCACAAGCTATGCTAAATTTAATGTTTGGCCTAAAATCACAAGACAGCCTATAGATCTATTCCTTGCCACAGTGAATTATTTAACTTATTTTTGTATGAGTTGCTTCATTTACCTTTATGCTTTCAACCATAAACATGAACCATTGATTAAAATGAGAATCATGAAACTACTGAATATAATCAAGATAATAAACTTATTAGAAGAACCACAAACTTTCCAGGTGTATGAAAAGGTTTGACCTCATCTGTCAGACTACTTTGACACAAAGAAGGCATCATTTTTCTAACTCTAAATAATAAATCACTAAGAGTAATTATCGAATCTTAGTATATCCACAGTTGCTACCTTGTATATCATTTTTGTTCCTGTGAAATTACAGACAAATCTAAATATTTCTGCCTTTTCTTTGATAAAAACCAGAGCAGTGATTTTATGTAAATATTGCATGTACAACATGAAACATTTCTGAAAGAAAAATCTCTAAAATTCTTTGCAAATGGAAAGAGAAAATTCTTGGCAAGGAGCAATATAATTTAAAATAAAAATAAACGAATGAAATCTTGCTTGATGCTTCCTTAAAAATAAGTTTCAAGAATCACCTTCAAAAGTTGAAGTTCTTGTAATAAGAGAAAATTTAATGAAGCCCTTCTCTGTAATTATAGTTAAATCTCTTTAAAGGCAAAACTGTTGAACAGCTAAAAAAAAGTTTAGCCGATTTTCTGTTTTTCCACAGTTAACTCTGAAGCTTAGAATTATTTATATGTCAAAACCAGGAGGACACTATACTACTAAACATTCCAATCTGCTATTAATTAAGAGGGACATAAAATATACTATTTTTCTATTCAAAATATTGAATCTAGTTGCTTCTATACTAAGCTATCCAAAAGCAAACACAAAACGAAACTAAACACAAATAGAAAAAAGTTTTTTCCTCTTATTTTGAATTATTTTTATCCACACTTCCTCTGCATCCTTACTAATCTATTATTCCTTTTGTTGGCAAGCAGTGTGTCTTATTCTTATTTATGCATACATGTCCCTATGTATCAACTTTCTTATTTCCCAGGACATGGAAAAGAATTTTGCATTTTAATATTTCAATAAATAGATACTTTATTTTTAAATCCACAATCCACAAATAGATTTCTGTGAAGCATGGATTTGATGTATGATGAAGCCAATAAAGAACTGTCTCAGAATGAACAATATATCAATGGCCTCTTGACAGCTAGATAGATTAATTCAAATTAATACCAAAATAGACCACGATGTATTAGTTTTCCAATAGTACTTCATCATCTCACTTTTCACATAGTGGAAATATGAATTCCCACTATGCAGTGTAGATAATATTTAGAAACCTTTGCATTCTCAAATTTGAGTGACTTATATAAATAAAATCCATGACAACATCTGTAAGAAAAAACAGAATTATATTACCTTTTTTGTGTGTGACAAGAGGACCTGTTTAGGAGACACCAATGTAAATGCTAAAAAGCTATTAGAAATTTTCTTAAGCTGAAGTGATAAAACTTCCACTTTCAAGTTTTGAGATATAGAAGTCCAAAGTTCAGTTTTCAGGAGAAATTAATTTTTCACATTCTGGCATCAAGAATAGGCCTGGTCTTGATATCTGTCTGTGATTAGAGGGAAAGTCACAAGACAAAGGCAAGCTCTGGAGTAATTTAAAAACCGAGTCTCTGATCTCCCAATACTTGAGAGAGAAAAAAAAAATGGAGAGAAATATCTATGTGGAAAGCCTTTCATATTTAGAAAAATTACTTCCATTCAATCATTTAGATGCCTTCAGGAAAAATTAATATAAAACGGTTTTAGGGGCACCTGGGTGGCTCAGGAGGTTAGGCCTATGCCTTCGGCTCAGGTCATGATCTCAGGGTCCTGGGATAGAGCCCCGCATCAGGCTCTCTGCTCAGCGGGGAGCCTGCCTCCCCCTCTCTCTGCCTGCTGCTCTGCCTGCTTGTGATCTGTCAAATAAATAAATAAAATCTTTAAAAAAAACCAAAACTGTTTTATACAGTAAACCTGATATCAATTGCTAGCTAAAATGACTAACAGTAAATTCAGTGTCTCTCACTGTTTTCCCTAGCAAATCTTTTGGCTCTGCTTCCTGCCATGTGTTGGTTTTATCAGTGAGGCTGTTATTAAGATCACGGTATCAGTTCCAGATTTTGGATCAATTTATAACAGTAAAAGAGAAAGGGCAAATAGTGATTTAAAGAATGAATTCCAGAGGACAAAAAGAATAATTGCATCATGGTTTCCTGAAAACCTCTCACACCCCATTGGTCCAAACTGGCTCACATGTTCCATTCTTAAACCAATCACTGATGAGGAAGGATGGGGTTACTATCTATTCACTTGGGCCCAACTTAGCTTTTGGAGGTGAGGTAGTCTTCTTCTGGCACATAGGCAATATATGTGGAAAGAAACGATACCTATAACAAACAAAAAAGGAACTCTGCTAAAAATGAGATAAAAGAGGAGAAATGAGTAAAATTTCTATTTTTAAGTTTTGAGATATAAAGGTCAAACACATGATAATGTACACTATAATGATATATATATTATTAATGACTATAAAAATACATCTTTATATTGTTGATGCAAATTGATTAGTAATTTTTTTTGAGAACTCAGTCTTAAAATTTCAGCCTTTGTATAATATTGGGTTGTTGTCAATAATTTTATTCCCATTACAGAGTCAGATTGCTATAAAGGTGACAAAATTTCCTATTATTCCAAACAAAAAAGAAAAAAATAGCTAAGACATATTTAAGCTAGCCTATAAAATAATTAATTGAAATGCTATTTCTTACTTTATATGTTCTTCATATATAATGAAATTCAAACCAGTGCCCCAAATATTAGATGTGTATCCATTCCTAACTCAGCTCCATTTAACCCTGAAGATTAAAGTCCTTCAACCTGCAGATTTTACTTTTCTCAGTTCCAAATCCATTAATAAATTGGAATCCCATCTCTTCTTAGCAAGTGAGGTTTGGAATATTAGGCAACTTCTCCATATAAAGTACATGTTATATTTGGACTCCCAGGCTTTCATGGTTAGAGACATATTTGGGTCCTGAAACTCCAACTTTCCCACCTCCCTTTCAGCCACTGTACACTTTGCCATTTGTTGGAAGAGAACACAGGCCTTCTGGCCATATGTTTCCAGGTAAGAATAAAAAAAATACAGGAATAGGTGTTGTAATCTTGCCTTCTAGTACCTTCTTTGTCCAGTTGATAATTCCATGTTCTATAACAAATAAAGAAGGGATTGTAATTAGGTTTTTTTTTAAATTGCTTCCTTGATTAATAAAAATAAGTTTTTCCAGTGCTAATTCTACCAGAGTTTTGGAAGTCAGGTGATCTCAGACTTTCACTTCTCTTGATGCTCTTTGCAACACATTTCTTGCTGATTTTTTCCTGCACTCAATGTTTGAGGTGCAGCAGTCATTTTTGAATGTTCAAATATTTGGCATCTATTTTGGGACTAAATCCATATTTCCATTATTGCTATTCTAGTTGCATTCTCATTTCTAAGAAAAATTTGGACCTGTGAATGCCCACACAGCAATGGCAAAGAAGGAATACTTATGGAGGGAACTAAAAAGAAGTGCCATGCTTACAACTGATATATTTTTATTTCAGTATCACATTCTTAAATTAATTGTGAATTTCATTTTTATTTAAATCTTTTTAAAAAGATTTTATTTATTCATCTGAGAGAGAGGGACAGAGAGAAAACACAAGCAGGGAGAGAAGCAGAGGAGAAACAGACTCCCTGCTGAGCTGGGAGCCCCCAACGGGGCTAGATCCCAGGCCCTGAAGATCATTACCTGAGGCGTCTGAGCTACCCAGACGCCCCAATGAATTTCCATTTTTATTTAAAAGACAAGTAAGTTGGGGCTATTACTCTTATTCTAGAAGGAGAGGAAACACTCCACATGGCTCTTAGACCAGAGTACTGAACTCCACACTGATCCTATTCCTGTTTCTTATTGTTTTTCTGCAACGACCTGTGATTTTTGCTCTAAGTCCCACTATTTTTTGCCTCTCAACTCCAGTTTCACCTTTTAGGGCTTAGAGCTCCATCTGCCTAGCCTTTGTTTGGTTTCTTTTTACTGGGAGACTCTACCTTAGTTCTGAGTCACATGACTGTGCTGGCAAACTGTGGGCTTGCTTTATACTGGATAGATAATAGCATTCCAGTTTCCAGGAATCAAACCCTGTCATCTTGCTTCTTATGCTCTAAAATCCTTCCTCCTGCTCCTACCAATTACAGGACAGTTTTGGGATACAGACTTCGTAAAGCAGGGCAACATTTTCTTCATACTCTTAGATTCTGGGAATTGTACATATCAAGTTATGCCAGATCAAAGATAGAGTAATACATCTATTCTCAATTCTACTCCTCTCTTTTCAGTCCAGAATTTAAGTCACAGAATGTCTTGTGGTCTAAGTTATAGTACTTAAAACAATCCCATGTATTTGCAGATTATTTCAATGTAGAGTCCAGGTCTAACCTATTTGATTAAGGAAGCAGATAAAGTCACATTCAGCTCTAAAAATTACTATATATTTTTTGGTTCAAACATAAATGTGATCTTGTTAGTTTCTTAATGTCAGATAGGAGCTTAAATATTACTTCCAATTTGGTGTATTGGCTAGGGTGTTGCCAGCTGCTGTTCAAATAAACCCTAAAATGTAGTAGTTTAGCAATCTAGAAGTTTTTTTATTTATGCTATATCCCAGAATAGGTGTTCAGTGGGCAGGCTTGCATGAAGCAACTCAAAGATCCTGGCTCCTTCCATGTTACGGTACTTCCATCACATAGGTTATAAATACGTTCTTTTCCAGTTGGAGAAGGAAAGAATTCATAACATCTTCCTGTTTCATCTGCATTTTAGCCAAATGTGACACAAGTCACATCTGCTTACATTCTTTGGGTCCCAGGAGAACTGGAGACTTGAAAAGGGTGGGGCAGCCCCTTTCCAGAAATCAGTCTTTTCTGTGAAAGGAGAACACAAATTGTTAGAGGACCAACAGCTACTGGTCAAAAACAGTGATATTACTAACCAGGGATGTTGTCTTCAGAATCATTCTAGGAAAACACAAACACACACTCATCTTGGAAAATATTTCATAACCCTAAAGAAGCGAGATTTGGAGATCTAAGCCCTTGGACACTTCCATTTCTACTGCAAACCGAAGAAAAAAAGATGCTGAGAAACTCTATTTTACTTGAATATCCACTTTTTAATGAAAATCCAGACTTCCGGTTATGCTGGATGTGTGAAGTAGTCCAGGGAAACCCACGAATAATGGTTATAAAAATTGAAAAAAAATTTAAACAAACCCGGTGTTTTGAAATAGTGAGACATTAGACAAAGCAAGCAGAAGCAACAGGAGGGGTTGCCTTTGAAATATAACGGTGATAAGAATTACAAGTATGTGACTTTTCTTTTTTGTCTGAGCATACTTTCTCTCCTTCCCCCTACTGCTCAGCTCTAGTAGCAGAAAAGCATAGCCTTACTCCCTCAAGTAAGAGTGGACCACATTTGAAGTTAATACAGTATCTGGAAGCCATGGAGCCACATATGGGGTAACTTCTCAGATCTTAATATAATTTAAACTACATATGTTTGGGAACTTTGCCAGTTATCCATTTATTGCTTCTCAGCTCCAAATTCATGTTTTTATTGTTTACAACAGTGGATGTGGATCCTGTGAATAAATATTTTGTTTTCCAGCTGACAGTAACATTGTTGGTAGAGGGCACTGGATAGGTGTTGGAGAAGGGAAGAGTGTACTTCCTGGTCCTGAGGTGCTTCCAGTCAGCCTCTTGGCTCACTTTCAGTACAGCTTCCCAGGTTCACTCTAGCTCCTACAATGTGGGTGACGTAACTGGTGCTCTGTTCCTACAGTGTGCAGCACTGGAAGCCAGCATTTACCTTAGCTCCTCTCTCAGGCAGATACCTTGCAGTGAAACACCTCCCCCTGTGGTGCTTTCCCTGACATTCTGGAGGGTGGATTTCTGGCAAATTCTGCCTACACAGTGCTACAATGACTTTCTCTATCACCCAAAGCACCACAGCTGTGCCTCTCTAGCAAGATCTTCATCTCAGCCCTGAGACCTCTTCCTTGGACTTAAGATGTTAAGATATGATTTCTTGTCAAAACTTGCCTTTTCCTGCACAAAAACCTTGTAACATTTTTACACATGCTATCTGTAGGAAAGTGAGACAGAGGCTGGAGAAATTCACACAAAGCTGCTGCGGAGGAGTTTGTAAGTGTGTTTCCAGGAGGTCTTTGAAAAGTTACACTGCCATGAGATTTTTGAAAAGAAGACATGTAGGTCAAGCTGCAGACTTTATTTAAAATTGAAAAAATTTTAGAGCAAGCCATCCTAAAGGGGGTTGGGGTTATGTTCATAATTTTCCTCTTTAAAAAAAAAATGTTTTATGGGAGGCATCTAAAATAAAATTTTGGAATTTAATACTTTATGGAATGAAGGATGAAAGAAATGGTCTATCTTCTGTTTCAACTATTAAGGTTATTATGATACTTGATTAATTGCTCAACCTGTTTAGACCAACTGCCTTTAGTAAAATCCATTAAGAAGTGCTCACTTTGGGGCGCCTGGGTGGCTCAGTGGGTTAAAGCCTCTGACTTCGGCTCGGGTCGTGATCCCAGAGTCCTGGGATCGAGCCCCGCATCGGGATCTCTGCTCGGCAGGGAGCCTGCTTCTCCCTCACTCTCTGCCTGCCTCTCTGCCTACTCGTGATCTCTGTCTGTGAAATAAATAAATAAAATCTTTAAAAAAAAAAAAAAAGAAGAAGTGCTCACTTCGTCTCAGACACAATGAGGTAGTGTCACCGGAGTTCAGCTAGTGTTGGGGGTAGGGATGTACATGGGAGTAGGGTACAGCTGGGTATTGGTCAAATCCAGTTTTCCTTAGTAGGTGAGATTCCTATGTAATGTTTGAGTCTCTAGAGACCTTGATGAAAATTTGCCTGTGCAGCAGAGAAACCCAGAGGGAAGAAACCTGATTGTTTTGTCGCTTATGACTGGTAAGTGTCTGGGGAGTGTTCTTAGGCAGTGGAATAAAATTACTTATTTTACTCAAATGTGCCTTTTTTCTTTCTATTTTTTTCTTTTTACTTTCTCCATAGCCAAGATGTGTAGAAAACTTTGGGATAGGAGGTTGGCCATTCTGAATGGAATTTGTATTTTTTCCTTACATCCATTAAAGTCACTTAATGAAAAACTACACACACACACACACACACACACACACACACACAAGAATATTGTTTGGGGATCCTTAAATAGTTTTAAGATCAAACTAATTTTATTTAACTTTAAAAATTCTAATTCTTTTATTGATTTAGCAATGATCTTATACTTTTTTTTTTAAAGATGTTGTCTTTGATTCTAAGAGGTTTTATAATAATAAGGTAAGTTCTATTTCAGAAGGGGAAAAAATTGTATACTGGAATTGAGGAAGTAAGTAAACATAAGGTGGATAGCGATAGCCAAGTTTCCTACTCTAGGAAAGGGAAAGCCACAGGCTAGAGTAAGCTGTATGGAACTGGATTAGAGGTAGAGACATCAGTATGAACTCATGTTTAACCTCATATAGATGAATGGGTACAGAAATAGAGATACATGTATAAACATTTCCTAGTTCAGTCTGCTCAGAGGGCCAAGAACCAGTGATAGCATAGTAGCAGTGAGCACACCAAGTACCTAGATCATGGTTTCTTTTGGCAAAAAGAATCAGGGCTCCTTGGAGAAATAATCAATTCTAGGGATGAAGGGGGTAAGTTTTACAGTGCCAGAAATTAAGAAAGTCTTCAAAAGTGGGGGACATGTCAAAGGAACTCAGGAGCCAACCTGAAAGAGATCCTAATAGCCAGAGGTGAGCAAACAAAATAAGTACTCTAGTGTCACATCATAATCCCACTTATAAAATAAGTATCCGTGAATACATGGTGATATAACTACATGATTGAATAAGTAAATGAGTGGAGAAGAGACAGATCTTCCTTATAGGACCGTTTAAAGAATTTGTATAGGTACTTGTCCCTCTGGGGCACGGAGCTTAATCACCTCCTCTGATCCTGCATTTGCACTTAGTGACTTCGTTCCAGAGAGTAGAACGTGAAAAGGGGAGGAAGTAACTTTACTTTGGGGAAACATGACAAACTCTACCTTGGCCAGGTGCAAGGTTACATCATCAGTGATAAGTCATGTTGATATATCTTTCATGTGATATGGTGAGAATGGTAATTTCACCTTTGTGGTCTTCCCTCCAAACACCAGTATTCCCAGACTAACCATGAAGAAAGCATTTGCCAAACTCACTTGAGGAACTTTATACAAAATACTTAACCTCAAAACTGTAAAGGATTTATAAAACAAGTAAAGTCTGAAAAATGGTCACAGACCAGATGAGATGAAGGAGACATGATAAATAAACAATTTGGTATGATAACGAATAGGATCCTAGAACAGAAAAAGGACATTAGCAGGAAAAAAAACTATTGAAATCCAAATAAAGTGTAGACTTTAGTTAAGAGTGACAGACAAATGTCGGCTTCTTAGTTGTGACAAATGGTAATGTAAGATTTTAATAATAGAGGAAACTGGATGAAGGGCATCTGAGGAACACTCTATATTATTATTATAACTTTTCTATAAAGCTAAAACTATCCTAAAACAGAAGAGCTTCTTTATACATATATTTTTAAAAAAAATTAAACCTGTATAATCTCAATCTGACATTTTACCTCATAGAGCAATAAAAATTATATCATCTGCCTGTAAATTCCACAAACTAAATCCATGATGTCTAGAACAGGTATTCAGGTGAATTGAGCAACAATTATAGATACCATGTGGAAAATAAGGGGAGAAAAGAAATTGTGCATATAATTCTTTTAAAATTAAATTAATATTAAATTTTTTAAAAAAGGAAAAAATTCTAATTTATAAAATTTATTATATGGAGCCAAGTTTAGAATCTTTCAGAGACACTGACCAACAGATGTGGGGGATACAAAGGATATAAGTAATTCATTATAAAGTAATATTTTAGAATTTCAAGGTCATTAAACCCCCACAAATATATATATATATGTAATTTGACTTCTATAACATATAGAAATCAAATAGTGCTTTTAGTACCCCAAGATAAGTTGCACTATTAAATCTGCTATTAAAGAGATTGGATTATTTCCCAATTCCTCAATATCTTCATTCATTGTGCTCTTTTTATATCCTATATAACTGCCATGATTTAGCTAGGATATCTTCCTAGAAGAGCCCTTGAACAATTTTTGCAATGTAAGTGTTTTCTGGAAAAGAACTCTTAAAATAAGTTTAATAAGATTTATTATGTTTCTTCTAAAATTTCTGGGTAAGAATACTTTAGAATGAAAAGAATTTAAAACAGAGCATTCTAAGCCTTTGGAAGGTGGCTGATCCAATTTAAGACCAATTAGATTCATATTTCAAAATGACACAGGAAGAACTTTGCTGAGGTCAAAGTCATGGGGAAGTTTTATTTTTTTGTAGAAGTCTGTTTCTACCATTTGTGGGCTTGAAAGGCAGATTGTATAGCCAACAGCTCTTAGAGTCAGCTAGGATTAAATCTTCATGCACCATCTATGTGAACTTTTGGCAAATAAGCTTTTTACAAAATCTCTGACTTTTCATAGAAAATGAGAAGGTAAGAGGGCCTGGGTGGTGTAGTCAGTTAAACATCTGACTCTTGGTGTCAGCTCAGGTCATGAGATAGAGACCCGCGTCAAGCTCCATGCTCTGTGCAGAGTCTGCTTAAGACTCTCTCTCCCTCTCCCTCTGACCCTAATTCCCAGCTCTAGCTCTCTCTCTGTCAAATAAATTCTTAGAAGTAAAATGGGAAAATAATGGTAATTGCATGCCAGGCTAATGAATGAATCAAAGGAAATAATGTGTCAGCACAATGCTTAGCACATAATAAACAATTCAAAATATAAAGCCTCTAATTACTTAAATATCTATGATTCCTTTTCCCCAAACTCCAACACTTAGCCCAGTCTCATAATTTCATTGTTTTGCATATTAGTACGTGGAGTTATACGCTGCTACACACCATCATTTATTGTCTAAGGGGAACAGATGAGGAATGTAAACTCCCAGGAACTTACCTATGGCTGACAGCAGAGCTGTATCTGTACCCTGAGGGTACCCATTAAAGTGTAGGGGCTTCCCTGGGAGTTGGCCCTCAGGAGTTTCAGTGCTCAGGTCAGTCCCTTCTCAGCCTTTAGGAATTAGTCAATTACGACCTAAGTGTTCCTCCAAGTTAGGGCTCTGGCTGGCAAACTGACCTCAGCTGTTGTTTTTTATATTCACCTGTCTCTCCCAGTATTTAAAGGCAGCATTTTGCTCTGTGACCTCAATCCCTGGATGGATCTAAGAAGAGTTGTTGGCTTTCAGATTGCGCGGTGGTGACTTCCAAGCTCTTTACGTGTCAGAACTAAAATTGTAAGTCCTGATATTTTTTATTTTGCAATGCGGCTGTTCTGACAGCATTACCACTGTCCATTCACAGTATAAATGCAGCTTGTTTTTACAAATTCTTGAGATTGTTTTCTCGCTCTATGTCCAAGATAAGTGTTCTTTTTTAAGCTTCTCTGAGAAAGGGACAGGCAGGGCTACATAGGGAGAGATAGATGGGGGGCTCCGTGATCAGGCTCACAGAAACCTCCAAAATGTGGAGGTGTGAGGAAACCAGAGATAAAGAAACACTCCAGGCTACCCTGCCCTGGATGTCTGAGGTGGGAGTCTTATTTATGACTATCTCCCGTGGTCAACAGAAAATAAACAGACGCTAAAAAGAAGTAAGCCACTGAAAATGTCATCACTAGCCCTGCTTACACAAAGGTGCTGTCAGTAGTGAAGTCAAAAAGATTTGTCACCTGGTTAACTTTCTGTAAAGACCAACTCTAAAAGCCCTCAGTGGCAACCCTTTCAGGATCCCTGTCCCTCCTGAGGGTTTTTTCCCCCCTGTATCCTTGCTTAGTAAAAGTCTATCGCTTTACTCACTCTCCTTTGCTCACGAAATTTGTCCTCTACTGGATGAGACAAGAAATTCGTTCCTCGGGCGCCTGGGTAGCTCGGTGGGTTAGGGCCTCTGCCTTTGGCTCAGGTCATGATCCCAGGGTCCTGGAATCGAGCCCCGCATTGGGCTCTCTGCTCGACGGGGAGCCTGCATCCTCCCTTCTCTCTTTCTGCCTGACTCTCTGCCTACTTGTGATCTGTCTGTCAAATGAATAGATAAAATCTTAAAAAAAAAAAAAAAAATTCGTTCCTCTACTCGAGAAGACAAGAATCTAGCTCTCCCGCTTCAAATCTTTCTTGGTCTTAATGTATTTTCAAGTTCCTTTTGTTTTCCTGGATGTGTTTTGTCTTTTACAATCAAGGTTATATTTATAGAGTTTCAAATCCTGTGGCTTACGTAGGCTGTTAGGACTTGTCTTTGTGATAAGCAAAAAGCCCTTAGGCACATTCTGGTTTCCTGACCCTCTTTCCTCTTGGCCCCTCACACTGCTGAAGTTCTGACGGGAATTTAAAGATGCCATTACTTTTAATACAGAACATCCATGGAATTTTTTTTTTTTTAAGATTTTATTTATTTATTTGACAGACAGAGATCACAAGTAAGCAGAGAGGCAGACAGAGAGGAGGAAGAGCAGCAGAGAGCCCGATGCGGGCCCAATCCTAGGACTCTGAGATCATGACCTGAGCTGAAGGCAGAGGCTTAACCCTCTGAGCCACCAGGGCACCTCTCAGTTTTTTATTCGTTGACTTGTTCTGGGTATCTATCTGCTCTGAAACTGCTTCACAACTATACTGTGGAAAGTTCAAATCCCAAAGTAAGCGATTTTTGAATCACTGAGATGATGTAGTTATTGAATTCATCAGCAGAAGGAGTTATTTACCCTGTATGTGCCCTGCTCATGGAGGACAATGAACAAGATATAATTAATTAATTCCATTTTCCCTAAGGTATTTCCGTCTGAAAAATGCGTAGAGGAAAAAGTTTTCCCTTCTTCCATTCTACTTTCTTTGGCTGGTCTAATAATTAACATAAGATACACTAATAAGAGAAAAATAGGACTCAAGAATGAGTCTGAAGAAAGTGACCGAAGCAGGAAGATTTTATACCTTTTGGAAAAACAAACAATAAGTTTGTGACGGATTGATGAGACGAAGAGGTTTGGGCTTGGGGGTGTAAATTAGTGAACAAGGATTCTTGGCCCTAAATTCCCTATTTCTAGTGATAAGGATGCCTTCTACCCTCCTAGTACAGGGAGGGTACTTTTTATATGGAAGATTTATTTCTTGCCTTCGGGGGTCAAAGGAGAGTGAGAGTGTCCTTGTACTTGCTGAATCTCAAGTGACTTTAAAGTAATATGCCAAAATGGCATATTTTGGGGTGACAAGAGAAAAATAACTCTTGAAAAACAAAGGATTAGAGGAGCATGTATAGAGTGATAAGAAAACCGTGAAGAATGCCTAAATATGCCTTCCTGGGGTGAATATTGTGGGGGATGGTAGCGTGGGGGGGGGATTAGAGGAGGGAAATCTTGAGGGGAGTACCTGGAACAGTTCTGGATGAAAAAAGATATGTAGGGTTTTCCAGTAGTCAGAAACAACATTAGCATAGGTAACAGGGGAAGTAAATAAATTTCAGCGTGGCTGGCCTATGTTGATGGAAGATGACGGTAGAGGAGAGATGTATGAATCAGACCATATGATCGTCTTTATGTTAAAAGGAGTCTGGACTGTATTTTGAAGATGAGGTAGGAAATGCTGGAGCATTTTATGCAGAATAGGAACCTGGGGAGAAGGGTGCTTTAGAAAAATCATACCAATAGATGTATAGAGCAGTGTTCTCAAAAGTCAGCATATGTCAGAATCTTCTGGAGAGTTTGTTGAAACCAGGGCTCTGGGTGTTACGAGAGTTCTCTGCCTTTAGTGCCCGCGGTTCTTGGTCGGGCAGCCGCTTGGAAAAATGAAGAGGTAGACAGAAGGAAGAGACGTGGGCAGCAAAACCAAGTGTATTGAGCTATAGTATAAAGCTCCTGGAGAGGGAGGGGTGCCTGAGAGGGTTCCCCTGGAGTTTCTTGGTGTAGGGGTTTGTATGAGCTCTTTTGCAGAACTATCTTAAGCAATCAGGGTGTGCTGAGTCATGCAAACAGGGCTTTGGTCATGTATCTGTTTACCTATTAGGTTAATATTAGCCTGCTGATGGTCTTCTTTTTTTTTTTTTCCTGACACCTGGGGGCTAATGCCTATGATATTGACAAATGCTTTGTGGTTAATTGCCTTGTTTTAGGATATTTTGCCAGAGGTCATTTCTGCAAGGGCTGCAAAGCAGAATGCTGGTGCAGTCCTGTCCAAGCTGTGAACAGGATGTCAGTGCTGTTTTATCTTAGGGGGTCCTGCCTCCATATTTCCTTGTTGGAGACCCTGGCCCTGACTACCTAACTGTCCAACTAACTCCTAAAAAGGGCATAACCCCCTAACTTTTGTTTCTAAATCTGGGTGGGGTCTGAGGATTTGCATTTTTAGCAAGTTCGCAGGTGATAGTGATACTGCTGCTCTGTGGATCCACTGAAAATCACTGTTGGGGAGGTTGAGTAAAGCAAAGGAAGGGGCGCGCCTGGGTGGCTCAGTGGGTTAAGGCCTCTGCCTTCGGCTCGGGTCATGATCTCAGGGTCCTGGGATCGAGCCCCGAGTTGGGCTCTCTGCTCAGCGGGGAGCCTGCTTCCCTTCCTCCTCTCTCTCTGCCTGCCTCGCTGCCTACTTGTGATCTCTGTCAAATAAATAAGAAATCTTTAAAAAAAAAAAAAAAAAGCAAATGAAGGGCAGGCTTGGTAACAAGGCCAAGGAGCTAATGTGAAAGCAATAAAATCAACCAGGCACAAACAGAATGAAACAAAGGCGGCAACACCGGAATTATTGACTCAGTGAAGTTATGTTTTAGTAAAGAGACAAATTTAAAATCTCTTGCTATAGTATGTATTCTTGATGGATCACTCTGACACCCTTCTCTCCTTCCTCTCCTTTTCTCTTTCTTCTTCCCTAAGGAGTCTACCATGCTGTAAAATGAAAGACCTTAGTAGAGATCCAGGAAGGAGTTAAAATACGCAAAATAAATGGAAGAAACAAGAACAACAGGGTTACTAAATACTCTCCAATTTTAATGATTTGGTATTTTGAACAATTTTCACATTCTTGTGGGGAGCATCATAATTGAAGGTCCTAAATCCTTCTAACATCTTAATTTGGCTTTGAGTAACTAATTGGAGAAAAAGTCAAGACAAAAACAACCCCCTCCCCCAACAAAACAAAACAAGAAACAAAGAAATTGGGAAGAGATGAAGCATGCCAGGTCATAAAACACGAACATGAAAACGGTAAAAACAAAACCCTCCCCAAACAAATAGTTTTTAGGTATAATAATTTATCATTAGTTCAGTAAATATGAATGAGGATGAGGTTAAGCAATTTATGCTGTGTATTTCCTCACACACACACACACACACACCCCTTGGCCTCCAGTGAGTGGAGGTAGCTTTGCTCCTGTAGTTAGGTTTGGTTTTGTTTAATAGGGTTTTGGAGAGGCAAATGAACAAACTGAAAACGTCTGCCAGTGTGTAAAACTACTTGTTTTACTATTTATCGAGTGAAGATGGTACATACTATTTTAAAGTGGAAGGCCAAACTAAAGGGGGGGGGGGGCATGGAAATCTGATGTTGCAGAGTCTGACACTCAGGTCCACTGGATATAGGTTTCTGTGGATAGGTCTTTTGGGGGGTATTATTGCTCTTAAAGGTGGTTTGGTCCTTGTATATTTTTTGGATATAAAATATCTACATTTGATTCCAGGAGTAGAAATACAGTGTCCATTCTTTTTCATGAATGGATTCACTTGAGTGTCCGTTTCCTGCTTTTAAGTTGGTGGCTGTGGGTTTCCTTGGTAACAGTCATCCTGCCCAGCATTGGCACAATGTTATCAAACACTGGGCCAGTAGAATGGATTAGTTTTTGAGAATGTGTGTTTGGTTTGCTGCACCTTCTGGGATGAGGAAAGAAGGTACTTCATCTCTGTGAAATTAACCTTTTATAAAAATCTCAATGAGGCATGGCTTTTCCGTGGTTACCTAGCATTCCTTATGGAACAATCAGTGTGATTGCTTTTTAGTTTTGAAAATCTTGTTACCCTATCCCAGATGACCTAAATTCAGCCTTAAATTGTCTGGGACATTCTTAACCTCCCCAACTTGTCACAAAATTTTTTTCCCCCTCATTCAACTCTAGGAAAAGTGCTTTATTGCCACTTTCCCACATAGTTGTATTTCAGTGCTTTTTTCCTTCCTGTTCCCATAGCATCTTCTAGATTTTATCAATGAAGGGATTATCAGTTCTTCAAAGGTTAAGAACTTTTGTGTACTTAGCTCTGCATCTCTGTGAATCTGAATGCATTTATTACCTCGGATTATTGCCAGCCTCTTTCTTCTTCAGAAACCCCTGTTCTTTTAATGTGAACTTCCTTTAATTATCCCACTGAGGGAGATGTGCTGCATAGTCTTGGAACTGTTTTCTAGAACTCTGATCTATAAATCATGCATCCAAAATAAAATGGCCACCATGAGAAGATTTGAGATAAATGCAGAAATGCAGTTGGTGAGATGGAAATCACCATTTCTTATTAATACTAAGCATAAAGAATTATTTCTTGTAAAACTGTTCTAGGGATGCCTGGGTAACTCAGTCGATTAAGCATCTATTTTGGCTCGGGTCAGAATCTCAGGGTCCTGAGATAGAGACTTTCATTGGGCTCCCTCCTTAGCGGGGAGTCTGCTTCTCTCTGCCCCTCTCACCCTCTTCCTGTTCATGCTCTCTCTCAAATAAGCAAAATCTTTAAAAGCAAGCAAAAACACAAAACAATTATATCAAACTGAACAATAAGGGTTCAGTGTTCTCCTAGTACTCATCTAAATATGAAATGTTTAGAGAGGCATTTGTTTAAAGCCACATTTTATGTTAGGACCTGAAATACATCTTTTTACCATTTATTCTATTTTCAAAAATTACCATTAAAATACCTTTTTTTTTTTTTTTTCTCTCTGCATGTTCTGAATCACAAGAAATGATTCAGAGTGTTTTATGCATGGTACAGTCTGTAGTGTCTTACTGATACGTTGGTATATTCTAATGTACTCAATATTGGCTTGTTAGTTGAAGTGTAAGGTTTCTTAAAGATCTTTTTGTCTGTATTGAGGGTCTTAGCCTCTGGACTGCACAGCTTGTCTTCCAGATTTATAATGCAATGTATTTCTAGGTCCTACATAATGTAAAACGCAGGCAAGTTACTTTAAAAAGAGTCTTGCCTTTTTGCAGCAGCTGCTGCTACTGCTGGCATCATTGTTATTCATGTACAAGGATATAGCTGAAAAGACCAATTCAAGATCAAGTAAGAATAACTGAATCAAAAAGGTGTTATGGGGAAATCAGAAAATGTAAAAATAATTCTTTGAAAAATCAGTGCAATCTTTCAACATTTATTCTAAAATGTAAAATAACTCTGCTACATATTAAAATACTTATTTCCTCCCCCCATCTTGACATTTTTCTCTTTTCTTGGCTATTGCTTGTGATTTTGCTAAAATTAACAATGAAAATCCTGTGGTCAATGAGTTAAAAGTTCTAAGACGTTGAGAAATCTACACCTTCCTTCTTGAAGCTGATAGCCTAGCAGCAAGCTCCCATTTCCCCCATTAGCTAGATTCTGGATAATGACATACTGTAGACCTACTGCTGTGAAGAACAGATGTTGGCAGATGTTTAACCTTTTGTGAAATGAAGCAGGTTTTACAAATGTTATGTGTTTGAATTAAAATTGTGAGGGTATTTGGCCCAGTTCCCAAGTATCTCAATGCTTTTACTGAACAGATTGGTATCAGTTAAATTGATTATAGAAGAAAGTTCTGAACATGAAGATTAGTTCTCAAACATCATGTTTATGCAGAAGGCAAAATAAAAATTACATTTTTTTTTGTAACACAAATTTAGGTGGGGTGCATCATTAATATATGGCATAGAGTCTGTCTCATTTTATAGAGTTACCAGATGTTACTAGATCATTCCCGGTAATATCCACTTACCATAAAGTGTTTCAGAGAATTTTACAATTGATGCTATCAGTTGCATCCAATAAAACCAAATCATAAGAAAATTAAGATGTACTTCATAAAGAAATCATTTTTTTACTTCACAACAGAATGTTCAAGGATTTGAGAAATAAGGTATGTAAGAAATATGTATGTGGCTATTTGTAATAAAAATAAAGGAAAAGATCGGGGTGCCTGGGTGGCTCAGTGGGTTAAGCCTCTGCCTTCGGCTCAGGTCATGATCTCAGGGTCCTGGGATCGAGTGCCGCATCGGGCTCTCTGCTCTGCAGGGAGCCTGCTTCCTCCTCTCTCTCTCTCTGCCTGCCTCTCTGCCTACTTGTGATCTCTGTCTGTCGAATAAATAAATAAAATATTTAAAAAAAAAATAAAGGAAAAGATAGCATTTCAGTAGGTAAATTTGGCACATTATGTAGTATACAGTTTATATTCTAGTCCAATCATCTACAGTTAAAAAAAAAAGCCAACACCTTGATATTTTCTGCAGTTATGCTTATGTGTTTTGAAATGAGAAATGGCATTTTAGATCTCATTTCATAAAATTCTAAGTGGATACTAAGAGACCTTTAAAGACATTTAATGAAATACTTTCTATTTCTCTGGAAGCATGGAGGCATGGGGAAATTAATTAACATAGTTTGTGTTTAAAGTCAAAATTAGTCACTTTATTTTTTAAGGAAAGTAACATATATCTCAGGAGTCTCCATTTATATCTACTGCTGAATATGTGGTCATTATTCATATCCACAACTGACAGTTGTAGGACTGTATATCTTAATTGTTAATGCAATCTTATAAGAGTGGTGATCAGAGTCACACAATTTGAGCGTTGTATGTATCCTCTGAGTGCATGCTGTCATTCTCGTTTTGCATAGGGCTGCAGAGCTGTGTTTTAATCCAGAATATACACCTTGCCATAGGTAATAATTACCAAAAGCTGTCTTTTATTGAGCATGACTTATCTTTGGTTGTTCTTTATTCAATTTTCTGATTTTTGTTGCTGTTCAGATGAAACTGAAAGAAACAAAGTTTAGCGACTTGTTCAAATTCATATAGCCATTTACTGTCTGAGCTGTATATTTGAACCCAGGCCCATAACACTGACATCAGCTCAGCTCATTCTGCCATAACACCCTGACTCTTCCGTGGTGTGTTTCTAATGAAAACAAGAGTGGCCAGTGATTTATCTACTTAGGTAGCAGAGTATCTAAAAGAGAATTTGAAAGTAAGCAAAACTGGAGGTAGGCAAACTTTCATTTTGTGTTTCTCATCTCTATCTTCTATGTCAATATCGCACTATTTCTATTCTTCTTTTTTTCTTTTTTTTTCTGTCTGTAGACATCTTGGACATACATGGATACTCTGGGGACCCAGGCTCCTTGACTTCAGGGTGCCATCATGGTGCCTTCTCTTGGCAATAACATTTAGTACTTCCCTGTTATCTCTTCAAAAACTTTGCTCCCTTGTTAAACTTCACCTCTTCTATGGCAGGAGACACTGGGAATTGCACTCCAATTTCTAAGGTGACAGCTGACAAATTAATTTTCATGTAAGGGCTAATGACTGTTACAGCTTAAGGGCTATGTCCTTCCCACAGGCATATCTGCATTGTAACAGTTATTTTAAAAATGGTATACCAGATACCTGAGATTACAGCAAGGAGTTAAGGGAGAAATTTGGGGGGAGAGGACACTTGTCAGGCACCTCAAATATCCGTATATTTGCAAGGAAAACTAACTTTAGGGGTTTTTAAAATGTTTTTAAGAAAATTGGTGACAAATACATCTAAAATACAACACTGTTTCCAAAGCAAAAAAATGTTATGATCCCAATATCTTAAAAAAACAAATTTAAGGTTAAATTACCCACTTATGTATTTGGATGTATTTATGTATGTATGTATTTGGAATAGCAATACACCAGAAAAGTCAGTAAGAACATTAACCTATAGGTATACCTGACACATGAGCCAAGGGAAGATAAGTGATTGGAAGGAAGCAGAACTATAGTTTAACTTCAAGGAAGTGGCTTTATGGAATAAGGAGAATTCTTTTTCTTTTTAATTAATGTTTTTAAAATGCATAAAGTAGTTCTATTGCTTTGTGTAATAACTTATGGTTGATGTGTCACATAAAATAGAGATAAAAATATGGTTACTGTAAGCCAAGTGATTGGAATTATGCTGTTTAAACATTGCTTTTATCCACCTAGATGAAAAAATTTAAGAGTATTCTCCAAGAAAGTAATTCTTAGTCATAGAAAAATTAAACCGACATCACTAGGCATGGATCCATACACTAATTTTTTTTGAGGTCTCCAAAGTTGATTCTAATATAATGTCAGAATTGACATCCTCTGGCTGAGGATGAGTAGGTAATATGTGTAGAGGGACCTATTGAAAACTAGAACTTATTGTTTGGTAGATACTACTTGTGCTTGCAGTATTTCTAGAACCTTTTGTGTTTCTAGACATATAGAAAGATTATTTGTTCTTAGAGCTGACTTTCTTTAGTCATTAAAATGGAAGTGGTGTCATTTAAAATTGATTCTCCGTAGTCCTTTCCCCTGCTTCTACGAATCTTGAAGCATTGTGTTAAAAGGTGCCATAAGAATGCTTAGAATTCTGAATTACCTCATGAATGTTAGCTGTCTCTCCACCTTTGCATGAATGAGAATGTTAAACCACTGAGATTTTGATGCAGTTTGTCAATTAATGCAACATACCTCTGCCTCTGACTGACACACATAGCTCCAGGTGCCCATAATCCTCTCCTCCAAATTTTTAAAAATTTTATTAACATAAGAGAATGCTCTTATTTCCAAGTGCAATCTGTCAATTTTCATGATCTAAGTTACATAAGAAAAGGAACTTTTCTTATTTTGTTTGTTTTCTGTTTTGTTTCACCCATATATCTCAAGTATTGGGACAGATTTGTATCTCATTAAATATTTTTGAATTAATGAATGTACTTTATATCTCATTGTGTTCATATTCTCAAATTTATTTTCTGTGTTTAAAATTTACATATATATGTATAAATTGACTCAATCTATTCTACCATTTCTCCCCTCGATTCATAGCCAAATGCTTATGCCATGCACTTACTTTTCACTGCCTTTAAAACCCACTGAAAACCCACCCCTATCATTTTATTAAACTTCTAGAAATATGTCAGTGATGATCTTCTTATCTGTCAGTATGGTAGACCTGTTGTTCAGTTCTCCTCTTATTTGGTCTTAATCAGCAGCAATCACTTGAGATGCTTATCACTTGAGACCTTCTCTTCCTTTACTGCCAAAGCACTATCTTAGTTATCCTCTTCACCCTCTGGGGGCAACTCTGTTTCCTTCTCAGGTTTCTCCTCTGTCCATTCAACAAATGTTAGAATTCCTGAAGATTCCGCTCCTGCTTTCTTCTCTTTTAAGGCTATCCTCTCTCTAGAAGCAAAAAATCAATTTGCTTACAGGCCATTACTCCAAAAAAATATTTTCCTAGCTCCTATGTCTTTATGGAGCTCAATATTTATATATTCATTCATAAGATGCTTGTTGAACTTTGGTTATGTGACACACTATTACAAGCACTAGAAGCACATGGCATTATAAGGCTGACCACAACATCTTGCTGTAATGGTACTTTTGAGTATAAGGGAGATGCTGAAGCTTATTTCAGCTGTGAATATTACATTTTATGATGTCATTATTTGTGTTATAGCTTCTCCTCCATTGAAGTATAAGAGCCTCGAAAGGAGGGAGCATATCTGATTTTTTTTTTCCCATTTTATTTTTACTTCCTAACACAATGCCTGGTAGGAGCTCAAGGACTATTTGTTGAATCAATGAGTATACAAATAGTTGATATCCATATTTTATGTAAGAGATTAATTTTACTTTATTCGCCCCCAAATGAATCTATTATACTCTTTAATATTTGCTATTCAAGTACACAGACACATAAACTAAGAAATGCAATTTCATATCTTCCCTTAGTTCCAACTAGAGAAACATGTTAAAAATATCAGCCAGATCATCCACAGATGTAATATAAGATATAAAGATAAACATTCATATTTAAGGTGAAAATTATAGAAGTCCCTTGATCCTTCTGAGAATTCCAAAGGGGTTTGTGAATGTTTTTAGTTGTTTTTACTTTTCTATGTGAAAACTCAGATTCGGAAATGACTAATAGAGTTCAGGTTGAAATTTATGTGCTTTAACCACAACACAGCATTCCTTTGACGTATATAAGGTTATTTTCTAGATGTTAGTTCTACACAGACATTAAAAGCCATATTCTGAATGTAGAAATATTATTTTTTAGTGGAGATGATATTTTCAGATTAGAATGGTGTTGCCAACATTTAAAGGAACTGTTATCCTACTATATTCCATTTCTATGACCACAAAGCCAGGGCCACCACATATGGCTGTGTAGTTTATGTGACACACAGCCATTTGAGAGGGCAAGTGTGGATTGAAATTAGTTAATGGGATATGTGGGAAAGTGTCTAGTTTCCACATGTCACTGAATTTTGAGATATACTTCTAAAGAGTTTATAGTCTGACTCTACAATTAACTTAAAAATCCCTGGAAGGAATAAAAGTAAATAAACAAACAAACAAATCCCTGCCTAACCCATTGTGTATCTACCATATCTAGGGCTCCCAAGGGCCTAGTAAAGCCAATAACCAAAGTGCTCTATACCAGAACACACCCATTTTCGCCTACCCTACTCTAATTAATATCCATGAGTGGATTTTAAGAGTTCAGGAGACTTCCGAACATGAGTGAAGGCTCTCTGGTGTTTGAAAATGGGAACTAACAGTTTAGTCACAGTTGCCCATCTATCCTGGGAATTCTTGGCATATAACCAGGGAGGTTTTCATATCCCCTATGCGTCCCATGCATGAAAATCAAAAACAAAAAACCTTTTAAATTCTAGTTCGTTGACATACAGTACAATATTAATTTCAGGTGTACAGTGTAGTATTCAATACGTCCATATATCACAGGTGCTCATCACAAGTGTACTCCTTAATCCCCATCACCTATTTGACCCATCCCCCCACCCACCTCCCTTCTGTAACTATCAGTTCTCTACAGTTGAGTCGGTTTCTTGGTTTACTTTTTTCCCCCTTTGCTCATTTGTTTCTTAATTCCACACGAATGAAATCATATGGTATTTAGCATAACACTTTCTAAATCCATCCATGTCTTGCAAATGGCAAGATTTCTTTCTTTTTTTTTTTTTTAATGGAGTTATGATTCAGCATGTATATGTACATATGTATGTGTATCACACCTGCTTTTCCATAGTTGATGGACCCTTGAGCTGTTTCCATATTTGTCTATTGTAGATAATACTGCTATAAACATCAGGGTGCATGTATCCCTTGAATTAGTATTTTTGTATTCTTTGGGTAAATACTTAGTAATGCAATTGCTGGATAAGAGTAGTTCTATTTTTAACTTTTTGAGGAAACTCCATATGGTTTTCCACAGTGGCTACACCCAGTTTGCATTCCCCCTAACAGTGCAAGAGGGTTCCCCTTTCTCCACATCCTTGCCAGCAGCACCTGTTGTTTCTATGTTACTGAGTGTAGCCATTCTGACAGGTGTGAAGTGATTATTGCATTGTAGTTTTGATTTGCATTTCCCTGATAATCAGTGATGTTGACCATCTTTTCATGGGTCTATTGGTCATGTGTAGGTCTTCTTTAGAAAAATGTCTACTCATGTCTTCTGCCCATTTTTTAAACTGAACTGTTTATATTTTGGGTGTTGAGTTTGATAAGTTATATTTTGGATGCTACCTCTTTATCAGATATGTCCTTTGCGAATATCTTCTCCCATTCCATAGGTTACTTTTTAGTTTTTTTTGAATGTTTCCTTCATTATGTGGAAGCTTTTTATTTTGATGTAGTCCCAATAGTTTGTTTTTGTTTCCCTTCCCTCAGGAGATGTATCTAGAAAGAAGTTGTCACAGCTGATGTCACTGCCTATGCTCTCTTCTAGGATTTTTAATGGTTTCACATCTCCTATTTAAGTCTTCTGTGTATGGTGTAAGGAAGTGGTTCAGTTTCATTCTTAGGCATGTTGTGTCCAGTTTTTCCAACGCCATTTGTTGGAGAGACTGTCTTTTTTTCCTGGATATTCTTTCTTGTTTTTTAGAAGATTCACCATGTAGTTGTGGGTTCATTTCTGAGTTTTCTATTCTTTTTCATTGCTCTTTGTCATCTTTGTTTGTGCCAGTGATCTACTGCTTGGATTACGACAGCTTCATAATATAACTCAGAGTCTGGAAGTGTGTTGCCTCTAGCCTCATTTTTCTTTTTCAGGGTTGCTTTGATAATTTGGGTCTACTTTGGTTCCATACAAATTTTGATTGTTCTAGCTCTCTGAAAATGCTAGTAGTATTTTGATAGGGGTTGCATTAAATGTGTAGATTGCTTTGAGTGGTTTAGACATTTTAACAATATTTGTTCTTCTAACCTATGAGCATGGAATGTCTTTCCATTTCTTTGTGTCATCTTCAGTTTCTTTCATCAGTGTGTTATAATTTCAGAATATAGGTTTTTCACCTCTTTAGTTAGGTGTATTCTTAGGTATCTTACGATTTTTGGTGCAATTTTAATTGGGACTGAATTCTTTTTTTTTTTTTTTTTCATTATTGGTATATAGAAATACAGCAGGTTTCTGTGCATTGATTTTTGTATCCTGTGACTTTACTGAATTCATGTGACAGTTCTAACAGTTTTTTGATGAGGTCTTTAGGATTTTCTATATAGCATGTAATGTCATCTGCAAATAGTGAAGACTTGTTCCTTGCTGATCTGGATGGCTTTTCTTTTTGTTGTCTGATTGATGCAGTTAGGACTTGCAGTAGTATGTTGAACAACAGTGGTGAGCATGGATATTCCTGTCTTGTTCTTGTTGTAGAGGAAAGGCTCTGTTTTTCCCCATTTAGGATGATAATAGCTATGGGTTTTCCATATATGACCTTTATTATGTTGAGGTATATTCTTTCTGAACCTACTTTGAGGGTTTTCATCATGAATGGATATTGTACTTCGTCAAATATTTTTTCTATTTATTTTCTATCTATTAAGATCATATGGATCTTACCCTTTCTCTTATTGATCTAATGTATCACACTGATTAATTCGCAAATATTGAACCACCCTTGCAACCCAAGAATAAATCCCACTTGATCGTGGTGACTCTTTTTTAATGTATTGGTGGATTTGGCTTGCTTATATTTTGTTGAGGATTTTTGTATCTGTATTCATCATGAATATTGTCCTGTAGTTCTTTTTTTTCTGTCATGTCTTTATCTGGTTTTGGTATCTGGATAATTCTGGTTTCATAGAATGACTATGGAAGTTTTCCTTCCTTTTTTAGTTTAGAATAGTTTTAGAAGAATTGGTATTAATTCTTCTTTAAATGTTTGGTACAATCCAACTGTGAAACCATCTCTTCCTGGACTTTTGTTCGTTGGGAGTCTTTTTGGATTACTGATTCAATTTCTTTGCTCGTTATTGGTCTGTTCTAAGTTCCAGTTTTTTATTTCTTACTTAGTTTTGGTAATTTATGTTTCTAGAAATTTATCTGTTTCTTCTAGGTTGTCCAATTTGTTGACATATAGTTTTTTGTAATACTCTCTTATAATTGCTTGTATTTCTGTGGTGTTCTCTTTTCTCATTTGTGATTTTTATCTGCTCGGGATTTTTTTGTTTTGTTTTGTTTTTTTGTTTTTGTTTTTGTTTTTGTTTTTGTTTTTTTGGACAAGTCTTGCTAGAGGCTTATCAATTTTATTGCTCTTTTTATTTTTTTTGCAAAGAACCAGCTCCTGATTTCTTTTCTTTTTAGTTTCTATATCCTCTATTTCTGCTCTAATCTTATTTCCTTCCTTCTCCTGGCTTTAGGCTTCACTTGTTCTTTTTCTGGCTCCATTAGGTATAAGGTTAGGTTGTTTATTGGCAGGTTTTCATCTTGAGATAGGCCTGTATTGCTATAAACTTCCTCTTACAAAATCTTTTGCTGCATTACAAAGGTTTTGGACCATTGTTTTCCTTTTCATTTGTTTCTATGTATTGTGGTATTCCTCTTGGATTTCTTGGTTGACCCCTTCATTGTTTAGTAGCGTGTTGTTTAACCTCCATGTATCTGTGGTCTTTCCAGATTTTTTCTTATGGTTGACTTACTTGTTTTTATGGCATTTTGGTCAGAAAAGGTGCATGGTATGACTTCAATTTTTTTGTATTTGTATCTTTGTATTTGAGGTATATTTGGTGACTTATGATCTATTCCATGTGCTTGAAAATGTTCCATGCGCTTGAAAAAAAATGCAGATTCTGCTGCTTTCAGATGGAATGTCCTGAATATATCTTTTAAATCCATCTGGTCCGGTGTGTCGTTCAAAGCCATTGTTTCCTTGTTGATTTTTCTGTTTAGATGATCTGTTCACTGATGTAAGTGGGGTTTTAGAGTCCCCCGCTATTATTGATAAATTCTTTGTTATTGTTTTATATATTTGGGTGTTCCCATTTTGGGTGCATAAATATTTATAATTGTTAGATCTTCTTGTTGAATTGTCCTCTTAATTAAATAGTACCCTTCTTTGCCTCTTGTTGTTACAGTGTTTGTTTTGAAGTCTAGTTTGGAAATACTCCTACTCTGACTTTCTTTTAATATTTGTATGATAGATGTTGCTCTACCCCTTCATTTTCAATCTGTAGGTGTCTTTAAATCTACAATGAGTCTCTGTAGGCTGCCAGAGATGGGTCTTTTTGTTTCTTTTTTTTAATCTATTCTGACACCCTGTGTCTTTTAGAGTGTGTAGTCCATTTCCATTCAGAATAATTATTGATACCACGATATTTTGCAAACAATATGTCTTGTTGGCTTGCTTTTGTTGATTTTGATGTCTCCCGGATCCAGAAGTCTGTTTGCTTCCCCAGATTAGGGACATTTCCAGCCATTACTTCTTCAAATGAATTTTCTGTCCCCTTTTCTCTCTTTTTCTTCTGGGACTTTTATAACACAAATGTTTTTTAAAAAAACTTAAGTAATCTCTACATCCAATGTGTGACTTGAACTCATGACCCTAAGATCAAGATTCTCATCCTCTTCTGAGTGAGCCAGCCAGATGCTCCTGTATATCATTAGGTTTGATGAAATCACTGAGTTCCCTATTCTGTTCTCATTTTGCAGCATTCTTCTTTCTTCTCAGCTGCATTCTTTTCCATTATTTTGCCTCCTAGGCCATTAATTCATTCCTCTGCTTCTTCCAGCCAGCTGTTCATTGCATCAAGCCTGTTTCCAATCTCATTTATTACATTCTTCATCTCTGATTCTTTAACTCTTATCTCTGTGGCAAGAGTCTCACTATGTCTTCTTTCCTCAAGCTCAGTGTGTATCCTTATGATCGTTGCTTTAACTTCTCCATGAGGCATGCTATTTATATCTGTTTCTCTTAGATCTCTGGCTGTGGTCTTATTTTTTCTTTCATTTGGGATGAATTCCTCCTTTACATTTTTGACTAAGTCTTTTGTGTGAGACAAGCCAATTATGTCTCATGCTTCTGTAATGGCCTTATGAAGAAGAGGTCATGAAGGGCCCAGGGCCTGGTGCTTAAAGGTCATGAAGGGTCCAGGGCCTGGTGCTTAAGGGAGGGTCTCTGACATGTGCAGTGTATGCTCTGCTATTGTGTTCTGGCTGTTCTATCCTTCTGGCTAGTGACCTGCAAGGGTTCTCCTTGCCTACTGTGGGCCATATTTGGTCTCTGGCCCGAATGGTGAGTTTTAGCGAGGTGTGCTCTGGCCCACTTGTAAAATGAAATCTTCACCACCCCTACCCAAACTGAGGCCCTGCAAAACTGATCAGGAGATGTGGTGGTGTGGGTAGGGGTTTGTGCTGGTTGTCTGGGAGAGGGACCTACTGTGCTGGGACGGAGGCGAGCTTAACAGAGAAGGCACTCCCCGCTGTGGGGCTTCTTGTAGGCAAGTTAGGCAACGAGCGTCTGTGCTGCCTTGCTTCCCACAGGGGTTTCTGTGTTTATGGTGAGGGGTAAGGGAGGGAAATGGCACTGGCCAGCTCCTTTCTTCCCAGAGAGGTCACTGTGAACTTTGCCTCTTAGGGACAAGCTCTGACGACAGCAAAAATCTCCCCACTGTGTGCTCTGGTGCTCTTCAAATTGCTGTTTCCACGCTGTCTGTCCCTGGGTTGTTTGCCTGCTCTTCTCCTCAAGAGCCATGCTTTGCCCTCTGGGCTGTATCTTAGCCGAGCCTGCTGACCTTTTAAAACTCCAGGCTTTCAAGCTCTTTGGTTGCAAGAACTAATGAAATTCAGCCTCTCTCATTTCCCAGACCTTGGGGAAATGTTCTTCTTGTGTGTTCTCCTGTGTGCTCCTTTTCCTTGCCTCTCTGTGACTACAGCTCCCTTCCCTCCTTGTTACCTTCCATCTGTTTATCCCCCCAAACCACATCTCCACACTTCCTACTTCTTTGATGTGGCTTCTTCTCTCTCTTTAGTTGTGGAGTTTGTTCTGTCAGTCTTCAGATTGAATTTTTTTTTGGGGGGGTGAGGGTGCATTTAGGATGATTTGATAGGTGCCTAGTTGTGTTCCTAGGATGAGGGGAGCGCCTACTGTCCTCTTACTCTGCTGCCATCTTCTCTCCCAAAAAGACTAAAACAAACAAAACCCATGGCTTTTTTCTTTTTTTTAAGATTTTATTTATTTGACAGACAGAGATCACAAGCAGGCAGAGAGGCAGGCAGAGAGAGAGGAGGAAGCAGGCTCCCCACTGAGCAGAGAGCCCGATGTGATGCGGGGCTCAATCCCAGGACTCTGGGATCATGACCTGAGCCGAAGGCAGAGGCTTTAACCCACTGAGCCACCCAGGCACCCAAACCATGGCTTTTAATGGTAAAACCTGTTCTTTTGTAGCTACCATAAAAATGTTTTTGTATTTCAGATAAAATACTTAAATCTAGATTTACATTTATAGTATATTTGTCAATCTGGCCCATCTTTTCACTTGTAGTTGATAGGCAGAGGTTTGTAATGTTGCTTGACAAATGTGAGAAAACAGTAAAAGAATCATTTAAACAAAGTCAGTCTAGAATTGTTTTTAGAATCACTTAGCCTTATACCCAAACCAGGAGATTTTTCAGAATATCATCATTATTTATGTTTTATGTACTACCATTGACTTCTTAAAATGTCATTTTGCCATTAGGGGCAAAATTACAGGGGGGGAAAAAAGACTAATAATAAACTGAGAATGCTGATATTTGAAGAATTGCACAGTTCAGCCTAATTAGTCTTGAAATGGTAACATTTGCCAGTGATAATTATCATACTTATTTAGAAAGCGAGCAACACTTTCTAAGAAATTGCATCTTCATATACAGTTGTAAAAACATAGGCTTATATTTAAGTAGATTACATGATCTACTTTTTACATTTTCTTTTATTTTATTTCTTTCCAGTGTTCCAAAATTCATAAGCTTGTCACCAAAGTTTCTTCTTCAGTTTTTTAACATTCACAGTTTCATGCAATGGTCACCACATCAATTTTAGAACATTGTCATCACTCCAAGAAAATTCCATGCCCATTAGCAGTCATTTCTTGTTTGACCCCAAATACTGCAGCCATAAGCAACTGCTATTTTCTATATCTGTAGCTTTTTCTATTTTGGATATTTCATATAAAAAATGTAAATAAATAAATAAACGTGGTCTTTTATGACTGGCTTCTTTCACTTAGTGTATTTTCAGGCTTCCTCCACTGCATCATCCTTCTTCAGCATTCCTCTGCTGTGTTACTGCTTCCCTTCTGGTAATTACTAAGTAATCCATTCTATAGGTACACTGTACATTCACCAGTTGGTGGGCATTTGGGTTGTTTGCACTTTTTGACAGTTACGAATAATACTGCTGTGAACATCAACATAAAAATGTCTGTAGGGGCGCCTGGGTGGCTCAGTGGGTTAAGCCTCTGCCTTCGGCTCAGGTCATGATCTCAGGTCCTGGGCTCGAGCCCTGCATCAGACTCTCTGCTCGGCGGAGAGCCTGCTTCCCCCTCTCTCTCTGCCTGCCTCTCCACCTACTTGTGACCTCTCTCTGCCAAATAAATAAAATCCTTTAAAAAAAAAAAAAAGTCTGTGTATATGTTCCCATTTTCTTGGGTATATATCTACGGTTTAATCCCTATAGAGTTGCAGGGAAACATGGTAACTCTGTTTAACATTTTAGGAAGTGCCAGACTACTTTCCAAGAAGCTGTATCATTGGTGTTTTAAGTTCCCAATTTCTCCATTTCCATATGGACATTAGTTATTATCTTTTCTATTATAACCATACTGGTACTCATGTAATGGTATCTAATAACTTTGATATACTTTCTTTGATGGCTAATGATGTTGAACATCTCCTGTATTTATTGGCCATTTATGTCTTCTGATTTTTTACAGTAATGGTTTATAGTTTTCAGAGCATAAGTTTATAGTTCTTTTATTGAATTTTTAATTTTTGATACTATGATAATATGAATTTTACTTTTCAGATTGTCCATTGGTAATGTATAGAAATAGGTTATTTTGGGGGCACCTGGATTGCTCAGTTGGTTAAGCATCTGACTTCAGCTGAGATCATAATCTCGGGGTCTTGGGATCAAGCCCCATCTAGGGCTCCCTGCTCAGCCGGGAGTCTGCTTGTTCCTCTTCCTTTGCCCTTACCCCAACTCATGCTATCTTTCTTGTTCTCTCTCTCTCTTTCTCTCTCAAATCTTAAAAAAAAAAAAAAGAAAAAAGAAAGAAAGAAAAAAATAGTTTATTTTTGCATATTGACATTTTATAGTGGTTTTGTTGTTGTTGTTGTTGTTGTTTTTTAATTCATTTGAGTTCTGTTTTTCTTTAGTGGATTTCTTAGGATTCTCTGTAACAAGATGTCGTTTGCAAATAGATTTATTTCTTCCCAAAACATATTCCTCTTATTTTCTTGCCTATTTGAACTGGCTATCACCTCTAGCATAATGTTAAAAAAAAAAAAAAAGAAAAGGGAAAAAAAGAGTTGTTTGGGGGTAGAGCTGACGGCCTGTTTCTTTTCCCACCCTGCTTTTAGGGAGTAAGCATTTAGTCTTTCACCATTAAATATGGTTTCATTTTTCTTTCTTCTTTTTTTTTTTTTTTCCTCTTTAATCCTAGACAACCTATCGGGTGTTTTCTGTCATGGAAGTCTTATTTTTGGTCAAATGCTATTTCAGTATATATTAAAATGATCATATATATTTTATGCTTTATTCATAAGGTATAGTACTTTTGATATATATATATTTTTAATTCAACTTCACTGTCCTGGGACAAATCCTATTTCTTCATGATGTATAATCCTTTTGATATGTTTTTGTTTGGGTTAATATTTTGAAAATTTTGAGTCTATATTAATAAAAATATATTGATCTGTAGTATTTTCTTATGATGGCTTTGTCTGGCTTTGGTATCAAGGTAATACTGACATTGTGAATTAGTTAGGAAGCCTTCCTTCTTCCAGTTCTATGGAAGTTTTGGGGGAGAACAGATAATGTTTCTTTAAATGTTTGGTAGAATTCCATCAGTGAAATCATCTGGACATGTGCTTGTCTTTGTAGAGTTCAAAAATTTCTAATATTATATAAGCTCTAATTGGTGTAGGCATGATCGGCTATTTGTTGTTTTCTTGTTTCAGTTTTAGAAGCTTGGTTCTGTCTAGGAATGTGTCCATTACATCTAGGATATATAATTTCTTTACATAGACCTGTGCTCTATCCCCTTTAAATCCTTTTATTTCTTAAATAAGTAAAAAGTAGTAATGTACCTTCTTTCATTCTTGACCTGAGTAATTTTTTTTTATCAGTCTAGCTAAAGGTTTGTAAGCAAAAACAAAAAATCCTTTCAGAAACCAACTTTCAGTTTTTATTTTGTTTTGTCTAATCTCTAGGATTTATATTCCAATATTTATTTTTATTGTTCTTGCTTTGGGTCTAATTTGCTTTCCTTTATCCAGTGCCTTAAGGCAACAAACTAGGTTATTGTTTTGAGATGACTGCTGGGTTTTTTTTGTTGTTGTTGTTAATGTTTACATTTATAGCAATAATCTTCCCAAAAGTACTTCTTTAGCTTCACTCTGTTATACTGTATCTTCATTTTAATTCATCTCAAATATTCACTAATTTCTCTTAATATTTATTTGACCTATTTGCTATATAGATAAGTCTTAAAATTTTCACTGACATGTCAATATTATCCATTTTTTGGTTACTGATTTCTAGTTTTACTCCAATTTCACTCTGTACTTTGTATAATCTCAGTCCTTTTAATTGTTTTTTTATGGCCAATTGTCTATACTGGATAATGTTCCATATACATTTAAGAAGAATGTATATTCTGCTATTGGTGTGTAGAGTATTGATAGATACCTGTTGGGTCTAATTGATAGTGTTTAAATTTTTCATTATTAATCTTTGTATAGTTCAAATATTGAAGGTAGACTCTTGAACTTTCATTATTATTGGAATGGTCTGTTTCTTCCTGTATTCTGTCAATTTTTGTATCATGTATTTGGAATTTGCTGTTAGGTACATACGTTTATAACTTAGATTTTGTTGATGGATTGGCCTGCATTTTCTTATAAAATGTTTATCTGCAGTAATATTTTTCTGACTTAAATTCTGTTTTGCTTGATAAGAGTACAGCAGCTCTGTCTTTCTTATGGTTGCTATTTGCACAACATAGAACTTTCTAAATATTTGTATCTTTTTTTTTTTAAGATTTTATTTATTTATTTGACAGAGATTACAAGTAGGCAGGGAGGCAGGCAGGGAGAGAGGAGGAAGCAGGCTCCCTGCTGAGCAGAGAGCCCCACGTGGGGCTCAATCCCAGGACCCTGGAATCATGACCTGAGCCAAAGGCAGAGGCTTTAACCCACTCAGCCACCCAGGCACCCCTAAGTATTTGTATCTTTGAATCTAAAGTGTCTTTGTCATTTTACTGTATAATATATCTCATGTCATTTTTCTTTATTTCTCCTTTACTGTTTTTTAAAAAGGGAACTTTTTTTAGTGTAACATTTAAATTTCCTTAAATTTTTTTTTTACTATATTTAAAAAGTATCTTCTTATTAGTTAAATGAGGGCTTATGTAGGAACCCACTTCAATTTTTTTAGGAGTAGGGGAGGGGTCAAGGGGGAGGAAGAGAGAATCTCAGGCAGGCTCCACACCCAGCACAGAGCCTGACAGGAGGCTTAGTCTCATACCCATGAGATCATCACCTGAGCTGAAATCAAGAGTTGGACACCAACTGAGCCACCCAGGAGCCCCTCCATTTCACCTTTATAATTATTCTAGTGAAACATAGAAATGTTCTTCCAATATAGCTCTATTCTCTCTTCCCTTTGTGTTGCTATTAGTTATACATATTACATCTCTATATATTACCTAAAAATACATTATTTTAAGTACTACTTTGTATAATAATTTCATGTCTACTAAGAAAACTGAGAAAAGGGAAACCAAGTACGTGTTTAGTCTGCTGTATTAAACTTATTTACCACTTTAAGTTCTCTTTGTTCTGTAGATTCCCATTACCATCTGGTAACGTTGACTTCAGTACAGCTTTCCTCCTACCTACCTCCTTGGTGCTGCTATCATAAAATTCATTACATTTTCTATTTGGTATAATTCCAGCAATGCAATTATAAACCTATTTATTTCAAAAAGAAACAGAAGAAAGGAGAAGTATTCATTTATAGTGTCTCTTGTAATTATAGAATTACCTTTACAGATATTCTTTGCTTTCCGTGTAGATTTGAATTACTGTATCACTTGTTTTCACTCTTAAGATCTCCCTTTATTTCAGCTTTTTTGTTTTGTAAATGTCTTTACATCCTCTTCATTTTTGAGGATAGTTTTATTGGCTATAAGATTCTTGATTGACAGCTTTTCTTCTTTCAGTAGTTTGAAAATGTGTTCCGGTGTTTTCTGATCTCCACTATGTCTGATTATAAGTCAGTGATTAATCATACTTGGGTTTCTTTGAATGTGACTGGTGATTTTTTTTTCTCTTGTACTACCAAAAATTTGTATTTGATCTCCAGAATATTTTCTATGATGTATCTGTTGTAGCTCTCTTCATATTTCTATTGCTGTAACTCTCTTTGAGTTTATATTACTGTAGTGTAGGTCCCTGACATTTAGCTTTTTTGACTGTAACATAAGTGCTTGACATTAAGCTTTTGATCATTGAGACATTCATTTCAAAGACCTACATCTTGAATGAACATATTGCTAGCTAGACGACTAGATAAAGATCCAGACTATGCCCACTACTAAAGTTCTGCTTTTAGAGAGCCCTGGGTGACCTGGATAACAGACTAATTGAATGCCCCTCTATTTCCCTTTCTGCACTTGAATTTTCATTCTTGTTTTAAATATGAAGAGTAAGCCTTCAAAAGCCTAGGCACTCCACTCTCAACTCCAATAAAAGCAGAGCCCCATTCCTTTCCCTTTCTGTGTGTCCATCCTCTGTCTGCCTCTCTACCCACAGCCTCACTGTGCGGCCCCAGTGTGTCCTGTATCCTCTGTGACTTGTGAATAATAAACACTTTTCCTCAAAGTTTCCTGATGTTCGTTCCTAAGGTGCCTCTTGTAGCTATAAGAACGACAAGGGCCTTTACAGCCCCAACATTTGGCTCCAGTCAGGGAAATGGTTGGGGGGTGGGGGTCTTGCCCTAAGTACAGGCTCATTAAGTGCCCCAGGCATTCCTAGCTTATACCATCATGGTCAGTAGGCTGGAACAAACACAGAACAGCCACTTGGAGTTCATTGAGCTGCTTGGAGGGGTTTAGGTTGATGTTTGTTTTTTTTTGTTTTAATACTGGATATTCAGTCACTCTTCTGTTTTCATATATTTCCTTCTATTTCTCTCTACTCTTTGGTTTTTCGATTATGTAAATGTTGGTATATTTAATGGTGTCCCACATTTCTCTGAGGCTCTGTCCTTTTACTTTTTTCTTACCCTTTTTTCTCTCTGTTCTTCAGCTTGTATAAACTCTATTGATCTACAAGTACCTTTATTCTTTCTTATGCCAGTTCAAATACACTATTGATCCCCTCTAGTGATTTTATTTTTTCCTTTGTGTTACTGCAATATTTCCATTTGGTTCTTTACTCTCCTTGACAATGTCTTCACATCTTCCATTTTTTTTCTCTAATTCTGGTTTCTTTTAGTTCTTTAGACGTGTTTATAGTGGTTTCTTTGAAGCCTGTGTCAATTAAATGTGACATCTGGGGCCTCTCATTTTCTGTTGCCTGCTGCTTTTCCTGTGTATGGGTCATTTTTTGTCTCTTTGCATGTGTAACTTTTTTTTTTTCCAGGAAAATAGATATTGTTGTGGTTGTGGTAATTTAGAAACTGATTCCTTTCTTCCATCTTTGATATTATGTGGCTGTTTAATGACTTGATGCAGTTATTTTCTTTTGCTCTATGACAAATCATCACAAAGTTGGCTGATTAAAACTAAACAAATTTATTTTTTGGAGGTCAGAAGTCCAGAATGATCTTCCATGGGGTAAAATCAGGATATAACAACTTGTCTGCTTCCCTTCTGGAGGCTCAAGAGGACCATCCGCTTCCTTGCTTTTTTCCAGGTTCTACATTTAATCCAGTTTTTTGACTTGTGGTCCTCATCTATTTCAAAACCAGCAATAGCTAGTCAAGATATCTCAAGCTGCAGCACTCTAACACTAACACGATTGCCTCCCTCTTACATATTATAAGGATTTTTATTGATACCCTGGGCCTACCTTGATAATCTAGGAAAATATGTCAGTCTCAAAGTCAGTTGATCAGCACCCTTAATTCTACCTGCAAATTTAATACCTACCATTTTTACTTGTTAGCAATTACAGTACGACTCACTTTGAAAAGCTGTTATTCTGCCTGTCACACTTGCGTAGAATGATTTTTGTGAAGTGCATTTCTCTAGTGTGAGGTCTCTGAAGCTGGTTCCTGTAAGGAGCAGCCTTGGGCATGAGCACAGTCACCCTGGATGACTTTATTTTGCAGACTGGAAAACAATGGTTCTTAAATATCAAGAATCCTATCAAATGCAATATAGGTATTTATCAGCAGAGTTCAGACTAAAAACTCTTTTACGTACCAGTTCAGCACATATTTTTCCTTATCAGTCTACCTTCAAATATTTCCAAGTGAGAATTGCAATGATGGTGGCTACATAAATTCATCTTCATGCAGGAAATGGTGTTATTAATGATTAAGTGGACATACATTCATTAGACAAGATTGTCACAAATTAAATTTATCTTGTAAATACTAAAACATTTGTTTTAAAGGAAAATTTTCCACTCTGTTGGGTAGTATTGGTTGACAAATTAACTTAGAAATGATTTACAAAGCTAAAAAGTTAAATTTATAGCTGATTGTCTTGGTCAGTGTGTTCTGAATATATTCCAGTACTTGTGATGTGATCTGGGTTAATTTGGACTGAGGTAATAAATGTAATTATTACATGGGCTATCAGAAAATGCCTGTGTCAGGGTGCCTGGATGGTGCAGTCAGTTAAGCATCTGACTCTTGGTTTTGGTTCAGGTATGATCTTGGGATTGAGCCCGCATTGGGCTCTCTGCTCCATAAGAACTCTGCCTGAGTTTTTCCTTCCCTCTTCTTCTGCCCCGCCCTGTTGCATTCTCTCTCTCTCTCCCAAATGAAGAAAAAGAAATACTGTCTCTCTAGAGAATAATGAGGAAAGAGCTCAAATTGCAAGACACTAAGTACTTTGTAGGCACTGATTTTTGTCATAACCACAAAGTCTAATAGTTGTTATTTAGTAGTAGTGGGTTTTGTGTGCACGCGTGTGTGAAAGAGAGAAATTGGATTTTATTCCACCTTTAGAAATTTTCATACTGTTTTTATTGCAATTCATCTGTAAAATGTTATAATGCCAAGAAAAATAGAATTTTGCCTGAATAATAAATTCCAGGATGTATTATGCAGATCAGCATTAATAGCTATATATTAACATTTGTCAGTTTTATAAAAATGGACTCTTGAATAGTTTTTGTTTAATAATAAATGAAAGGGGTGCCTGGGTGGCTCAGTGGGATGAGCCTCTGCCTTCAGCTCAGGTCATGATCTCAGGGTCCTGGGATCAAGCCCCGCATCAGGTTCTGTGCTCGGAGGGGAGCTTGCTTCCTCCTCACTTTCCCTGCCTGCCTCTCTGCCTACTTGTGATCTCTGCCTGTCAATTAAATAAATAAATAATCTTTAAAAAATACTAAATGAAAGAACTTTCCAAGTACTATATCCCTACGGACAAGCCTCACAGCAACTGAATTGTTAAACAAAAAACATATGTAGCTGAAGCAGCATGTAAAGATAACATACACTGAATAAATTAGGATTATCAATAGCAAGATCATATATATGAAGTGAAAGAAGGAAAATAAGAGGTAGTACTAAGGAGGATAAATCTACTTAGGATTATAAATGAGAGGGAGAATCTAAAGTGAGAGGTAAAAGAGAACACGTCAGTTGTTCCAGATAAAAATGCTGCAAAGAATAACAGCTCAGCAGTCACACAAATTTATGAGAGGGCAGAGAAAAGACCAGTGTTATATATGCTTTAGTTTAATTGGAAGCTCTTTAATGTATTAACTGTAAACATTGTTCATGTACAATGTTAGCACCCAGTTCTTAAAGTGGATATTTCATAACAAAAAGAGCTACCGAAAGAGGGAAAGCTCATGATTGGTTTGGTTTCTATTAAAAGGGTTGAAACTTTTGAAGGGGAACTTGAAGGATATACTGAAATTCTAATGGTTTTGCCATGTGTCTGCAACTTACATTTAATGAAATTTTTCAATATGTTTCCTGCCTCTTGAGTAGAAAATATCTACCTATCAAAATAGTGAATGGTTACTATAGAGGAAACTTAGAAAAAGACAATATAATTAATCGTTATAACTCCAAAGGTTGCTTTTTTCTGGGTATCTTGAACATAAGAAAACGAAGAATGTATATTCAGTATATTTAGTTAGAATGAGTGTAGAAAAATTATGTAATATCTGTCTTATGCATGATCTTATCACTAATATTGCAGACCTAGTCAGGATATGGATAGGCGTGCTGTCCAGCATGAAGACAAAGGATAATAAAATACCTCCATTGTTTCTACAAAGAGAACCTTGTACCTCAATGGTTTTTCCTTGCAGAAACCTAAAAGGGGTCATTTTATTTGATTTGTTTCTTTGAATTTGCAGTATGCTGCAAACTTATCAAAATGAACAGGTTGTTGTTCTTGTTTTTTGTTTTGTTTTTGTATGAATTTAATCAACAAGGATCATTTGTATAGGATCTGAATAAATGAAGATCTTGACTAGGACAGCACTACTCACTTTTCGTGTATTAATTGATTTAAGGTAACTGGTTTAACATCTTAAGCCTATGAGATCTTCAAAAACAGCTATTTCCTATCATTGTGGTTAAGGTGATGTGTGTCATACAGTGTAATATTTTTAATAATCATACTAATAATGTTTTTAATAATGCTGAATTTGTCAAACTAGCTTTATTAAATTATGGCTAATTGAAGGTTAAACTACTGATAATCAGATTCTCACTGATTTGTATTTTTTTTTTAAGATTTTATTTATTTATTTGACAGAGAGAGATCACAAGTAGGCAGAGAAGCAGGCAGAGAGAGAGGAAGAAGCAGGTTCCCCGCTGAGCAGAGACCAGAGCCGAAGGCAGAGGCTTTAGCCCACTGAGCCACCCAGGTGCCCCTGGTTTGTATATATGTTTGACCTAGAGAGGGGGGTGGTAGAGACTTATGGTTAACATAGGAGATGTTGAGCTGATACTATCTTTAAGAAAGTGTTAAAACAAACAACAACAACAAAAAACAAAACAAAATAAAACAAAACCCCACCTATTTTGGTGGGAAACTATTTGAGACCTGATTTAGAACAGTAAGTTCAGGGAAGTTCTTCAGTAAGAAAGTGAATACCAGGGATGCCTGGGTGGCTCAGTCATAAAGCATCTGCCTTCAGCTCAGGTCATGATCCCAGAGTCCTGGGATTGAGCCCCATATCCGGCTCTCTGCTCAGTCGGAAGCCTGCTTCTCCCTCTCCCGCTCCCCCTGCTTGTGTTTCCTCTCTCACTGTGTCTCTCTCTGTCAAATAAATAAAATCTTTTAGAAAAATAAATACCAGGAGGATTTGAAAACTCTCATTTTTCTACCACATTACTTTGTTCTATGTCTCTATCTTTGGAATTCAGAAATTGTTGGGAGGCAGGAAACATTTTAATCTTCTTTAAAAAAAAATAGCAGCTGCTTTCAGTTGAATAGTCAAAGAAATGCAACTGGAGCAACAAAACCAAGATGTGACAAAACACTGAGTTGATCTGAAGCTGTCACAAGCCAAAAGAACAGAAGAAATGGCCTGTGACTTTGCCATAAATAATACTGAGGAAGAAAATAGAGATCTGTAGATTAAAGGATCAAGGATGACTGCTGTGTTTTCAACTTGAGTAACTACGGGCATGTTATTATTTTCTTTGGTAAAGATTTATTTTTTTTAAATATTTATTTATTTAAAGAGGGTGGAGGGGTGGACCGAGGGAGAGAAAGAATCTTAAGCCAACTCCGCACTGATCATGAAGCCCCACACAGGGCGGGGTCCCATGACCCTGACATCACAATGTGAGCCAAAACCAAGATTCGGGGGCTTAACTGACTGTACCACCCAGGCACGCCGAGATTTATTTCTTTGAGAGAGGAAGTGGGGGAAGAAGGCGGAGAGGGGTAAAAGGAGAGGGAGAGAATCTTCAAGCAGATTACCCACTGAGTGCCAAGCCTGATGTGGGGCTTGACCTCATGACTCATGAGATCATGACCTGAGCCAAAACCAATAGTCAGCCACTCAGCTGGCTGAGCCACTCAAGTGCCCCTGGAGGAATGTTACCCAGAGAGAGATAGGTGGGAGTAGAGGATGTAAAGAAATTAAGAATTCTGCTGGAGCCATACTAAGGTTGATTATATCTAGTAGATGCCCAGGAGATATTGGTTAGAAGTTGGATATACAAATATAAAACTTAGGAAAGAGGTCAGCACTGAAATAAACTGGGGTTCATATAGAAATTAGGAGATAGGGAAAAGATACTGTAATCAACAAATGTTTGGATATAACTGTCCATATTTCTGAAGGAAAAGTAAAAAAAAAAAATACTATATAGAGTTGGGAAGTCCCTATTGCACAATTTAAACAAAATTAACATTTTTAAGTGCTTACTATAAAAGTGCTAGGCACGTTTTCGAATACTTTAAATTTGTTAAAATGATAGTTTCATAAGTACTGTTGAGTCAGTTAATGTCTGAGCACAAAATGGTCAAGGCGAGTTCTACCTAATAGAGGCTAAGAAATTGGACGCACCAGTAGCCTAGGAACAGCGTAAATGCTTCTGCCAAACTCCAAGGGAGTTCTCAGGCTCCATCTTAATAGTCATGAGATCCTGAGGTTAGTGACACTTCTTATTCAGAGCTGGAGGGTCTAAAGTCCTCTTTTCCCATTTAAAACTAGTGACCTTGCAGAAGCACTTGTAGGACTGGGTAGGGCATGTATATGAGCTGCTGAGGAGATAGCCTTGCTTTTGTTAGACTGCTGTTACATCACAGAATTTTCTATTTGATTCCCTTATGTGTCAGAAAAGGATTTTTAAAAAGCAGTTTAAAAAAAAATGAAAGGACATTGAAAGTTCATATTGAGTGGGTCTTCATCTTTTTATCTTATATTTGAGAAAACAACTCTTAGACTGCTTTGGGTTGTCCTGATTTTCAAAGGCTAAATCCTAGGCTGCATAGATCATAGTTCTGACTCCACCTGCAATTTTTAGGAGACTGTGCTACTGTGGAGTAGATGAAAACTGTTTGCCTCGTGTCAAAATGACTTTCATGCAAATTAACCTAAAAGGCATTTGCTAGGTATCACCTTGGTTACAAAATTTTTGCAGAAATGAAATTGACATATTAAAATGCATTCAACCTAATTTTATTGTGGAAAATATAAGCAAAAATTAGCCATCAGACAAACACACACATACAAATGAACATTTGAATTTGATATTATACACGCCCACTCTCTCACAAATCTTGTACAGAGTTCAGGCTGATATTCTTTGATAGTGCTTGCAATTTCCATGCATAAATCATAGAATATGATATTCATGAACCACACTGGCTGAAGTGAATAATGATTCTGTAAAGTTTAAATCTGACTTTTTGTGAAAGCCAGACATTCTAGAATGAAGAATAACCTTTAAAACTCTATGCGACACATCATATTGGTGACCATTATATTTATAAAAAGAAGGGAAAAAAAAAACAATCTCACAGAATGAGAAAAGATTGTTCCAGTTTGTTTCTACTCCTAGGTTTTTATCCTAACTCATTTTTATTTCGGTACCTAGGGAGTCCTCCTGAGCTCTGCACTTTCACCTGTCGTGTGATGCATGCGTGGAGTAGCTGATATTTCTTCTTAACACTGCATGAAATGTAGAGCAAACAAGCAATTTGTAAGGGATTTATTTTAAAAAGCTATAAGGGATAAGACTATGGCAATGGAGCTTGATTAGCTAAAAATGGATTCTCTAATGAGGATGTGATTACTAGCTAGATTCAAGCTTTATGATTCTTTGCTGGAAATACCACTGATTTTCTGAAAGATTTTTAAGGAGCGGATTTCAGAATGGAATGGAAGAGCAAGCGCTAGTTCAGAGTCACGTATGTATCTTCCTCTTCTGACTTGTTCTCTTCATTAAATAGTATACTCTCTTCTTAGTTCAGTTTTCCTATCTGTGAAATAGGGATATGGTGACTGTCCTTTCTGATATAGTGTGATTGTAGGGATCAAATGGATAGCAGAGAAACATGCATATAGTATAGTTATACAAATATTATAATGTATTTTTAATCACCCAGATTCACCCAATCCAATGAAACACTTTTTAATCAAGTATAGTTGAGATACAATGTTACATTAATTTCGGGTATGTGGGATTTGAGAATTCGACACATAGTTCTTGAGGTGAACATTGTATAGTGGTATCTGTCACTGTAGTAAGTTATTATGATTGACTATATTCCCTGTGCTGTACTTTTCATCTGTGACTTATAACTAGAAATTTATATCCCTTCACCTACTTTTGCTCGTTCCCCCACTCCCCTTCTCTCTGGCAACTACTGGTTTTTTCTCAGTATTTGAATCTTTATTTTTCCCCCACACATAATTGAAATCTTATAGTACTTGTATTTCTAAGTCTGATTTATTTCAGTTAGCATAACCCCCATAGGTATATCTCTGTTGTTGCAAATAGCAAGATTTCATTTTTTACATTGTGTATATATGTATGTATACACACATATATGTATGTTATATACAAACATATTTCATGTGTTTATTCATCTATCAATGAACACTGGTTTTTTTCTATATCTTGGCTATTATAAGTAATACTACAATAAGCATAGGGGTGCATGTATCTCTTCAAGTTAATGTTGTCATTTTCTTAGGGTAAACATCTTACAGTAGAATTACTAGATCATTGGTATTTCTATACTTAATTTTGTAGGAAATTGCCATACTGTTTTGCATAGTACTGCATCAGTTTACATGCCTACCAGTAGTGCATGGGGGTTCACTTTTCTCCACTTCGTATGTCTAGTCTTTTGGATGGCTGTTCTGACTGGTGTTAGATAATACCTCATTGTGGTTTGATTTCTATTTCCCTGATTAGTGACATTGAGCATCTTTTCATGTGTCTGTTGGCCCCAAATGAAATATTTTAATATTTACTTGGCTTTTTGATCAATACCTTAAAAAGTTATAGATTTTCAAAAGATAATTTTAAAATTACTTGAAAAAATTGACCTATTTGAAAACACAGATGACTATTGGTTTCTCTGTTAGTTAACTTTGTAAAGACTTCGGTATCAAAAGGAATTCTTGGAGAAATTTTTGAAAAACATTCCTCAGAGGAATATAGAAAAATATTTCTGAATATTTCAGAGGCTTATACATTTTTAAAGGTTCTTGATTACTTAAATTTACTCATATCTTCTATTGTGAAAGCACCGTTATTCAAGGAGGTATGGACAGTTAGGTTGTCTTCAAGCAAAACTAAAACAGAACAAAACAAAAACCAACAAAACAAAATAAAAACAAAAACAAAACAACTGAATCCTAAAATCAAAAAAACAAACTTCTCAATCTCCTCTTCTTCTTGGGCCATGACTGTTCTTTTGCTTAATATGTCTATAAACAGACCTGTCATTTGTTGGTTCATTTGTTCAACATCAACTATTTGTTGAGTATCTACTGTGCGCTAGAGTAGTGGGGATATATCTGTGATAAAAGCAGACAAAATCGTTGTCTTCATAGAGCTTGCATTTTCCCTGAGCCATATTATCATGTGGAGTAAAGAGCGTTCTCAACAGAACTGATAGCTATTGTAAAGACCTTGAAACAAGCAAGGTTGGTATATGGGAAGATCAGAAAGGAGGTCAGGGTGGGTGGAGCAGAATGAGTAAGAGAAGAGTGGTACAAAGGAAGATATGGAAGTACGTAGGGCTAGATAACATACAGGTGTTGAGACCAAGGTAAGAACATTGAGATTTATAGACCTGGTGTGCATAAAACTGTTAGATTAATGACTTTCTGCCATTCATTTAACATAATGACTTTTCCTCAAAATACTGTACTTAATGAATGTGACATGACATGATAATTTTATTAGTTTCAGCACATAATCATCAATTTGGCATATGGTTTTTATTCAGAATAATATATGGAAAAATTTGAATTATGCAGCATGTTGGGACAAACCGACCATGTTTGGGTTTTAATCATTGCACATTGTTTGAGGGGTGGAAGAATAGAATCTTCTACCATTTATTTGTTGACTATACATGCTCTATACAGGTGTTTTAAAGCACCTTCTTACTGAGCCTTAATTTGGCCCAGATGTTTTTTTGTGCTATACCTCAATTTCTCAGTGAAGTATGAGTACATAAGTAATCATGAGCCCTAAAACAGTTAAATATTTGTGAAGACTAGGACACAGAATTATTCATGTACGAAAGATGACTTACAAACTCCTCCATCACCCACCATTCACAATCAAGACTTTCTTCCTCTTTTGGCAAGTACCTTTTATAAAAAAAAAAATGTCATATCAAATTTGTATATATTTATTTCAGTTATTGCTTATACGAATTTGTTCTCACTATTCAATTTTTCTAAATGTGTAAACTGCATATTTTGGGTTGAGGATAGAAGGTATCATAACAGTTTTTCTTAAAATTAATGGATTTTTATAAAATTAAGTACTTTTCACTTATGGCAGAGTGTTGAAGGATAAATGAAGCTCATTAGGTGACAGAGAACTGTGTTTTGAGATGGGAAGACCCATGAAGAACCAACGTAATTGAATAAAGGTTATCTATTTCAAGTTGATTTTCTTTCTGGAGCTCTAGATTCAGTGTCAAACTTTAAATAGCAAGTTCTTTTGCTAGTAAGGACCAATGATAACCACCCAAATAACAAAATTTCTTCCTTTTAGGGTATACCATCATGCTTACTTAGCTAGACATAATTGCATAATTTTGCACAATTGCAAAAAAAATCTTCATCACAACCCAGTAGAGTTAGAATCTCCACTGTTTAATAATTTCTTTTTGGTTAAGCCTGACTTGTAATTTTTTTAAAATTTCAGATTCTTCAGAAATGCTCTCTTTCTACTGCTAAGTATTTTTGTAGATGCCATTTTCTCCTGTTTTCTCATCTTTGAATAAGGCCCAGTTGCACAGTATAGCTATTTAATATTTAGGGTTAATGGAATATTGTTTTCAGATCTAAATTTGGAAAACCCCAGTGTGGTTCCTAACCTAGTTATCTAAAGCATTAGCTACTGGGTGGTGGTGTTTGACTCTTACTGTTCTGTCGATGGAGACCTACAATTTTTCTTCAGAGAATATAGGTTATCCAGGTATACTCTCCTCACGGAGAGTTAGAATGAGTTTGAAGGGACAAGCAACTCTAATAACCAGTGATCTTACATTTAGCAGCATGGAGTTCTTTCTCCCCGTTCTAGCACTGTACACTCTACCAATAAAATGCTTCCTATTATACAATTGCCTTTTCCTGACATTACCAAACAGCACTTTCTGTCTTCTCCTATTTTTCTTTTCTATGTTCCCATAGAAAAATCTCTATATTTACATCTCTTTCTTATCTCTACCATTATCTCATACATTCCAGATCCCTAAGAGATTATCTTTCTGAGTTAGCCACGGACAGAGCTTTTATGCCAGTCTCCCTGAAGTCAGTGGTCATCCAGATAACTGACGTAGTTCATGTACCATGTCCTGATCTAATTTGTTATACCAAGGGAACAGGATAAAATGGTATAAAACATGACAACGTAAGTGCACAAAACCAGTTCCAGACTCTGTTCAAGACCAGTTTGTTGGCATAGCAAGAACTAATGGTTTTATATCCAGAGTAATCTGTCCCTCTCTCCCCCCTTCCCCCCCCCGCTTCTTCCCCCTTACCCTGTCCCTCCCTCTATTGAGCTGCTCATAGAAGACTTGTTATTTGTACCATTTCTCAATAATTAGAATTCTGTGGAAAACCATATAGCACTGTTCATCCTTGTTCACGTCCTACTCTATTGTGTACTGGAGGCATATTCTCTAATTGGAAGTAGAAATTATTCACTATTAGGATTGAGCGAATTGGGGAGCACGACTCTTCCTCAGCATGACTCAGAGGATAATTCCTGTGTAGTTGGGTTGTGGACATGTGGTTTTAGATTTACCTTACTCTTGAATACCATAGTGTTAAGATAGTATAATGGTTCAAATATTCTTTATTCATTGAAGAAAACAATGTTATTTTTGGCTACAGGGATACATTACATAAAATAATCCATTCCTAGTAATGATGAAGGTACATTCTCCAAATGTTAGGTGTAATTTCTTTATCATATGCTGTTATTGCCAGATAATTTTGAAATTTTGGAAATACAGGTAGTATAATCAGCATGGTAGTCACTTTTCAAAAGCCCCTCTTACTCTGATATCAGAAATACTTAAAAACAAAGGTCCAAATTTATAAGGTCAAGTGATTAAGACCAAATAGGTAATACAAATCAATGGAAAAGGTATACTATAATATGATTGGGTGTGGGAAGAACCATGGTTAAGTAGAGAATATGTTCCTTGTCTAGAATAGTCCAAAATAAAATTTGCACTTCTCAGAACACTGTTGTGGCACATGAATACATATGAGCCGCATTGGGGTTAGGGACTATCAGATTATAATATGTGCTTGTTCATTTTTTTTTTTTTTTTTCCCAAATGACTCACCCGGTAAGAGAAGAAGAAATAACCGGATGTAGTCCAAGGTAAGAGGGGATTTCTTACTCTCGTGTATAGGAAAATCAGACTAGTTTATGGGGAGAAAAATATAAACTATAGGGGAGAAGAAGAATGAATTGAATAAATGCTAAACCCATAAGAAACTTGTGGAGATGGCAAATATAACCTTATATAAGATAAATTGTTTCTTGTCTTCTGAGTCTGAAGCCTAACTTCAAGATTCATTGAACTTCTTATCTTTTTATGCCTTTGCTGAAAACTAATCCCAATGAGGCCTCCTGTGACCAGCCAATTTAATATTGTGAGCACTCTGGCACTCCTAATCTTCTTAATCTTGTACTACTTTTTCTTTTACCCGCAGCACTGACCCATAACACTGATGTTATATAACAAGAAGCAATATGTATTTTTCATAGTAACACTAACATGTTATATATCATAATCATTGCTTACTGTCTATTTTTCTCACTAAGCTATAAACTAGATGAAGGCAAATGCCTTCATCACTTTTATCCCCAGATGTATCACAAGGTCCTAGAGTAAATCTTGAAACATGATAGGTTCTCAATAAATAATTGTTGAGTGAAAAATGGAGGTGAACATAGGTATGATAATTGCAGGTAGCAAATAAATTTGCTGTTGAATGACCCAGTATTCTTGCAAAACAGGAAGAAGGGCTATTTAGAGATAAGGATTTGAAGGAGTAGCAGGGTCTTTGGGTAGAAAGAAGCTAAAGCCATGACTAGAAAATCATCTGTCCTATTCTATTGAAACCCTATCTAAATGTGGATGCTTTAATTTTGCTATGGTAAGCTTGGTTCTGTGATTTTTTTTTTTTCCCCTCTAGCAGGACACTGAAGCCTGTGGCAAAGGAATCATGTACTTAAATTGAATTAAAGTAGTGGATTAGTGGATTGGCTGTGACCCAAGAGCAGGGAACACTGATAAGGTAACAAGACAACAATTAAACATTGATACAATAGAGTCTAAAGAGGAAGTAAAGCCATGGACAGGCATTAGCTTAGAAGGAAATTTGGGATTTTTTAAGTATGCAGAGATATCAGAGAGAACAGCAAGCAGGAATACTTAGAAAATGGTGTGAGGGGGCACCTTGGTGGCTCAGTGGGTTAAAGCCTCTGCCTTTGGCTCAGGTCATGTTCCCAGGGTCCTGGGATGGAGCCCCGCATCGGGCTCTCTGCTCAGCGGGGAGCCTGCTTCTCCCTCTCTCTCTGCCTGCTTCTCTGCCTACTTGTGGTCTCTGTCTGCCAAATAAATAAATAAAATCTTTAAAAAAAAAAAAACCAAAATGGTGTGAGAACATTATGGCTTGAATAGTTTTTTGTGAAAGCAAGTTACATGAAAACAGAGATTATTATCTGTTTGGATAATTGCTGTATATCCAGAGGTGCTTAGCACATAGTAGGTCCTTAATGCATGCTTGTTTGATGAAAGGTGAGGTCCAGAATGTGACCATCAGAGTAGGTTCCTATGGTTCAGGCAAGGAAACACTTTTGAGATGAGAAGAATATCAATGATCAAATTGCTGAAGGATTCATACCTGCTTTTAGATGCTTCTATGAAGACAAAGTAATTGGAGGCCTTGTGTTAAAGACCTTAAATTGCAGACCCACATGGCTAGGAGATTTTCACATGGCAGACTGGATGGAGGGTAGATATCATGAATGTTGAAAAAAAGAGGGATTTTCTGTATCAAAGTGGAAGAATAATAGTTTTCAAATGAGACAAGGCTAATTTGATCCATACTAATTTTGCCTCCAATGCCTGAAATATAGGGGAATGGCTGACAGAACAAATTTTCCAAAAAGTTATAGCAGGAAAAAACCAAGTTTCATTTAAGGCAAAGGGGTAGAAGTAGCATTCTGTGAACATTCAGAAGTCTTAAGAGGATTGATTTACAATGAAGTTGTTCTTCCAGAGGGTGCATGGTCAAGAGGAGAAAGGCTGAGGAGGGGACAAGGGGTAATTATGGGGAAGAAATTCTTCAGATGATTTAGAAGAACCTACTAGTACCCCTGTACAAGAATTGATAAACCTTCTCAAAGAGTAATACCCAGTGTTTTGAGAGAATCAGAGTATATTTCAGTGATATTAGCATTTATTACTTATAACTAAAATAAGGCTATTATGTTCTGAGTATCACTATAATATTTATTGAACATTATGATAAGAATTAAATGAGATAATGCAATGTAGTACTTTTCGTATGAGGTAACCACTATTCTTTATAAACTGGGTCTCAGGAAGTGTAGCTTGCCCAGAGGTACAGACAATAAGTGGAAGAGTTGAGGCTTAACCACAGAAAGTTTGATTATTAAGATTTTATTTAATGAGAGCAAGAGTGCGTGAGGGGAAGAGAGAGACAGCAAGCGTGAGCGCTGGGTAGGGGGTAGGGGGTGGGGGGGGCCGTGAGGTGTGGGGACAGGAGGGAGAGGGAGAAGCAGCAGGGAGCCAGAGGCAGAGCTCCACTGCAGGACCTGAGGTCATGGCCTGAGCCAAAGGCAGAGACAACTGACTGAGCCATCCAGGCGCCCTGAAAATTTGATTTTTTTTAAGATTAAAAAAAAATTTTATTTATTTGACAGACTGAGATCACAAGTAGGCAGAGAGGCAGGCAGAGAGAGAGGGGGAAGCAGGCTCCTCACTGAGCAGAGAGCCCGATGTGGGACTCGATCCTGGGACCCTGGGATCATGACCGGAGCCAAAGGCAGAGGCTTTAACCCACTGGGCCACCCAGGTGCCCCTGAAAATTTGATTTTTAAATTCTTCATTCTTAACCACTGGTACATCTGCCATGCTTTAAATCTCAAGAGTTCTTCATATCTTAATATAAAATAGGCTTCCCTTCTTGATTTCGATGTTAGGTTTTCAGTGTTCCAAGTGCATCTGACTCTGCCAGCCTCACACAGACACAACTCTCAATGACATAAACATGAAACTAAGATAACACTCAATTTTGAAGATGTGTGTCGAGTACAAAATAGTGTTTTAAAATAGAAACCAAATTATTTGAAGTTTTGGTATGAATATATAAAAATCTTACTGAAAACAGTGAACAAATTCTAATTTACTGGCGGTATTGGAGATTGGGAAAGAAAGCAAAGATAAAGAAAACAGACATTTATATGCCTATACTGTATATTTTAGACACATGATTTATGCATAATCTAATTAAATTCACCTAACAGTTGTGTAAAGAATATATATATATATGAGGAAACCATTTCAGAAAGGCTAAGGTCTTACAGTTATCCAATGGCAGATCTGGGATTTCTGAAGTCAAGTACAAAATACTCTGAAATATTCCAAAAGTTTCTTTCATTATCCTTTGCTTCCTGATTGGAATATGATCCAATGAGTAGAATTTAGCTCTGTGCACACATTTTATGGGAAAATCTATGTAAATGAAAGGCATCGGGTTAAATATAGGGGTGCCAGATAGTTTGGTCTGCTATGTGTAGTAAAATAGACTAAAATTGGCCTGCCCACACACAGAAAAAAATGATATTCTATATGGGAAATTTGATAAAATTCACCACATTCCATTTTACTTCATGGAGATTTAATTAAAATGTAAATTTTAATCTTAAATGAAAACAATAGCAAGAGTAATTAACATTTACTGAGCACTTACTGTGTGTAAGACACTGTTTAAGCACTTTATATATACATTAAATGAATCATCACAAGTCCTTCATATCGTGGGTTCTGTCTCTCCAGCCTGATCAGCATGTTTTATATCCGTGGTTCAACAGTGCTGATCCACAGATTGGTGCTGGTCTGGCTTCAAAGAATACATCGCAGATAAGATAAATTGAACAAGCTAGGAGGAGGACCTTACTTTAAAAAATATATTTATTTTAAATAAGTTTCCCTAACAAATGAAAGCTCTCCCTAATGTGACAAAATACTTATCTTACTGATTTAATATCTAGTATGTTGCATTAATCAGTTTATGGATTACTTATGGCTCTAACAATTAATTCCATACTGGTATGTGACATATGAGTTGTATCAAAATATTGAACATGTTTAATAAATATGTATATTTTAATTTTCCAAAATAATGATCCAATCTCAGAAATGAAGATTGCGTTCAGAGCAACGAACCATGCTAAAATGTAGACAGAGCTCTTTTTACCCCCCCCGTAAGTGATGACATTCAACTCTCATTTATTTTTTCAAATGAAGAGTTTTCATACTTAGTCAAATGCGGTACATACAGATCATGACAGTGACTTTATAGAAGGATCCCACTTCTCCAAAAGAAGGATCCAATTGAAATACTAGAATGTTCTAGTATACAAGGTAGGGCTTACAGTAGTATACTTACTAAGTATGGAAATTGAAGTATAAGCTGAAATCCCCAGTGATAGTGATCTTGTAATTAGGCCATTCTTTTGTATTTTGGGGATAAGATCCTAAATTAATCTAAAGTGTAGGTCTACAAAGTGAGTCTGTATACTGAAATACAAGGTCACATTATAATACTTTTTTTTTCTATAAGACTGAGATTTTTTGATGTGCTTGTTCAGATATTTTTATTCAATATTGGACACTTAGTAAACTAAAGATAAATAGCATGTGAACTTGAGTGATATTTATGAACAGAGCTGGCTTTAATTAGAGCAGGCCTACGGAGTGTAGTGTGAAGGGTACACAGTGGTATGTCCTTTCTTCAAAATATCTCTCTTGCTGGCCCTACCTTAAGGCAGGAAACTAATTTATTCTTAAGGCCTTGAAAGCTACTGTTAAATGACAAATGTTACCTGTGAAAAATCAAGCACTGCTTTCACATTAGAATTCACTTGTTTTGTAACTTTTTGATCACTACTATATGTCTTACTATAGACCCCCTTTCACTAAATTTACAGGGCTCCAAAAAAAAAATGCAATAAGTGATTTATAAATTAAGCCAAAGTCATTTTCTCTTTAAGGACACATTTATATATAATATCTATATTCAATATCTGCTTTATTTTCCAGTCTGCTTTATTTTCCAGAAAATATCACAAAATAATTCCATATTACTTTGAATTCAATAAACTATTTTGTTGAATACAATCGTGAAGTGACTATTTAGACTAAATACATTGAAGTGATTAATAGTTTTTCTCATAAAGAAATGGTCAGATTTAAAAAAAAAAAAAATTGTTTCTTCCATGGTAGGCAGAGCTACTGAAGAAGAGCCCATGCCTGGTGAAAGTTCACAATGAATGGCTGATGTGAACACTGTAGTTTTGCATTATAGAATATTACACTAGATGAAAGGAAGAGTGGACTATAATCCTCTGGTTTTCTGTGTAGACTTAAGCAAATGAGACTTTAGCTACTTTTCTTCCCTTACAATATGTGACCTTGTCAATAGATAAATATTCCATGTATTTTTAATGAAATTATTTAATAAACAAAACATTATCAAAATTTATGTGGTTCCCTATAATAGGAAGAGTTTATTGTACTGTACCGTTGTGGGGAATATTTCATGGATAGAAAAGAAGAACACAGTAATTACATATTAGATGTTAGACAAGGCTGTGTTTATTTTTAATATGTTTAATTATATATCAGAATTGTTCTGAGATACTTTGTGTTCAGGGAAGTACCATTTTAGAGAGGGATAAGGTGAGATTTCTTAAGAATATTCCTTTGTATTAAGTTACCATTCTCATTTAAATGCTTCTTCCTTTTAAGATGTCCATCCTAAAATTTCAACCACCAAATGAGTTTTGTTCTTAGGCTAAGTAGGAAAATAAATAAAATGCTTCATGCATTTATTCATTCTTTTATCCAGATGGTCTTTGTTGAATACCTGCCATATGCGAAATGCTGAGGACACTACAATTAACAAGGCATGTGTTTGCACTCAGAAGCTCTCAGTCAGGTGCAGAGAGACCAGACAACCAATGACGACAATCCAATGTGATAAGAACCATAATAGAGAAATGCACAATCTTGGCTTTTCTAACCACCCGCAGAGAGGGGAGGGTGAAACTGGAGTGATGCTAGATACATTTCTAGGAAGGCTTCCAAGAGTAACTGAAGCACGAGTAGTCCTGAAGAATAAAGAATAAGATCATCAGGGTAAAGGAAAGAAGTTCTAAATACGAGAGGAATCAGTAAACTTAAAAAACGGAATCATTAAACAAAAAACAAACAAACAAAAGAACCCACGTAGTCTATCCAGGGAACTAAAGTAGTTTAGGATGGCTGAATGTGAGCTGCTTTAAGGGAACATGGGGAGATGCATGATGAAAGGCATGGTATAGACCAGGTAATGAAGGGGCTTATAGATTATACCAAGGACTTTAATTATCACCTAAAAGGCCATGAGCAACCACTGAAGAATCTTGAACAGAAAGGATGGGATTTGGATTTTAGAACACTTATTTTAGCATTAGAGTGGTGGAAAATGGTAAGGTGGCCACATTGGAGACAGAATTATTAGTCAGAAAACTTTAATGAATGGTGAGGTTCTGTTCTAGGGCAGTAAGCGCGGGCATCTTGAAAAGGAGACATTATAGCTGTGATGCTTAGGTGTCAAACAGGACCTTCTTCCTAACTGATGTGGAAGCAAGCAGGGTAAAAAAGTTTTCTCAGATGCAGCCTTTTTTTTACTATGACTTTTTACTGGTGAAATTAAAATTATAATAGGAAAAAAAGATTTGCTGAAAACTGCAGACAATTAGAGCTCAACTACATTGTTCGTCAACTCTGAAATACCCTTAGGACATTGTGACCAATGCCTACGACTGTAAAGGGAGAAAAACCTATGGAGCAAGAACAGACCATAGGGTTGAACTTCCTGTGGCTGAGTCCTATATCTATTTACTAGCTAGGGGATACTTGGAGAAATACTCAACCTATGTAAGCCTCAATTTCCCCACATGTAAACTTTTTATAAGCACCAAATGAAGTATTTCATAGTAAATGTATACCAGGACATGGCATATAATATACTCAACAGATTTTGCTGTGTTATTATCACTATAAAATAGAAAGTATTTGAGTCTTAGGTCCAAGAGAGATAAGTGGACTACAGAAATGGATTTAAAGTTGTGGATTTGAGAGTCCTCAGCATGAGTGATTTTACTTTTTCATCCAGTTATCTGTTGTTGCAGTCTTGCTTCTACAGTCACTGCTTAACAAACTCAAAATGATTGAGCCTTCAAATAAGCTGTTCATCACTTCTGGTCTTAGCTGGGCTCTTTTGTATTTCTGTAATCAGCTGTGGGTTGCAGATTTGGTATGGGTTGTCTCATATGTTGGAAGGTTGGCCAGATGTTTACTAGTTCAGAATGGCCTTAGTTATTTTTCATTTGTGTCACAAGTTTCCCCAGCAGATTGCAGTATGTTCTCATGGAGAGGCAGATGTACAAGAATAGACAAGCCCAATTATACATAAAAATACATATGCATTCTTATCAAGCCTCTGCTTGAATGTTGATTAATAACATCCCTTTGTTTAGGCTGTAAGAAGTCACTTGGTTGATCTCAGTCACACTAAGAGATGGCTACAATGTTAGAAGACAAAAGGGCATAGATATGGAGTATGAGACATTGAGACTATTAATTCAATCAATCATTCTGTTTATTGACATAGAGCCATGAAATCACACTGTGACCGTAAGATAAAACTAGATTTCTCCTTCTCATTAGTTGGACTTTTTTCCTTAAAATTTCTTATTTGTAAATCTTTATTTTACATCACTGATGTGTATCATATTCTGCAACTAGACTGAATTGCATATAGTTCTCTTAACACTGGAAGATACTTTATACTCCTTAGACATACTCTTTCCTCCATGGACTACCTGGCAAACTCCTTCTACTCACCCTTCCTCAGTCCACACATCTATCTATCTATCTTTCTTTTTTTGCCTTTATTTATTTTCTTTTTAATTAATTTTTAAATTACCATATATTGCATTATTATATGTGATATGTGAATCGCCAGGTTTACACACTTCACAGCACTCAGCATAGCACATACCCTCCTCAATGTCCATAACCCAACCACCCTATCCCTATCCCACTCCCCCCCAGTGGACTCTTTCTATTCCATGATTTCTCTTCCCTCCCCCACAGCTGCTCTGTGTGAGTTGTTACCTTTTCATATACTGGTAAGGAAGGTTTCTATATCAGATTTCTGAAGTGGAACCACTTTAAGACTTCTTGTGTTAAAAGCAACACACATTGTTTTGATAAAAAATTATTACTAGCCTTGAATCACTCATTCCACAAATATTTATTGAGCATTTTTAATCTTTTTAGATCCTGTTTTGGATTCTAAGAATAGTGGTAAATAAGTTAGACCTGTTCCTTTATCTTATGAACTGACTTTCTGCTAGGGAAAATAGACAACAGGTAACCAAAAAACATAAGAGACTTTTGAACGTGGTATAACATAGGTAAAAGATAAGGCAGAAGACAGAATGAGTTTATCAAGAATGATTTAGAGTGGTAGGAACACTAGACAAGGTAGTTAGGAAGGTCTTTCCCAAAGAGATATGTTTTGAGTTGAAACATCTGGGAAGAGATCTGTCATGTGAGATCTGGGGAGAGTATTCTAGGTGGAAGGAGTAAAAAGTACTGAAGTCCTGAGGTGGAAACAAGTGTAGTTCATGGGGATGTCAAGAAGATCAGACTTCTGAGGAAAGATGAATGAATTCAAGTTTAGAAGCAGCCAGACACTTGGAGCTTTGCGTGCCATGGTAGCATTTGGTGTTCATTGCAGATATAAAGGGAAGCCAGTGGAGAGTTTTAAGCAGGAGATTGACAAGCTATAATTTTCAAGCACTGAAGATCATTGGGACAATTTATTGGCTATACATAACGTCTCCTGGTCCAGAACCTTCATCTGCCTAAAGCATATGACTTCTGCAAATCAACTCTTTTGGTACAGTGGTTTTTTCCCAGTCACTTCGAGTTTAAAATTCAGTTTGTCCTGATAAACTGTTGAGACATATGAAGGTGTCATTGCAATCTTAGTTACTATATACACAATTTAATACTTTTTTTCCATCTCTTCCTCATCAGAAAACTCCAAGGAGTTTGTATTTCACCTACCACCTAAAGAGTAAGAATTGTTCCCATAGAACGTAGGGAGGTAGGAGGAAATTGGAAAGTTTTCTGGTTGATGTGTAACCAGTTCACAACCAGCCTGGTCTCCTGATTTTATTCTGCATCCCCTAAGAACCCTCTCCACAGTCCCCTGCTGTTGGGAAGATCACACCCTTTCTTCAATTATTCATTCTCTAGCAATAGGTCTATTCTTAATTTTCAGCCAATATGACCCATTGGCTCCACTGAGGGGTTTCTTGGTGGGTGGGGTGAAGGGAAAGGGATGGCGGACAGGAGGAACTTGTAAACTTACTATCCTCATGGCCTGCTTTATCTTAATGAAAACCTAAGAGTTACTATAAAACAACTGCTCTACAAGAAACTGAATTAGCTTTAATATTTTGCCTTCCTTTTATGCTTGTCTCCTGTGGTTCAGCAGCTTATCCTGTGTTCAGTGATCTACAGTGGCAAATTAGCCTTAGTCACTATATCTAGAACCATTCCCTGACCCTAATTCAAGAAAAAATATCTCAGAGTGGGGAGAATATCTTCAAGGGAAGATAGACTACAAACCACACCTCCCAGTGAAAAGGGTAATGCATCAAGGAAAACTGTGGTGCTAACAATGTGACCCTCCCCCAGGGGAAAAGGCAAAAAATTCTAATGTTCCATGAAGACTCTATTCTTCTAGAAAAACCTTTTCCATCGAGAGGCTTTTAACCATCTCCTCTTACAGGTAGGAGAGGACCAGTACTTTTTTTTTTTTTTTTTTTTCTGGTTTTATCAATGGACCCTAAATCCAGATAATATCTAAATTCAGTTTAGCCATCTACATTTTTCACTGAAGACTAGGCTAGGAATTGTCACAAGGGAGGAATATACAGACAAATACTCTACGCGTATTGTTCCATTGCATATGATTTTTTTAAGTACAGCTTTTTATGCTATATAGAGAACAGACTGGGGTGCCTGGGTGGCTCAGGTTCTGTTCTCAGGGTCCTGAGATTGAGAACTCCACATCAGGCTCCCTGACAGGGAGTCTGTTTCTCCTTCTCCCTTCCCCCAACCCCAACCCTAGCTCTTACTTACCCACTCTCTCAAATAAAATCTTTAAAAAGAACAGACTATGAAGTGGTGACATAGGTGGGTGGAGTTGATAAGGCACAAGTAGAAGCAAGAAGACGTGTTAGGAGGCCATTATGGATAATTCAGTAAAAATAAATTGGACGAATCAAAACCGTAAGGGGCACCTGGCTGGCTTAGTTGGTGGACTATGCAACTGATCTTGGGGTTGTGGGTTCTAGCCCCACACTGGATGTAGAAATTACTTAAAGATATTAAAAAAAAAATGCTGGTTTTTTTTTTTTTTCCCCATAGTGTGCCTACCAGAGATATAGTCATTAGAGCATTTCTTCTATGTTGGCTTATCACTTTTGAGGGAACATCTGACACTTACCTAAACTTTTTGACTGTACCTTGAAGAATAAGGAACACTGTGCTGGAAAAAGTTACAGCATTTTAGAGGTATCTGGAAGGTTAACTTCACTGCAGAGTCATACGATCTAGTAAAAACGTTAACAGGAAATGGTTTTAAGTAAAGCATTTCTCCATGGGCCTTTGAAATTTCTGACTAGGCATTTAATGGTTGAATTTTATTTTGGTTTAAATAGGATACAAAGTCTGAAAGAAAAATTGATGAATCTAGAACCGAAGATATAAATATATAAGCAATAGCTAGTTAGCAACTTGAAATAGATGAACTTAGCAAACCTTAGTACTTTTTGAACAGTCTTTTAAAATTCAGTTGTGTTCTTTAGAACAAATTATATGGATATTTTAAAGACCATCTCAGTTGATTTTTTTTGTTATTTAAGAAAATATATCAAGACGAATGGATGGCTATATTGTCTCTATTAACCTCCCAAAATATGCCATATAATTTTAAGAGGCAAAATCTGAGGATAATAAAATAAGGTAATAAATCTAAGAAAAATAAAAATTTTACCTTTATAAAAATGGGTAGAAATGTGATTATTTTAACTTGAACTGATGCATTATGTCAGTGTTCTAATAGTATTACCACCAGATTCACCTAACAGGGGTTTGGTGGTGAATTCAAATTTTTAGTATACATGTTCAGTGAGAAATCAATTTAAGGTCAAACTTCATTGGCAATGAATACTGGTATCTGTGCAGTTTCTCGCCATTTCTCTCTCTTTATCTCTCACTCTTTCTTTCTTTCATCTCTCTCTCTCCTAAAAGCCCTGGCAGGGTCCCTTAGAAACAGAACTTTATTGGCCTGTTATATATATTTTCATGCTATATATAATTCAGTTTGACAAATTCTCTTTATTCTCCAATCTCACCTCCATCGGTATCTCAGTCTCTTCTTATAATGTAAAAATGCATAGCAAGTTAGAATGACACAAGTGTTAAAGAGTAGGGCTGAGTGGTGTGATCATAACTGAGCTGAATTAAGAAGTTAGTACTCCAGAAATTTCCTTTGGTTAAAGCAGAGGTGGAGATCTTAGTGCTTTATACACTGGACCCTTTTTTGGGAGTCTGAGTCTCTATGATTATACCTTTCCTGAGGTCACAAATGGTACTGGAGGTAAAAGTGTGGCTGTCAGAATAATGTAGATTTATTCGTTGGGTGACTAAACAAGCCTGTGTTTGTTGTACCTTCACCAGTTGTTAAGCACTACTATGCCCTCCCTCCCATCAGTCTGCAACAAATACAAATGAATTTACTACATATGGCTTAGGAGGCTAATATAGCTGGCTGTTGTTTCTATTTGCTTGTGAAAACAGTTCCTCTAGAGCTTTGCAACTCAAAGTATGGTCCATGGAAGGCAGCATCAGCCTTCCATGACCTGGGAACTTTTAAGAAATAGAGAATCTTAGGCACTGCCTCAAACCTACTGAATCTAGTAAGATTCTTAGATTTTACTGTTTATTAACATTTATAATCTCTAGAATAGCTCTCAATAGGAGTTGCACACTAGAACCTTCTTTCAAAAGCAAAGAAAAAGTGGTGTTCTCTCTCAGGTCAATTAAGTCAAAATATGTAGGATGGACTCCAGGCATTGATATAAAAAAAATAAGTTCTGAGGTTGATTTTGAAGTTCTCTGGGGCTAGAAGTTGCTAGATGGCTTTCAGCCCAGGAGTTTCAACATGGAAAGAAACAATTCCAGAGACCTTAGATGGCACATTCCATCTTTCCCCACTGATAAAGTATGGGAACAGGAATAAAGGAATTCTAAAGGGTGGGACTAAATTAGCTAGCTAGATCAGTCTCCTTCCTGGAAGAGTGGCTGGCTCAGTCACCTATGCCAATCAAGGCACTCTGAAAGAGAGCCGAAAGTTGGATTGACTCTCATGTGTTGGATTCCTGTCTTTGGACTCAGTGATTCCAGATGATATGATCTTGGCTTCATAAGGCTCCTGTAACACATGTTTCTGAGGTTCTACTCTGGCAGAGAGGAGATAGTACAGAAGGAATTGGAGGCACGGGAGTGCAGCAGCAATACCAGAAGCTTAGTTACTTTTGTAATCACAACTCTAAGAGGTCCAAGCTCCCACTCTAAAATATCTAACTTTTTTCACTAAACTCTAAATTGTGAGATTCACTCTCCTGGATTTACCTAAGCTGTCCATTTTCCTTGTTGAATATGAACCAGCAGAATTTTCATTGCTGATCTAGACAATCTACTTAAGAAAACAGGGAATGGAAAAATAACCTTGCCTATGCATCTTACTTCTTACCAACCTGAGTGTCTGTAATATACTAACCCTGTGTTGACTTTCAGAAGGCCAGGCAGTCTCACTGTCACACTGATCGTTCTGATAGAAATTTAGAAAAAGGTCTTGTTTTTCTCTTTGTTGTTCCACTTTGGTAGTCTTTATTTAAGAACTCTGGTTAGTTTTGTGGTTGCCTTGTTGATGCTGTCTTCTAGTTTCTGTTTTTTTTTTTTTTTTTCAATTTTTTAATTTACTGTTTATTTTTAGAAAACCTTATTACAGAAAGAATGAAATTAGGCTGTTGGGAGGAGGCTTCAAATTACTGACATGAAAGGATTAATTTTTATGTTAGGCCAAAATCTTTGAAAGAAATAATGTTTTAAAATAATTAGTTAAGGGAAAATAAGATACATCAGTGGGTTAGGGAAGAAGGCAGAGTAGGAAGCACCAGGAGTCTATCTTGACACCCAGACAACAGTTGAACTACAAGAATCTGTTCGATGAAAATAGTTTGGACTCTGGAGTTGATCGAAGGCTTAAAAGTTCTAGGGGAGGGGCGCCTGGGTGGCTCAGTGGGTTAAAGCCTCTGCCTTCAGCTCAGGTCATGATCTCAGGGTCCTGGGATCGAGCCCCACATCCAGCTCTCTGCTAAGCGGGGAACCTGCTTCCCCCACCGTCTCTCTGCCTGCCACTCTGCCTACTTGTGATCTCTGTCTGTCAAATAAATAAATAAAATCTTTAAAAAAATAAAATACAAAAATCCCTCACAACTCAGCCCTTGCTAGGTTTAAAAAAAAAAAAAAAGTTCTAGGGGAAACAGAAAAGTATAACCCATTCAAAGGAAAAAAAAAACCAACAAAATATTTCTGAAAAACACCCAAGGGCAGATATACTATACAAAGACTTTAAAACAGATGTCTTAAAGATGCTTAAGGCAACGAAGGCAGGTGCGGAGTAAATCAAGAAAACAGTGTACTCCATGAGTATATTTTATTGTACATTCAGCCTCTTGGATGGTTATAGTTATGTCTTCCATCAAATTTGGGAAGTTTTCCATCATTATTTCTTCACATAGGCCTCCATGTTAAATTCTAGTTAAATTTGGTCAATTTTAGCTACCTATCTCCCACCCTCAGACCTGTGGCAGGAAACTGAGCATACATTCCTGGAGCAGCCTTCATGCACACAGGTTATAGAAACCAGGATGGACAAAAATAACCCGTCCTCCAAATACTGGGGATCTGTGCTATGACCACTAAGGGCTGCTTCTGATCAGAGATGCAAAGAGTGTGATGGCCATCGATGCTGGACCTTCTGCCATCATTGCAAGCCCCTTCCCTCAGGGAGGGGTGATCTGTAGGTTATTTAAAGGGCTGAGGCCCTTTTTTCTCCTCCTCCTTCATTTTTCGTTTTCCCTTTTTGGGAACCAGATATTAAAGACTAGGGCATTAGGGACACCTGGGTGGCTCAGTGGGTTAAGCCTCTGCCTTTGGCTCAGGTCATGGTCTCAGGGTCCTGCAACGGAACCCCTCATTGGGCTCTCCGCTTAGCAGGGAGCCTGCTTCCCCCTTCTCTCTGCCTGCCTCTCTGCCTACTTGTGATCTATCTATCTATCTCTCTCTCTCTCTCTCTCTCTCTCTCTGTCAAATAAATAAATAAATAAATCTTAAAAAAGAAAGAAAGAAAGAAGGACTAGGGCATTAGAAGGCAGCTGCATATCCGAGGAAATATTAGAAAGTGACCATGCATGCCCAGGGAAAGGTACAGGCTCAGAAAAGTCCTAGGAAGACTAAGTTTACACCTTGGGCTGATTCTTGTCTCAGACAGCCTGTAAGAAGACAGTAAAAACTGGGGAATGGGGAGAACATGATTTCCAGAGTTACCACATTATTAGACTCAAATATCCATTTTTCAATAAAATTCACAAGGCACACAAAGAAGTACTCCAGGGGGTCCTGCAAGATGAAATGCTTAAAGGACACTAGACAGTATGTCTATGTCCATACTACTCAGAACCATATGAAGAAGTCTCCATAAAGGTAAATATATGGACAGCTATAAAAGCTAGAATCGTAACAATGAATTTTAACTCTACTTCCTGTTTTCTACATGATTTAAGATAATAATACATCTTAAAACAGCCTAAAAGCTATTATCATTGTAACTTGAGTTTGTAGCTCTACATTTTATTCTCTACATAATTTAAAAGACCTTTAAAAAGAATTATTAGCTTCCGTTTTGGGACATGGACTGTGTAAGATGTAATTTTGTGACAACAACCACCAAAAGATGTGTGGAAAGAACTATGAAAAGAGCAGTTTTTGTATGTTACTCAAGTTAACCTGGCATAAATTCAAATTTGAGTATTATAATTTTAGGATATTAAATGTAATCTCCATGGTAACTACAAAGAGAATTGCTAGATAATATATACAAAAGGACACGAGAAAGGAATTTAAACATTACAATGTTAAAAAAAAATCCTCTACACCCAAAAGATAGTAATGCAAGAAATAAAAGCTTTAAGGCATATGGAAAACAACTAGCAAAATGACAGAAGTTAGTTCTTCTTTATTAGTAATTACCTTTTTGTTGAATTAAGATTAACATACAGTGTTACATTAGTTTTATGTGTATATCAGTAATTAAATGTAAACATATTAAAATCTCCAAAATACAAATATTTACAGAACAGATAAAGAATATTCAACAATATGGTATTCACAATCGATGTTAGAGCCAAAGACACAAATAGATTAAAACTGACTCAATGGCAAAGATAGTCTATGCAAATAGTAACCAGAAGAAATCAGGCTTGGCTATTCTAATATCAGAAAAGATAGGCTTTGAGATAAAAGAAAAAAAATGTTAGGCGAGAAGAAGGTCATTGTATAAATAAGTTTCAATGCAAGAAGATAAAACATTTATGTACCTAATAATGACCATCAAATATATGTAGCAAAAACAGAATTGAAAGGAGAAAGATAGTTCTATAGTAGTGATAGGAGACTTCAGTACTTCATACTCAGTAATGGATAGAACCACCAGAAAAGAGATAAGGAAATAGAGGACTTAACACAGTAAACCAACTAGGTCTAACAAAGAAAAACATTCTGTCCAACAGTAGCATATATGTTCCTTTCAGGTGCACAAGGGACATTTTTCAGGAAAGAACATGTATTAAACCACAAATTAAATCCCAGTAGATTATAAAAGATATTACACAAAATATCTTCTCTGACCATAATAGCTGCAGTTTAGAAATCACTAACTGAAATAAAACTAAACTTTGCAAACGTGTGGAAATTAAACACACTCTTAACCCACTAATGCTTCAAAGAAATCACAACTGAAGTTAAAAAATACATACAGATGAAAAATGGAATCATAATGTGCCAAAACCTGGGATGCATAGGAGTGTTAAGGGGAAAATTATCGCTATAAATGTTTACATTAAAAAAAAACAACAACCACCTAACTTTACACAATAAGCAACTAGAAAAAAACCAAACTAAACCTAAACCTAAAACTAAAGACAATAATAAAGATTAGAGCAGAGATAAAGAATACAAAAAAGGGGGGTGCCTGGGTGGCTCAGTGGGTTAAAGCCTCTGCTTTTGGCTCAGGTCATGGTCTCAGGGTCCTGGGATCGAGCCCTGCATCAGGCTCTCTGCTCAGAGCGGGGAGCCTGCTTCCTCCTCTCTCTCTGCCTGCCTCTCTGCCTACTTGTTATCTCTGTCTGTCAAAATAAATAAATAAAATCTTAAAAAAAATACAAAAAAGGAAAGACAAATCAAAAGTTGGTTCTTGGAAAAGATTAGCAAAATTGACAAAAATTTAGCTTGATTTTTAAAGATTTTTTAGAGTTTTTTTTTAAAGATTTAAAAAAGACATTAGTAAAAAAAGAAAGAATGGAAATATTATTGACTCTAAAATAAAATTTTGAGTCTGTGGATAATTGGATGACTTAGATGAAGAAGACAAATTCCTGGAAATACAAAACTTATCAAGAGTAAATCATGAAGAAGTAGAAAATGTGAATATACCCATAAGTAGTAAAGATATTGAATCAGTAATCAAAAATCTCCCAACAAAGAAAGCCCTGGACCTGACGGATTCATTGGTGAAGTCTACCAAACATTTAAGAAGAATTACCATGATTCTTCACAAACTTTTCTAAAAAAATTGAGAAGGAAATATTTCTTAACTCACTCTGTGAGACCAGCATTACTCTGATACCAAAGACAAGCAAAGACATTATAGGAAAATAAAACTACAGATCAATATTAGTCATGAATATTGATGCGAAAATCCTCAAAAAATACTAGCAAACTGAATTGAGCAGCTTGTTAAAAGAATTGTGCACTATGACCAAGTAGAATGTATTCCTGGTTTGCAAAGATCATTTAATACATGAAAATCAATGTAGAATGAAGGGAGGAGGGAAACGCATGGTCTTCTTAACTGACATACAAAAATCATCTGAAAAAATTCAGCACCATATGATAAAAATACCTCACTGACTAGAAATAGGAGGAAATGCCCCAGGATGCTAAGAGCCATATATGGAACACCCACAGCAAATACACTCAATGAGAAAAGACAGGTTTTCCTCCAAGGTCAGAATACCCCCCTTTAACTACCTGTATTAAACATAACATTTGAGGTTCTAGTCAGAACAATTAGGCAAGAAAAATAAAAGGTATCCAAACTAGAAAGGAATGAAAAAAATTTTCTTTTAATAGATGACAAGATCTTCTATGTAGAAAACCTTAAAATTCCCACCACACACACACACACACCCCCTGTTAAAACTAGTAATTCAGCAAAGTAGCTGATTACAAAATCAACCCACAAAAGTCAGTTGCATTTCTGTACTAACAATAACCTGAAAATGAAATTGCAAAAAAAAAAATACAGCTTACAATAGCAACAACAATAGCATCAAAATAATAAAATTATAAGAAATTAACCAAGTAGGTGAAAGACTTTTACACTGAAAACTATAAAATATCGCTGAGTGAAATGAAGACATAAATGAAAACCTATTCCATGTTAATAGATTAGAAGACTTAATATTATTCAGATATCAAAACTACCCAAACTGATCTACAGATTCAATGCAGTCCCTCTAAAAAGTTGATTTTGGTTTTCTTGCAGAAACAGAGAAACCCACCCTAAAATACATATGGAATCTGAAGAGCTTCTATAACCATTTTGAAGGAAAAGAACAAAAAACAAACCAAAAAAAATAGCCCCCCAAAATGAGGGAACTCACATTTAGTGATCTCAAAACCTACTACAAAGCTATAGTAATCAAAACAGGGTGATACTGGCATAAAAAAATACACGTGAACTAGTGAAGAATAGAGAGTTTAGAAATAAACCATTTCATACGTAGCCAAATAATTTTTGACAAGTACGCCATGATCATTTGATGGGAAAAGGGCAGTCTTTTCAACAAATGGTACTGGCAAAACTGGATACCGAAGAATGAAATTGGATTGTTAATAAAAACCATATAAAAATTCAGTTAAAATGGATCAAAGATTTAGGTGTAAGTCTTAAAACTATAAACTCAGAAGAAAACATAGGGCAAAAATTTCATAGCAATTAAATAAAACCTTAAAAAAAAAAAAAAGGGCGCTTGGGTGGCTCAGTGGGTTAAGCCTCTGCCTTAGGCTCAGGTCATGATCTCAGGGTCCTGGGATCGACTCTGGCATCGGCATCGGGCTCTCTGCTCAGCAGGGAGCCTGCTTCCCTTCCTCTCTCTCTGCCTGCCTCTCTGCCTACTTGTGATCTCTCTCTCGGTCAAATAAATAAAACCTTAAAAAAATGTTTTCATAGTATTGAATTTCTTGGATATGGAACCAAAGGCATGAGTCACAGAAAAATAGGTAAATTATACTTCATAAAAATTAAAAACTGTCTCAAAAGACAATATCAAGAAAATAAAAGCTAACCTATAGAATGATAAAAAATACTTGCAAATCATATATAGAAGGGGTTAATATCCAATATAGAGAACCAGATCTCAAGAACAATAAAATAGCCATATTAAAAAATGGAATAAGAACTTGAACAGCTTTTTTTCCAAAGATCTAAAAATGGCCAATAAACAAATAAAAAGATGTTCAATATCAGTAATCATTAGGAAAATGCAAATCAAGAGGATAATGAGATGCCATCTCATGTTCATTAAAGTGGCTACTATCAGAAGAAGAGAAAATATCAAGTGTTGGTGACAATGTGGAGAATTGGAAGCCTTGTGCACTATTGGTGGGAATGTAAAATGGTACAGTTGCTGAGGGAAACAGTATGTGGTTCCTCAAAAAGTTGAACATAGAATTGCCATATGATCCAGCAATTACACTTCTGGGTATATAACCAAAATAATTTACAGTAGAGTCTCAAAGATATTCATACACTTACATTCATAGCAGCATTATGCAAAGAGGCTAAAATGTAGAAGCAATCCAAGTGTCCATCTGTGAATAGATAAGTGAAATATGGCACATACATAAAATGATATTATTCAGGCTTAAAAAGGAAGAAAATTCTAACATATGCTAAAGCATGTGAGGACACGATGCAAGCAAAATAAGCAAGTTATAAGAAGACAAATAATGTGTAATTCTGTGCATTTGAGGCATTTTGAGGAGTCAGAATTACAGAGATGGCAGAATGATGATTTCCAGGGGATGGGACAAGAAGAGCAAGGGAGTTGTAATTTAATGGGTAAAGAATTTGCTTTGCAAGATGAAAAAGTTATGGAGATGGATGGTGATATTAGCTGTACAGACTTATACATTTAATATTAGTTAACTGTACACTTAGAATGGTAAGGTATTAATTTTATTTTAGAGTATTTTGCCACAACAAAAACTAGAAAAATACAAATAAGTTAGTCTTTGAATTAGTGGTTAGTAACCAGCTTTTTTCACTTAAGCTCAATAAATCACTGCATTATCATTTTTATCTAAACAGTGCTTTTCCTGCTCATCAAAAGACACAACTGGTAAAAGCATAGAAATGATTCAGAAGTGAATGGAAGAAAAAAATTAAATTGAAAATTATATAAGGATATATAAATATTACAAAAGAGATGGTATTTGGAAATATTCAATCAAAATTACTTTGTAAAAAATAGATGGCTAAAAATCTTATTTCTGGAGAAAAAAATCGCTCAATTTGATTTTGACTTAATTTTATCCTTTTGCTCCTACCAAGGATATAATTCTAAACGGTGTACTTAGGAGCAGGCAAAAATGACTAATTTTACCTTCCAAATTTTGCTTAAGACAAGCTTATCTGCTAAAAAGAAAACTTTCTCTGCCTAAAGAACTAAAAAAAATTCATAGATTTTATAGACTGGAAAGCTCATTCTAAAACAATTCTGTATAAAAATATTTTTTTGATCTCAAACTTCCTACTTCCCATGCCATTAAGAATGGGTGAAAAGAAACATAAAGGCTCATACAATACCTCATTGCTAGTACTTGCCATTACTTCGCATGATTCACAGATCGATTTTCTGGCTTTATATCTGTGAGAGACAGTGGGCCTTTTTAACACCATAATTTTTCATAAGCTGATGAGTACAGGGATGATGAATGAGCCTTCATCCCAAAGTCTCCTCCAACTGGACTCTTTAAAAGAAGGTGGTTGTTTTGAAGTTATCTATATTTTAATTTTATTTTACTTTCCATTGCTTCACGGAGCTTTCTGGAAATTACATTATTTCCTTATCAGTTATTAAACCCTACAGATTAATTTTGTTCCCTTCAAGTTTAGAGGTTATTTTTAGTACATGGAGTTGAAGAATGAGACATATGGCTACTTGTGCTGGCCCACATCTGATGATAAGACCGGCAGGTAGTATTAACTTCTGGTTGTGGCTACAAATTATTGTTTGGAAAGAAGTTCTAAATATGTATGAGAAAGAGGCAGAGATGATATCCTCAAAAAGAAGGCGAGTGTAGAGGAGAGAACTACTCCATCCCCAGGGCGTAGCGTCCTGCAGGCATTTAACTTGGCAACAAAAGTCAAGTTTTCAGAGGGTTGAAATGCAACCATGTGTGTCTTTATTGTTTTTCTTGTCTGCAGCTTCTTCCATTTATTGAAGGTGATTCCATCTGACACTCTTAGATATCCATAGCTCATAAATTCTTTCTATTTTCTCTAGTGGTGTCTACTCTCAGAAAAATAGGTTCCCTGGTTCTTTGCTTAGAGGTACTTTTCTTTTGACAGGAGATGAAGGCAATATAGGAAATATAAGGGTAGGTTGATTGCATTTATTCCTCCCTTTTACAAATATTGACATGAGATATATGTAAGGAATACAGGACATGAAAAAACTCCCTTATCTCTCTGTCCATCCATGCTTCCATCATCTATTCATTCAATTTAACTATGCAGTCTTATTCTTTCTCCCTCTTTTCTACCCTCCCCTTTCTTTCTCTCTCTGTGTGTATGTTTATATATATATATATATTTTTCATCGATTCATTCTTGGAAGGTATAGCCTACATATCATAAAATTAATTTTTTAGTATAAAATTCTGAGTTTGGGCAGTTATGTAACTACCACCACAATCAAGAGAAAACAGTCTTGTCACACAGTATTTCTCTTGTACTCTATTCTATTTAACCACTGCCCCTAACCCTGGCCACTGACAACCACTGATAGGTTTTCTCTTTCCTTAATTTTGCTTTTTCCATATAGCCTTTTGGGATCTGACTATTTTTACTATCATAGTGTGTTTCAGGTTCAACCATTTTGAGATGGGTATGAGTGGTTTCTTTTTATCACTGAATGATATATGTTGATACACTACTGTTTTTATATTTGTTCATTTATTGAAGGATATTTGGGCTCTTCCTGGTTTCTGGTGATCATATATAAGCAAAGTCACTATAGACATTCACAAACAAGTTTGTGTATGAGGGTAAACTTCTGTATTTCCTGGGTAAATACTTAGGAATGGTATTCTTCCTCACTTTAAATTAATGCTGTGGTTTTATATATTTCATGGTTGTATCTCAACTGTGTTTAGGCAAAAACCCCATTAGATCTGAATATACTGATAAAATTGAGGTTCTGGACTTAAAAGGTCAAACCCTGGGATAAAATCTACTTGGTTAAGGGATATTGTCCTTTCATATACGCTTTTTTATTCTACTTATCAATACATCTTTCAGAACAGCTTTATTGAGATATAATTCACATATCATAAAATTTCTCTTTTAAAGTGCACAATTTATGGGTCATTTTGTGTATTCATGGAATTCTGCATCATTGCAACAATCTCATTTTAGAACTTTTTTTTTTAAAGTTTTGTTTGTTTGACAGACAGCGAGAGAGGGAAACAAGCATCATTGCAACAATCTCATTTTAGAACATTTTTTTTTTTTTAAGTTTTGTTTGTTTGTTTGACAGACAGCGAGAGAGAGGGAGAGGGAGAAGCAGACTCCCCACGGAGCAGGGAGCCTGATGTGGGGCTTGATCCCAGGCCCCGGGATCATGACCTGAGCTGAAGGTAGACGCTTAATAACTGAAGCACGCAGGCACCCCTAGAACATTTTCATGACCCTGAAAGGAACCACACATTCACTACCTGCCTGTTCTTGTGCCAAACACTTACCATTTCCTCCTCCTCCAGTGCCAGAAAACCACTAATCCACTTTGCATCTCTAAGGATTCACCTATTTGGGGCACTCCCTATAAATAGATTCCTATAACATGTAATGTTCTGTGACTGACCTCACACTTAACATGCTTTCAAGGTTTATCCTCCTTACAGTATATATTAATAGTTCATTTCTTTTTATTACAAAATAATATGGAGGTTACATTTTATCTGTTTATCAATTGAACATTTGTTTTGTTTCCCTCACCATTATGAATAATGCTGTTATGAATATTTGTTTATAAGTTTTTGTGTAGATGTATGCTTGGGAGTGTAATTGCTAGATCATATGGTAGCATTAACATTTTGAGAAAGTACAAAATGTTTTCCAAAATGGCTGTACTATTTCACATTTCCACTGGCAAAGAGGATTCCAATTTCTCTACATTTTCACTGACATTTGTTACTGTCATTTTTATTTTGGACATCCTAGTAGATGTGAATGGTATGTCTTTATGGTTTGTTTTTTTTTTTAAAGATTTTATTTATTTGACAGAGATCACAAGAAGGCAGAGAGGCAGGCAGAGAGGCAGACAGAGAGAGAGAGAAGGAAGCAGGCTCCCTGCTGAGCAGAGAGCCCGATGCTGGACTCCATCCCAAGACCCTGAGATCATGACCTGAGCCAAAGGCAGAGGCTTTAACCCACTGAGCCATCCAGGCGCCCCTGTCTTTATGGTTTTAATGTGCATTTCCTTTAGAATGATTTTGAATGATAATGATTTCAAACCTCTTTTCATGTAGTTACTGACTACTTGTATATCTTTTGTGGAGAAATATCTATTCAAATCCTTTGCTCCCTTTTTAAATTGAGTTGTCTTTTTACTGTAGAGTTGTAAAATCTCATTATACATTCAGAGTACAAGTCTTCATCAGTATAAGATCAGAAAATATTTTCTACCATTTCTTCTCTGTTTCATTTATTTTTACTCTAAACTTTATAATTCTCCCTTATGCTTGCTCTGGGTTTAAGTCTGCTCTTCCTTTTCTAGTTTCTTAATCTGGAAGGTTAGGTAATTGATTTAATTCTTTTCTAATATAGGCACTTACAGCTATAAATTTTACTCTAAGCCTTGACTTAGCTGTCTACCATATGTTTTGGTATGCTGTATTTTGTTTTCACTCCTCACAAAGCATTTTCTAATCTACCTTCCTGCATATTCTTTAATCCATGTCATTTACAGATTTCCCAACTCTTTCTGTATTTTATTTCTAATTTAACTTCATGGTGATTGAACAAAGTAATTTGTGTGATTTAAATCATTCTGAATTTATGGAGTTGTCTTTTATGGCCTAACAGATGGTTTATCCTGGGAGATATTTTGTACGGACATGGGAAGAATGTGTATTCTGTTGCTGATTGGAATGTTACATACATGTTTGGACTAGGTTTATGGTGCTGTTCAACTCTTCAGTTTCCTTGATGTTCTTTCTTACTGTTCTATCTGCAAATGGGCTATTGACATCTTCCACTGTTACATTATCTATTTTCTCTTTAATTTTGCTAGCTTTTGCTTCATGTTCTTTGCTGTTTTGTTGGTAGGTGTATACATGTTTATAATTATTATATCTAACTGATGGACTGATCCTATTGTAATTATAAAATGTTCTTCTTTGTCCTTAATTTTTGTCTTAAAATTCATTTTGCCTGATATCAGAATAACCACTATTTCTTTGTTTGTATCATGTATCCATATCCATGCTTTTATTTACAACTTTTTTCTTTGCATGTGAAGTTTGCCTGCTAAATGAAACATATATTTGTGTCATGTTTTTATCCATTCTGACAATCTCTGGTTTTGTTTGAAGATTTTTAAAAATATATTTATTAAAAATAAAAATTTATTTTTGTTTAAAATCTGTAAAATCTGTTCAGATCTATCAGAAGGTGAAAATGAATAATACAGTGCTGAGTGTTGATGAGGATATGGAGCTACTGGAACTCTTTACATTGCTGGGGAGAATATAAATGCTGAATAGTTGGGATGTTTTTTATAATATAGTTCCTTAAATAGTTAAGCATGTACATACTATAGTACTGAGCAGTCCCACTCTTGGGTATCTAGAGAATTGAAATTTTATGTTCACATAAAGCCTGTACACATGTTTGTAGTACTGGTCATAATTGCCAGGAACTGTTAACAGCCCAAATGTCATTTAATTAATAAATGGATAAAGAGACTAGAGTGCATCTATGGATGTACATCAATGGAATACTCTGCCTGCAATAAAAAGAAACAAACGATTGATAAATGCAACAACTTAGATGAATTTAAACACATTTTATTGAAATGCTACATACTGCATGAGGCTAGTTATAGGATGTTCTTGAAAAACTATAGGGACTGAAGAACAAATCCATGGTTGCCAGGAATAATGTGAGGAGGAGGGTGACTATGAAGCAGTAGCAGAAGAGTTTTAGGATGAAACTTACTTCTATAAGCATACCTGAATTTACATATGCTTAAAATTCATTGAACTATGTACTCCTCCCTCCCCCAAATCCACTCTTAATGTAATTAATAATGTAGGTTTTATGTCTGCCAGTTTCATCTTTGTTTTCTATATAATTTTATCTTTTTTCCCATATTCTACTTCATTATTACTTTATTTGTATTAGGTCAATATTTTTGTAATGTACATTTAATTCCCTTGTTTCTTTAAAAAATATTTTATTTCAATTTTAGTAGTCGCCCTAGAGATTAAAATTAACATCTTAAGTGAATTTGAATTATACCAACTTAATTACTAAATTGTACAGAAACTTTGCTGTGATATAGCTCTATTCTCTCTTCTCCTTTGGGCTATTGTCATACAAATTGCATGTTTAAACATCTTAAGCCTTTCAATAGAGATTTAAAATTATTGCTTCATGCTGTTACATTTCAAATCAGATAGAGGAAAAAATGAGTTATAAAAAGTGCATATTGTTTTTTGTATTTTTCTATGGAGTTATCTTTAGTTATGCTTTTTAGTCTTTACATGGATTCTAGTTATTGTCTAGTGTCCTTTTCTTTTATACCTCCTTTATTTCTTACGAGAAAGTTTTGCTAGAATCAGATTTTTTTTAAATTTAGGAATGTCTGTATTTCTCTTGTGATTTTTTAAGTACATTACAGAGTAAAAAACAATTAATTATGCTGACATACTTTTCTTTCAGTCTTTTCAATATGTCATCCCACTACTCTCTGGCCCTCCAGGGTTTCTGATGAGCAGTTAGTTATTAACCTTTTTAATGATATTATTTATTCATTTGAGAGAGAGAACATGCACAAGCAGGGGGAGAGGGAGAAGCAGACTCTCCACTGAGCTGGGAGCCAGAAGGCAGACGCTTAAACCAACTGAGCCACCTAGACACCCCATTAGTTACTAATCTTACTGAGAATCTTTTATGTGCAATCTCCTGTTTTTCTTTTGCTACTTTTAAGATTCCATCTTTGTTTTTATTTTTGACAGTTTGGCTATGTGGTGTCTAGATTTGGTTGTCTTTGAGTTTAATCTTATCAAGAAGCCATTGAGCTTCTATTCATGTGGAATGAATTCAGCAAGTTTTCAACCGTTTCTTCAGATCTTCTTTCTACTCTTTTTATCTCTCCTGGGACTCTCGTGAGTATTGGGTACATTTGATAATAACTTACTGATCAGTGGACTCTATTTTTCTTAATTGTTTTTTCTTAGTTACCTCTGACAGAATATTTTCAAGTTTGTTGATTCCTTTTTTGCCAGTTCAGATTTACTGTTAACTTATTGATCTTTTAATTTTTATTTCAGTTATTTTTCTTCTCAACTATAGAATTTCTACTTGGTTCTTTTTGTACAATTTTTATCTCTTTGTTGATATTTGCTATTTGGTGAAGCATTATTCTCATCTTCTTTAATTCTTTGGATATGTTTTTCTTTAGTTTTTAAAATAGATTTGTAGGGGTGTCTGGGTGGCTCAGTGGGTTAAAGCCTCTGCCTTCGGCTCAGGTTATGATCCCAGGGTCCTGGGATCAAGCCCTGCATCAGGCTCTCCACTCAGCAGGGAGCCTGCTTCCTCCTCTCTCTCTGCCTGCCTCTCTGCCTACTTGTGATCTCTCTCTCTGTCAAATAAATAAATAAAATCTTTATAAAAAAATAAAAATAAGATAGATTTGTAATGTTACAAAATCATTGTCTAGTCCACATCTGGGTTTCCTCAGGAACACCTTCTGTTGACTACTTTATTTCTTGTGAATGGCATATACTACCATTTCTTTGCATGTCTCAAAAATTTTTGTTTAGAACTGGGTATGTTAAATAATACACCAACTCTGAAAATCAGATTTCCCCTCACTTGCCTCCACCCCACTTCTTCAGGTTTTGTTATTGTTCTTGTTGCTTCTTTTTGTCTGTTAGGTAACTTTACTGATTTTTTTTTTTTTTTTGCTAATTCTGTAAAATGTGTGTGTGTGTGTGTGTGTGTGTGTGTGTGTGTGTGAAAGAGAGAGAGACACTTTTTTTTTTTTTTTTTTTAATCATGTTTTGTCTCTGCTCAGTTAGCTTAGTAATCAGTCAATGATTGGGAATAGATTTCGATAAATGCTTGAGCCATCCTTTGCTAAGGGGGTCTGTATGTGTTGGCACATGTCTTCACTGCTCTTAGAATTCTTTCTTAGCTTCACATTCTGCTTATACAAAGCCTCAAAGTCAATGAGAGGTGAGACTGGGGCCTTCCCAGTTATTTTCTGATCATATTCACAGCCCTGAACATATGTGTGATTTTTCTAAATTTTTAGGAATTTGCCAGAGCTTTATAAAACTTCCTATGAACATCTTATTCTATCATTTTATTCTTTTTTCTTTTATTCCATTCCTCCCCCACCCTTCCCCTCCTTTCGCCTCTACTCCTCACTAGCTATTATTTACTCCAACTGCTATTGCTGCTTTAGGCAGCTGCATTAGAAACAATTGTTGCTCATTTGTTTTTTCTCCACATATATCCTTAGGATAGAAATTTTCCTTCTGAGCAAGCTTTTGAGGAAGTACAAATAATAACAAACACTGTGAATGGTTTGGTTTTTGTTTTTTCTCCCCAGAAAGCTACCAGATAGTGACTATTTCTTGGGGTGGGACTTTTTGGACTACTCCAAACGGCCCTCTCTAATGGCTGCTGGGTGGCTGTTTTTCACAACTTGTGTATTGTGAGATTGCTGGTGTTTAAGTTTACTGTGATTTGAAGACCATGGTATGGGAGAGGGTAAGTTAAGATGCCACAGAGTGTTCATTCTTAGATTCAGCCTTTTTTTCCTTGAATAAATGTTTCTGCACTATTGCCTTAGGTTCATTTCTAGAGTTTTGATAAAGCTGATTTTCACCAATTTTTCCAGTATTCTTTTTGCTTTTATAGAGGAATGAATTTTGAGGTCTTAATATGTCATTCTGGAAGTATATCTACTCTTGTGAATATATTTTTGAGTTTTTATTTTTTTCATCTGTATTCCTAAGGCTTGTAATTTTATTTTAGTATTTAGTGTTTGGTATTGATATTGATGTAATGCTGGTCTCATGATATCCACTGGCAAATACTCTTTTTCTATCTTCTATCCTTTGTGTAGGATAGTTGTTGTTTTCTCAATGGCTTGATCGAATTCAGCAGGGAAGCCATCTGGGCCTGCAGTTTGTGGGAAGGTTTTAAATTTTAGATTCAAGTTCTTTAATGTGTGTGTATATATATATTTGGCTATTGAAATTTTTATTTTTTTGTGTCAGTTTGTATAGTTTACATATCAAGAAATTTATCTCCTCCATGTTAGCTGTTCCACTTTTGGCATAAAGTTTTTTTTTTTTAATTGTTAAATTTTTTTTATAAACATATAATGTATTATTAGCCCCAGGGGTACATATTTGTGAATTGCCAGGTTTACACTTCACAGCACTCACCATAGCACATACCTTCCCCAATGTCCATAACCCAACTACCCTGTCCCTACCCCCCTCCCTGCAGCAACCCTCTGTTTTGTGAATTAAGCGTCTCTTATGATTTGTCTCCTTCCCAATCCCATCTTGTTTCATTTATTTCTTTCCTACCCCCCCAAACCCCTCACGTTGCCTCTCAACTTCCTCATATCAGGGAGATCATATGATAATTGTCTTTCTCTGATTGACTTACTTAGCTTAGCATAATACCCTCTAGTTCCATCCATGTCATCACAAATGGCAAGATTTCATTTATTTTCATGGCTGCATAGTATTCCATTGTGTGTGTGTGTGTGTGTGTGTGTGTGTGTGTGTGTGTGTATAATATATATATATAAAACATCTTCTTTATCTATTCATCTGTTGATGGACATCTAGGTTCTTTCCATAGTTTGGCTATTGTGGACATTGCTGCTATAAACATTCGGGTGCACGTGCCCCTTCGGATCACTACATTTGTGTCTTTAGGGTAAATACCCAGTAATGCAATTGCTGGGTCATAGGGTAGTTCTATTTTCAACTTTCTGAGGAACCTCCATGCTGTTTTCCAGAGTGGTTGTACCAGATTGCATTCCCACCAACAGTGTAAGAGCGTTCCCCTTTCTCCGCATCCTCACCAGCACCTGTCATTCCCTGACTTGTTAATTTTAGCCATTCTGAGGGGTGTGAGGTGTTATCTCATTGTGGTTTGATTTGTATTTCCCTGATGGCAAAAAGTTTTTAATATACTTCTTACCCTTTGATGTTTGTGGATTTTCTATTAATGTAGCTTTTTCAAGTCTTATTGTTATACATTTTTCTCTGATCAATCTAGCTAGAGTCTTATCAATTTTATTAAGGTTTATAAGCCAGTCTGATTGGTTTCATTGATATTTCTCTATCACATCTCTTTTCTAATTCCTTTGTGCTGTTAGAGGTTATTTCTGGACTCTATATTGTACTGATAAGTCTGTGCTTATACCAGTATCATAGTAGTATAACTTTATAGTAAGTTTTGAAGTTGGGAAATGGAAAGTCTCCAACTCTGTTCTTCCATTTTCAAAATTGTGTTGGCTATTCTGGGTCACTCACATTTGCATATACATTTTATGATTGGTTTCCCAATTTCTGCAAAAATACCTGCTGGGATTCTGATTCATAGGATCTACAGATCACTTTAGGAAGAATTGTCACCATCAACGACCTCATTACAGAGAGTGCAGAACTTCATTTATTTGATTTGATTTGAGCAGTTATTGTGTGAATGTACATAGAAGAGGTGACCTATAAAATCTTAGATAAAGTGCTTAAAGTTCAGTGGGTTGATTTTTATCAGTTCTTTAAGAGGAGGGTTGACAGAGGTAGTAAGAGCAGAAAGGTTAGAATTCTATACCTAGAGGATAGGAGCAGAGGATAAAACATAGGAGGGGAAAAGGCACAGAAAAACAAGTCTGTGCCCTTAAAATAACAAGTACAATACTAGGAGCTGATAAGGTGTTTCTGGGGGGGAATGCAGTTTAGCATGGATAGTATGTAATTGCATAGGAAATGTGTGTAGTGCAGAAATAGGCACATGAGATATAAGGGTCAGAGGGATTTAACTTCACTGGTTCTTACAGTTCGAGCAAGAATATCTTGAATTTTGAGGAAGGTACATGTACAAATGGATACTGAGGATGAGTGTATGTCTTATGGAGCTAGTGTTATGCTATGTCAGCATGCTTCAGTTTTGTGGCCAAGAAGCCAGGGATTAATGGTGGGGTGGGTTTTTTGTTTTTGTGGTGAGAATGGTGAGAACCCACTTTCAAGTATACAATACACTGGTGTGTGTGTGTGTGTGTGTGTGTGTGCGCGCGTGCGTGTGTGTGTGCATGTGTGTTTTAAAGATTTTACTTATTTATTTGACAGAGAGAAACAATGAGAGAGGGAACACAAGCATTGGGGAGTGGGGGAGGGAGAAGCAGGCCTCCTGGTGAGCAGGGAGCCAGATGCAGGGCTCTATCCCAGGACCCTGGGATCATGACCTGAGCCAAAGGCAGACACTTAACAGCTGAGCCACCCAGGAGCCCCCAGTACACTGTTTTTGACTACAGTCACCACACTATACATTAGATCCCCAGAACTTATTTATCTTATAACTGGAATTTTGTACTCTTTGACTCCCAATTTCCCCTACCCTCAGTCACCAATCTGGCAACTACCAGTCTACTCTCTTTATATGAATTTGGTTTGTTAGATGCCACATATAAATGAGATCATGCCATAATTTTTCTTTCTCTGTCTGGCTTATTTCACCTAGCATAATGCCCTCAAGTTTTATCCATGTTGTATTTTCAACAAATAGCGGGATTTTTTTTTTCATGGCTGAGTCCTGTTCGTGCACACATGTGCATGTGTGTGTACATACATACACAACAGATTTTTTCCCCCAATTCACCTATCAGTGGAAATACAGGTTGTTTCTATGTTTTGGCTCTTGTAAATAATGCTGTAGTGAACATGGGAGGGCCATATCTCTTAGAGGTCTTGTTTTTATTTCCTTTGTGTATATGCCCGGAAGTGGGATTGGTAAATGGTCTGGTAGTTCTATTTTTAATTTTTTTCTAAACTTCCATATTGTTTTCCATAATGGTTGAACCAATTTACATTCCCATCAACAGGAAATAAAGGTTCCTTTTTCTCCCCATCCTCACCAGCATATCTTAATCTCTTATCTTTTGGATAATAGCGTTCTAACAGGTGTGAGGTAAAATCTCCTTGTGGTTTTGATTTGCATTTTCCTGATTAGTGATGTCGAGCACATTTTCATACACTTGTTACCATTTGCGTGGTATTTCTGGGAAAATGTCTATTTAGGCTCTTGTTCATTTAATTGGACTGTTTCGTTTTTGCTATTGAGTTCTATGAATTCCTTATATTTTGGATATTAACTCATAATAGATATGTGATTTACAATTTTTCCCCCATTCTATAGTTTGCCTTTTCAGTTTGTTGGTTGTGGAGGTTTTTATTGTGGGAGGGTGGTTTCCGTATACACAGGCTTCATAGTTAGTACGTAGTCTCACTTGTTGATTCTTTGCTTTTGTTCCTTGTGCTTTTGGTATCCTATCAAAAAAATCATTGCCGAGATCAAAGTCAGGGAGCTTTCCTCAGTTTTATTCTACGAGTTTTGCAGTTTCATATCTTATATTTAAATCTTTAATACACTTCAAGTTAATTTTTATAGGTGGAATAAGGTTGGGGTCTGATTTCCTTCCTTTGAACATGAATACCCAGTTTCTTTAACACCATTTATTGAAGGGAATCTCTCTTCTTGTGTATTCAGTTAGTTTCCTTGTCAAATGTTAGTTGCCCATATATGTGTAGATTTATTTCTGGGATCTTAATTCTGTTCCATTGGTCTGTGTTTTTGTTTATATGCCAGTACCATACTGTTTTGATTAGTGTAACATTGAATATAGTTTGAAATCAGGAAATATGATGTATCTTGCTTTGTTTTTTCTCAAGATTGCTTTGGATGCCCAAGGTCTTTTGCATGTCATACAAATTTGAGTATTCTATTTCTGTGAGTAATGCCATTGGAATTTTGATAAGAATTGTATTAAATCTTTAAAGGTCTTTGAGTAGCATGGGCATTTTGATAACATTAACTCTTTTGATCCATGAACATAGGATAACTTTTCACTTATTTGTGTTGTCTTTTGTTTCATTTATCAGTGTCTTGCAATTTTCAGTAGTCAAATCTTTCATTTTCTTGGTTAAATTTATTCCTGAGTATTTTATTGGTTTGGATGCTATTGTAGATTAAATTATTTTTTTAAATTTCTCTTTCATATAACTCATTGTTAGTGTATAAAAGTGAATTTTTTTTGTATTTTTTTTGTATGCTCTAACTTTGCTGAATTCATCAGCTCTAACAATTTTTGGTGGAATCTAGGATTTTCTATATATAAGATCATGTCATCTGCAGAGATAATTTTACTTCTTCCTTTCCAATCTAGATACCCTTTATTTATTTTTCTTGACTAATTGCTCTGGCTAGAACTTCTTATACCATGTTGAATAGAAGTGGTAAGGGTGAGCACCCTTGTTTTGTTCTTAGATGAAAAGTTTTCACCCTTTCACCGTTAAGTACGATGTTAGCTCTGGGCTTATCATATGTGACATCTATTAAGTTGAGATATGTTCTTTCTATATGTACTTTATTGAGAGTTTTTAAAAGTACATTATTAGTATTTTTTTATTTAAATTCAATTAGCCAAGGTATAGTACATTATCAGTTTTTGATACAATGTTTTTTTTTTTGTTTGTTTGTTTTGAGATTTTACTTATTTATTTGACAGAGATCACAAGTGGGCAGAGGCAGGCAGAGAGAGAGGAGGAAGTGGACTCCCTGCTAAGTAGAGAGCCTGATGTGGGGCTCTGTCCCAGGACTCTGAGATTATGACCTGAGCCAAAGGCAGAGGCTTTAACCTACTGAGCCACCCAGGTGCCCCCAGTTTTTGATACAATGTTTAATGATTCATCAGTTGTTGAGAGTTTTTATCATGAAAAGATATTGAATTTTGGCCTAATAGTTTCTATCATGTAAAATGTAAATGTTCTATTGAGATCCAAATAGTAATTTGAAAACTTAAAACCCAAGTATTGAGTAATCTGGGTTTTTAACCTAAACATCTTTGTATTTTCAGATCCAAATTTCATCTATAAATTCCCTTTATACCTTTTATTTATATAATTTAATTCACTTATTAAATACCATTTTGTGTGGACTCTTAAGCACATTTACTGTGCATGTTGATTAGAGTTATTCATAAAATTCAAAGGCAGCTAATTTCATTTTAATGATCATTATCAATTTAGCATTTCATAATGGAAAAAAAAATCATCCTTGGTTTTTAAAGTAAAAGTGAGTATAATTCTTCCTCTGTTGTTTTAATCATAATTTGATTGAGGCATAAATGTGATTTTAATGGAAAATAATACTAATAAAACATTTATATTTAATACCTTTTATGCATTATTTTATTCTCACTCTAAGTAGAACAGAAAAAGGGGAAAGAATTAACTTTGATTTTCTTTCTTTATACTATCTGCCTCATGGCTATAATTACTTGGAAATCAAAGGCAAATCTGAGGATTATTAGAAGAAAATGCCTGTGGTTATTGGCTTGTAGGAGGTAGAGTCAAACTGGGATTGATCAAGTGAAGAAGCTGTGTTTAAAGGTAAGAGAGAGTGTATCATTCCAGAGAGATATGAAAGGCAGGGAGGAACTGTTATTCAAAGACCACTTTTAATACAAGTGGACTTTTGTGTTAGAAATATGTTTAACTTCAGAGTATCCTTTAAAAAAAAAAAAAGTCTATGCATTAACGGGGTGCCTAGGTGGCTCAGTTGGTTAAGTGTCCAACTCTTGATTTCAGCTCTGGTCACCATCTCACGGTCATGGGACTGAGGCCCGTGTCAGGCTCCACAATCAGCATGGAGTCTGCTTGGGATTCTCTCTCTCCCTGCTCAGGCACACTCTCCCTCTCTTGCTCTCAATAAATAAATGAATAAATCTTCAAAAACAAAAGTCTATGCATTAACTATAAGAATTATATTTATAACACTGGTTGTAACATTGAGGAATTGAGCAAGAGCTCAGACTTTATGATCACAGGTAGAGCAGGACTTCTGGAGCCTGTGAATAGGTTGAGGTTCTGCAGAATTCTGCTCATCTCAGGGGTGATTTCTGGTCCCAGAGAAGGAATCACTGGTATTGGAACTTTCCTGGCCATGTGGTACTACTAGCCCTAGGTAGTGAGCTTCTCTGACCTTCTCCACAAAGGAGCTCTTAGGTTCAAGTCTCAAGTTGCAGACTTTACTACATTCCATGTTGCCTTCATATTTTCAGTCAATGATACTGACCAAGTCTTTTCAATCTAAGATTGAAGTCACCAGGGAAATTTGTAGATGAGTAATATGCACTATTAGGACCCAAGTGAGAGACAAAATACAGATGGGAACCATGGACCTAATAATAAGATAGCAAGAGTCTCAGATGTGCTAAGTTAGATTAAGTTAAAGGAGCAATCAAGTGGTTGAGATAGATGACTACTTTGTCTTTCTAGGAAAGGTTATTAAGAACCTTTGAGCAGGGCGCCTGGGTGGCTCAGTTGGTTGGGCCACTGCCTTCGGCTTGGGTCACGATCCCGGAGTCCTGGGATCGAGTCCCATATTGGGCTTCTCCTGCTTTGCAGGGAGCCTGGTTCTTCCTCTCCCTCTGCCTCTCCCCCTGCTTGTGCTCCCTCGTTCTCGCTCTCTCTCTCTGTCAAATAAATAAAATCTTAAAAAAAAAAAAAGAAATTTTGAGCAAAGCAGTTACTAGAAACTGAAGATAAATGTAAAGAAACACATTTGACCCTGATGCCAACTTTAATGAGAGCATTTAAGACAAATGACAATAATATAAAACCTAGGTTGAGAGGCTGAGTTTTAGAGATTTTGACATGTCAAAATATGCCTGCCTGGTATACTGGTAAGGCAGAAAAGCTAGAGGTATATTTACTTGGGGCCACTGACTTTCAGAAGAGAAGAGCTGTTAACATTAGAGTTACCAAAGCAGGGCTGAGGTGATAGAGCTTGAATGGGCTCTTTTTAGAGCTCTATGGAGCAAATTGTGAAAGAACTCAGCCTATGGAAAGCAGGAGCTATGGATGATGGTTTGTATTTAAAGGCTTAGTAGACAAAGGGAAGAAGTAATTCTGAGCATAGACAAGTATCAACCATTCATATTTGTCTTCTGGTCTAGTATCCATAGGAAGTATGTCTGAATCAAGGAGGGTTACAGTGAAGAAACAAAGCAGATTCTCTTCCAAGTTGCCTTTCTTGATGCTGTGGCTTTCATTCTGGTACAAGAGCATGACAACAGATACGAAACATAAGTTATTTCTTTTAATCCTTACTGTGAACTCAGAATGAAGTTACTACTATCCTTATTTTACACAGGGAAAAATGGGGGCTTTGAGAATTTCTATTAATCTTTAAGATTAAAGTAGTATGAACTGGACTTGAATTTGATTCTGAATCCCATGCTCGAGCATTGATTGTGCCTGCCCTCAAGAAATGGAAAAACATGTAAATGGGAATAGCTTTTTATTATGGAGACTTGAACTTTAAGTCTTAAAAACAACAAGAATGCTTTTTTTGTTGTCTTTTTTTGTGGGGGGAGGCTTATGCAAGAGAGTTGAATATTTTAGGGAGAAAAAAGGCAATTGGATTGAAGCTGGGAAATAAGACATGGGCAGCTCTGGGGGCAAAGAGACTGGTCTCTACTCTGGAAAATTTGGGTTTGGGCCTGCATTGAATAGGTTTGGGTCTAGCTAGTAAAGAGACCTGTCCCACTCTCAGCTGATGAAACCACTCTTTAGTCTCCCTTTATTTCTACTTCCTTTAGTAAGTTAACATTCTGGTGAAAAACAACAACAAAAATTGTAATGGATAGTTGGATGAAAGATAGACAGGGACAGGGACAAGGGGCTCCTGCCCTAAGAAGAAACTACTCTTGAAGGAGCCCTGCACACTTTCCTAAGTGATAGATGAAAAAACCTGATTGGATGACAGGTACAGGGAGGGTTAATCAGATTAAAACAGCCCTCTAAGAAGCCCATAAACCCTTGGATTTAAAAACTCTGATGGCAGCCCTCCTGGGTCCCCTCCCTCCTAGGGAGCTTGATACTATCCCTTTACTATTTCCCAGTAAACTTTGCTTTGCTGCCCACCACTTTTCCTTTGGTCTACCTCTTCATTCTTTGAAATGGCATGACCAAGAACCACAGGCACCTAAGGAGAAGGAAATCCTTTAACAAGTATACGTGTGCTTTTTGCTCGTCAGTCCTAAGCAAGAGACAGACCCGAAGTATTTAATTAAAAGCAGGACATTCTTTGACATTTTATTTTTTTTATTTTTTTTTTTTTAAATTTTTTATTTATTTGTTAGAGAGAGAGCGAGCGAGCACAGGCAGACAGAGTGGTAGGCAGAGGCAGAGGGAGAAGCAGGCTCCCCGCGGAGCAAGGAGCCTGATGTGGGACTCGATCCCAGGACGCTGGGATCATGACCTGAGCCGAAGGCAGCTGCTTAACCAACTGAGCCACCCAGGCGTCCCTTCTTTGACATTTTAATCCTTCAATATCACTAAGGTACCATTAGAATTCCAAACTAAATTTAAAATAATCTGTGCTTTTCATTTGAGAATTAATCTTAGAATTTTTATTTTTCTGAATCAGATCTGCTCTAACACACAGTCATTAAATAACAAAATTTTGTATTGCTATGTGATGGGTCTATGGTATTGGATGGGTAGCTAGCCTCCTTCAAGCAGGCAATGACATCATTTAGTTTTCTTCCAAATTCTAGAAATATTCTTAATTAAAATAATGTATTGTTATGGTGAGCTGCATGTAATTTGGCCTCTTTCTTACAGCTTTATGGGTACATTTGGATGATGTTTCTGGGCAAGTTCTCTAAATTGCCTTAGAGAACACTTACAATAATCATTTGAAAAATACGTTAGAGAAATTGTTATTTTGTGTATTTTTCTATATTAGGGTTACACTCCATTCTTTTTGTGCTTTCTCACATACAATGACATATCAAATTAAATAGACAATATTATAACATCCTCAATGAAAAATTCAAATTCACAAAAGAAAATTTTCTAGTTATTATCTATTTTTTTATGTTGATGAAAGATAATGGTATTATAACTTTTTAAATGTAATTCTGATTTTAATGTACACTACTATAAAGAATATGGAGGGGTGCCTGGGTGGCTCAGTCGTTAAGCATCTGTCTTCAGCTCAGGTCATGATCCCAGAGTCCTGGGATCGAGCCCTGCATTGGGCTCCCTGCTCAGCAGGGAGCCTGCTTCTCTCTCTCCCACTCCCCCTGCTTATGTTCCCTCTCTCACTGTCTCTCTCTTACTGTCAAATAAATAAATAAAAATCTTTAAAAAAATATGGAAAAATATGGTTATGATCTCGGACAAAATGCTATTATCTCCTTTGTCTGCAGGTCAAAATTAACAATTTTGACTGCCAAGAGCAACAGGGATCTTCCAGTTATTGCTTGTTTTTCTTTCCTCCTTACTGCATAGAAAACAGATTTTTACTGAGTTTTAAGACATAAACTACTTTTATAAATAACAGTAAGTTGTGAAACTTACTATCATTTCCAGATGTAAACTTGTTGTTTTAGTCCTTTAAGTAGTAACTCTGTGGGCCTCTATCAGAGTGACTTCGTTCTTTGAGTGGGATGATGGAAATCAACTTGTCTATTGTGGAATATCATAACAACATAAAAATCCTTTCTTTAATAAGTAGGAAAGGTGTTTTTCACCTTAATTTTTCCATTGTATACTTTGGTCTCTAATCATTTAAATAAACTATTTCTGGGTCAGGGGATTCTCAACAGACGTTCTATGTAATAAAGAATTTACCCTTGTCCAAAAGAGAAGTTTGGCCTTTGCCTTAGGCATCTGGGAGGTAATCTCTAAGCCTTTGGCACGTCATGCCTGATGGGAATGTCTGTGTTTGTTTTGGGGTCTTTGATCCCTAGATAGTCTTATGGTGGAGGCCAACAACATCAGAAAGATCAACAATGTGACTTAGAGACTTTGGGTTACATTTGGGTCATGGGTATCATTGGACCTCCAGAGATTAGTCACATGGGAAATCAATCAATCCATCCAGAATGGAGCCCAGATAACAACTCTGAACATTGAGGCTTAGGGGAGAGTCGCTGGTTGGCAGTATGCTGTGTTTTTTGTCATGTACTTTTCCATGACTTCATGGGGAGATGACCTGCATTTGGTACCTTTTCAGAACTCTGCCCTATATGGTTCTTCCCACTGCTGATATTTAACTTGTATCTTTTCCCTGTAATACATTATAAATATGAGAATAAAAACTTTTTAGCATAGTTCTGTGAGTCCTTCTAATGAATTGTAGAACCTAAAGGTGGGCTTGGGGACCCTCAAACTCGCAGTTGGTGTTAGTAGCGAGGATAGTCTTGAGTGGGAATCACTACCTTTAACCAGACAGAACTTTTATGCCTTTATTTTCCTTAACAGAAAAAATTCATGATTCAGCAACTAAAAAGTACAGTTAATGAATAAAAACTTGGGCATCTTCATGTGTATATTTGCACATGTAGTTTTCTACATCCTTTCCATATGTTCAGAAACGCAAAGTAGTGTAATAAACTTACATCTTAAGTTAAACATTTAATGTGGTAAGACTTTCACTTTCATGGAGAGTAGGTTGCAGGAGTGGGGGCCCTAATGGACTCACCCATCACTGGAAATTGCCATTCTAGAATCAAGATTTTCAGGAGCCCACAGAGCAGCCACCTCCTGCTCTCACAAGGGTGGAGCTACCCAGTACTCATCCCAACTACAAAGGATTTTGTCATTAACCACAGGGCTGAAGGAAACCCCTCATTCAGTTGTATACAGACTCTTAAGTGTTTACCATTGTCACTGAGGTTTTGATTCAGCATTACAAAGAAAATACAGAGAAGGTGAAAATTTGTGGACTCAAAGAGACCTCAGTTTGGGTTCCAGCCTTGTCTTTAATTAGCTGTGAAAACAGTGAAGCTGTTTTTACCACTTTGGGTCTTAATTTCTATTAAAAAGGAAAAAAAAAAGTTGAATAGCTTATCTTTTAGACCCACATGGCTTTAAAGTGAGATGATGTTTAAGTAGTTTTAAAAACGTAGCTTCTAAACATAGGTCAGGTTTCCAAACTTGAGAGGCCAGAGGCAGAAATCTTGGTGTTCTCTCTGTGCCTGTTAAGCTAAGGAATGGAAGTAAACTGCTTCTCTCCCTCTTCTCCCTCCCTCCCTCCCTGAAACAGGGGCAGTCTGGCATCTCACTCATATGAGTTTGAGTTTTTGCATCATGAATAAGCTTAGAAAACGCTTTTACCCAAATGTTCTTTGCATGCCTGCTTTTCTGTCATTTAGGGAGTGTATTTTTAATTAACGCAGCACAGATTGTTTTAACAAATTCCATTGCCTTAATTTATAAGAACTACATTTTAAAATTATTTATGATTAAAATCTGTTACTAATTGTAACATTTTTATGATACTTGTACTTCATTGCAATTCTGTCTCTCCTCAGCATTTCCAAAGCATCATTAAAGTGAACTATATCAGTTCGTTAATATGTGTCATCATAGGGTAGATAGAAGGTAGAGGAGAGTAATTGGGGTCAAAGAAAGAGAGGAGTGGAAGAAACAAAAAAAAAATTCAAGAGCAAATAACTTTAACCTAAATAAGAAGTACCTTGATGGTAACATTCCATTTATATAAAACATTTGTAGCACTATAAGTGTGCAGGGACATAATTACAAAAACAGGTCTTAAATGAATGTCTATATACTGATATATGGAAAGAGCTACTTAAAACGAAACATGAGAAGACAGGTTAGATGAAGTTATATGTGAGTCAATTCTGAAAACAAACACCTGTGTGGGTGTATATATTTGGGTGTGTGTTTGGTTGAGCAAGAGAAAAGTGAAAGTGCATGTGCCAGGCTGCTAGTAGGGACTTTGCAAGGTCAACAGGCCTTGGTGGGTGGAATGGGAAAAGATGATAATCTCTTGCTCTACCCAATCCTGAAATTTTTCATTTGACTTAATGTATACATTCCTTTCGGAATTTGAAAAACATTAAATTAGATGTAGAAATCTAAACTGGTGGTATTTGTTAATTTTCTCTTTAATATACAAAGGACTGTACATTGATGAACCTGCACTATTGCATTTGTGTACTTAGCTTAATACTAAATTTATAAAACATTTTTTATAAAAGTTTGAAAATTTTCTTGCATTTTTATTCTTGTTCAAATGCTTAATGAAATCTATTGAACTACTAAAACTATAATTCCACTGAGTGTTTCAGACTTTTTAGAGAGCAGGCAAAACATACATAAACACAAGCATTAATGGAATGATACTCATTGTATTAAAAAATCTTTGGCCATACATATTTAATGTTTATTTCTATGTATTTTTTAACTTAGTTGACTAAATGAAAATTGGGTGTGATTAACTACAATTTCTAGAACTTTTCTCATGAAATGATGTCAGATGAAGTCTTTGACCATTCTCCCCTTGACAAGTAACTTGTATTTTTAATTAAAAAATAGCTCATATTTATTGTTAATATTGAGATGATAAAGATAATTACTCAGTTACCCTTGTATTCACATGGCAGATTAATACCTAATTTTCTAGACCTCTCATTTGTATATCTACTTTTTACTAAAATGAGATCATAATTCACATTCTTTAAACTGAATTATTCTTACTGTGCATGTTCAGCAGATATTCTTAGTAAATAGTGTAATATTTTACTGTGAAGGTATAGAATAATTTAACACAATTTACTTAACCAGTCAACAATTTGAAATGTGGGTTATTTATAATTCATTCTGAACTTAATGGTATTGCATCCAACAATGTTGTACATAAATTTATTGGCTATCCATAATTATCTCCTTGGTATAAGGACTTGTTGCATCAAGGAATATAAAATATACAATACTGCTAATAAGTATTATAAGTAGATATATTTAAATGTAAAAACTGAAGCATTTGTGGTTTTTCAGAGGTGGGGAAGAATTTCCTACACCACTGGTGAAAGTATAAACTGACATAGCATTTTTGGATGATGATTTAATTATACCTACCAAGCAAGGAAAAGAACAGTCAGTTGTAAGTTATATTTTCTGTCAAATTTATAGCCTTTTTCTTTTGGCCTAAAGGAAAAATATCAAATATATTTTTTTCTTCTGTTGAAATTTTTTTGAATCCTGAATGTGTTCCCAACATCAGAGCCACACTCTCCACTTTGTACATTTAATAAGTAAATCTTCAGAGTCTCTATATACAATGAGTAGATTACAAAATTTTGAACAAGATATGCCAAAAACAAAATAAAGTTGCAAACTCTTAAGGTATTTTTCTCCTTAACCTTTGACCTCCTTCATCCATTTCTCTCGCTCCAACCTCTGGCAACCATGAATCTATTCTCTGTTAGCTTGTTGTTGTTTTTGATTCCACATATAAGAAAGCATGTGGTACTTGTCTTTCTCTGACTTACTTCACTTAGCGTAATGTACTTGAGGTCCATCATGTTGTCACAAATGGCAAGATTTGTCCTTTTTTATATCTGTGTGTGTATATATACGTATATGCCACAATTTCTTTATCCGCTCATCTATTGATGGCCACTTAGGTTGTCTCCATATCTTGACAATTGTAGGCAATGCTGCAGTGAACATAGAGGTGCATTTTCTTTTTTTCGAATTAGTGTTTTCATTTTCTTGGGGTAAATATCTAGAAGTAGAATTGCTGGATCATATTCGAGTTCTATTTTTAATTTTTTGAGGAACCTACAAACTATTTTCATAGTGGCTGCACCAGTTTACATTCCAATGAACAATATCTTTTCTTCACATCCTGCCACCAATATTTGTCACTTCTTGTCTTTTGAAAAGAGCCATTTTGGAGTGCCTGAGTGGCTCAGTCAATTGCTGCCTTCAGCTTGGGTCATGATCCCAGGGTCCTGGGATGGAGTCCCACATCAGGCTCCTTGTTATGAGGGGAGCCTGCTTCTCCCTCTGCCTACTGCTCACCCTGCTTGTGCTTACTCTCTGTCTCTGTCTCTGTCTCTCTCTCTCTGACAAATAAATAAGATCTTTAAAAAAAAAATAGGCATTTTGACAGGTGTGAGGTGAAATCTCATGGTGGTTTTGATTTGTATTTCCCTGATGATGAATGATATTGAACATCTTTTCATGTAGCTGGTGGTCATCTGTATGTCTTCTTTAGAAAGATATCTATTCCGATTTTCTGCTCATTTTTTTAAATCAGTTTTTTTTTCTACTATAGAGTTATATGAGTTCTTCATGTGTTTTAGATTTTATTTTCTTTTAAGATACATGATTTGCAAATACTTTCTCCTACTCAGTAGATTGTCTTCTCCTTTGTTGATGGTTTCCTTTACTGAGCAACAGCTTTTTAGTTTATACAATCCTACTTATTTTTGGTTTTGTTGCTTGTGCTTTTAGTGTCAGATTAAAAAAGTTATCAAGACTTATGTCAAGGAGATTAGTGCCTATGTTTCCAGGACTTACATTCAAGTCTTTAATCCATTTTGAGTTGATCTTTATATGTGGTATAAAATGCTGTTCAAGTTTTCTTCTACTGCTAGTGACTGTTTTCCCTACATCATTTATTGAAGAGACTGCACTTTCCTTTTTTCTGTATTATTGGTTCCTTTGTCATAAACTGACTATATATTTGTTGGTTTATTTCTGAGCTCTGTTCTGTTCCATTGATCTATATGTTGTTATGCTGATACCATGACTTTTTTTTTTTTTTTTTTTTAAGATTTTACTTGTCAGAGAAAGAGAGCATGAGTACACAAGCTGGAGGAGCAGAAAAGGGAGAGCGAGAAGCCAACACCCCACAGGCAAGGAACCCCATGTGGGATTCCATCTCAGGATCTTAGGATCATGAGCTGAGCCAACTGAGCTACCCGGGCGTCCTGATACCATGCCATTTTAATTTCTATAGCTTTGTAGTATAGTTTGAAATCAAGGAGCTTTGCTTTCCTTTCTCAGGATTACCTTGGGTATTTGGGGTCTTTGTGGTTCCATATAAACTTTAGAATTATTTGTTGAGTTTCTTTGAAAAATGTCACTGGAATTTTGACATGGCTTGCATTGAATTTGTAGATATTTTTGGGTAGTGTGAACATTATAACAATATTGAATCATTCAATCCATGAACTTGAAATATCTTCACATTTACTTGTGTCATCTTTAATTTCATTCATTGAGGTCTTGTAGCTTTCAGTAGATTTCATCTCTTTGGTTAAATTTATTCCTAGGTGTCTTATTTCTTTTGTTGTAAGTAGGATTTTAAAAATTTCTCTTTCTGATAGTTATTCATGTATAGAAAGACAATGGATTTTTGCATATTGATTTTGGTATTTTAGAACTTTATGAATTCATTTATTCTAAATTTCTTGATGGAATCTTTAAAAATATTCTGTGTATAATATTATGTCATCTATAAATAGTGATAGTTCTATTTTTTTCTTTACAATTTGGATGTCTTTTTTTATTTTTTATTTTTTTATTCTTTTTCAAGATTTTATTAATTTGTTTGACAGACAGAGATCACAAGTAGGCAGAGAGGCAGGCAGAGAGAGAGAGTGGGAAGCAGGCTCCCCGCCAAGCAGAGAGCCCAATACGGGGCTCGATCCCAGGCCCTGGGATCATGACCTGAGCCGAAGACAGAGGCTTTAACCCACTGAGCCACCCAGGCGCCCCACAGTTTGGATGTCTTTTACTTATTTTTCTATACTCAGTTTTTATGCTTTCCTAGGGTTATGGCAATACTTATTTTGATATTATTTTATGGCTTCAGAGCAGAAATACTTTAATATAGTTCACATATTCAAATAATCTTTTCAGACCAAAAAGGAAAAACAAAAAATAAAAAGCACTGTCTCAGACTCATCTAAGTTAGAATATCTGGATTACCAAACGATAGATTCTTTGAGTCTTGGTACCTGGTTGCTTCTTTGACAGTGAGTCAGATCTTCACGTCTGTTCAGATATGGCTTCCTATGTATATTGGTAAGACTTCTTTATTTTTATCTGAATTATTACACATTTTAACTTACTATATTTTCTCTAAAGTGACCATTGCATATGTATGATTTGATTATCCCACATTACATATCCTATGGAATTGTTATTATATGATACTGATTCACTTTCTTAACATTATTAAAACGTTAGGAATGCGTTATTGTCATTACAGATTGGTGGTCATCCACAGAATTAATGTCTTAGGTTAACTTCTCAGAATCATTGTCTTATGTCCTATCTATTTAAAATATTTATCTAATTAATAATTTTATAATGAACTCTTTCCACCTGGCTATAATGAGAGACCATTGGTGATGACCAGTTTCTAGTTTTGCAGGATACTTTGCCTTACACATAGTTTATTGTGTTTACTCTTACTTATACACAGACAACCTATCCCTTATAAAAAGACATACACAAGTGCCTGGGTGGTTCAGTCAGTTACATGTCTACCTTTGGCTCAGGTCATGATCCCAGGGTCCTGGTATTGAGTCCCACATTGGGCTTCCTGCTCAGCGGGGAGTCTGCTCCTGCCTCTGCCTCCCCCTCCCCCACCAGCTCATAATCTCTCTCTCTCTCAAATAAATAAAATCTTTAAAGATAAAATAAAGACATACACTTGGGAGTACTTGGGTGTCTCATTCAGTTAAGCATCTGATTCTTGATTTCAACTCAGGTCTCAATCTCAGGGTTGTGAATTCAAGCCCCAAGTTGTGCTCCCCACTGGCTGGGCATGGAGCCTACCTGAAAAAGACCTACTTAGTAGAAGCAAGATGCCTATGTGTATTAACACTGATATTATAATTGACATTACTAACAGTGCTATTAATGATGTGCATTAGCATTGGCTATGTTTATTGAAATGACTAAAATCTAAAACATATCCTTTAATATATACCCATGTTTTGCATAGCTAAAACCTTTTGTAATTTATATTAGTTATTTCTTTTCAATATAATAATAAATGAAGAACATTTCACAAGCTCAGTGTATTCTCATTATTCATAATATTGAAGATTGTGATTATAGTGGCTCAAATTGTTAGTAACTGGAACAGTGTTAGTCCCATTAAGTTGTATGGTTTGTTTTATTTTTATTTACTGCCACCTCTTAAATCCTAAAAGCATCCTTGCCTTTTCACAGTAATAAAATGTTCTAGGACTAGAGTTCTTCCAAACTATAGAATCAACTGGACTACCAGGATCTCTCATACCTTTCAGTAGAAAGTGGCCATAATTAGGAAACTTGGACTTCATCAGATTGGTGGTGGTAGGTCAAGTCCTGCTGCTGCTGATAGCCAGGCTGAAACATAAAGATAATCCTTTTTAGTTCCATGTGTTAACAGTGAATCCAGGAAAAGGCTCACATGTATGAAAACTTAATCAATGGTACAAGTGGAAACAGAGAAAGGATGGTTAGTCAATATATGTTGCTGTGACCATTGGCTATCTACAAAATAACTAAAATCAGATCTCAATCTCAAATCATGCACAAAATAAATGCTATAAAAAGACCAAAAAAATAGGAAAAGTAGCAGTTGAAATAATAAGAATATAGGTTTTTAAAAAAAAATTTTAATACCCAGCTAAAGAGTGACACAATGTGAGCGAATTGTAAAAGATGGATTCATGTATTAAATAAGATCTGTGTGACAGGAGACACTATCAACAAAGTGAAAAGAGACTAGATTGAGAGGGTGTTTCAGTGCATGTATCAATAATATATAATTTTAAGACATCTATATACCATTAAGACAAAAAAATTGATACAAAAATGGGTGAAAATGTAAACAAGCACTTCAAAAAGAAAAATCACATATTGTCAGTATTGACATGAAAAACTACTCAACATTTTCAAAAATCACAGAAAACACAAAACTAAAAACTAACACCAGTCTGTTTGCCAAATCTAAAGAAGTCTGATAATTCCAAGTGTATACAGGGAAATGGGGAAATCAAATCTCTTGTGTAGTACTGATAGAGGAGGAAGATAAAAGCATGTAAAATATAGCTCTGAAGAACAATTTTGTATTCTGCAGTAAAGCTGTATATATAAATAAATATCCAGCAATTCTGCTTCTCACTATATCAAGCATTTTTTATATTTTTTGTCATTTCTGCATAGACATTTATAAGCTAATACAGAAGCTTTGTGGGGGAGGAAAAATAATTTTCTCTCTACCCTTCTAAGTTCCCGGTTGAGACATCCCTATAAAAGATTAACAGGAGGGAAAAAAACCCACAGAAGTTTAATAATGCATATCTTCTATATGCATGGTAGAGACCCAGGAAAACTGAATAACTCCTTGAAATGGCCCAAGCTAACAGTTAACCTCTCTAGCTAAAGACAAAAGATGTTGTGAGTAGGGGAGGCTATTTTGGAGAGGTTATTAGGAAAGGCAAGTAAACAAGGGCAAGGTTGTTATACAGATTTTAGTGGTTGACTTCTCCACTTAAGAAGAGTTTTTAGAGATTGTCATCCTTCTCTTTCTGGTACAATGTGGGGTGAGAGATGGGCATCCTAACAAACTGAGATTTCCCTTATAAATGTAAATGTTTCTTTAAAAAGTGTAACTTCCACTCAGTTTATAAGAGCTTTTCTGTATCTGCTGTTTATTAAAAATAATCAGCTTAAAACAATCCTTTTGCCAAAGAGAGCTATTTTGGGGAGGCAAATTCTGTTCCCCTTTGGTTTCAAGAAACAATTTTTACACTTGAATTTGCAATGCATGTTTATTTATTTTTTTCTGTTTTTAATCACATCATATCATTGTCCCTGTCCAGAACTTCACAGACCTCATTCTTTGGTGGGCCAGAACGATCGGACTCCTTTGTGTTCAAGTGACTAGGCTTGCACTAAGCAGGCACTCCCAAAATGGCAGAGCTCAGTGTCTACTCCCATGTAAAGCCTCCTAAGGATAAAGTCTGACCAGAAACAAAGACTGGTTCAGGAATAGGTTAGAGCACACATCCAGAATCACTGTCCCTCTTCCTCTCTAAAGGATCTCTTCTTCTGAGGAGATGATTATATTTACTCTACACCCATTCTTTTGGGAAGCTTGTGTGGCTGCACATGATTTGTCCTTCCTGAGTTATTTCAGGGCCTATATAATCTCTTTCAGAGGGGCTGTTTTTAGTGATTCCAAGGTGATTTTTCTGACTCCCATCTGTCTACTGTTCAAGTTTACTCAGTTGATAATTTGTTCTTTAAGTTCTAACTGGCTTTATTAAATCATTCATAAATCAGGCAGTATCCCATGTAGCAAGTAGAAAGGAACTCTGAGGAGTTATGCAAAATATGAGATTTTATTTATTTATTTTTTAAGATTTTATTTATTTATTTGACAGAGAGAGAGATCACAAGTAGGCAGAGAGGCAGGCAGAGAGAGAGAGGGAAGCAGGCTCCCTGCTAAGCAGAGAGCCGATGTGGGGCTCGATCCCAGGACCCTGAGATCATGACCTAAACCGAAGGCAGAGGCTTAACCCGCTGAGCCACCCAGGCGCCCCAAAATATGAGATTTTAATATGAAGGAGGGCAGGGCATGAAAATGACTGGCAAGGGGGAAAGAAGGAATTGTTCCAGGCAAGGCCACCTTTCTTTGGGGGGGAGGTGGTGTGCAGGGGCAGGGGGTTTTACTAGGTAGGTGACCACATCTTCCTTTGAGGGATGGAAAAGGCCCATGTGACAGATTACCTCGTTGGTGCTGATCAGAAGATTTCTGATGGATTAAGACAATATTTTTGGGGGGGAGTTGAAACTACAGTTAGGTTAGGTATTAAGCCCTGGTTTATGACTTGGGCTGGCCCAAATGACACCAATCGGGGCCTCTGATTTTCTTTTTAACACTACAAAAAAAAAGAAAAGTGTGTGTGTGTGTGTGTGTGTGTGTGTGTAAATGTACATATATAAATATATGTATATATCTGTGTATATATAACCAGATGAACAGTAAAAAATAAATAAATAAATAAATAAATAAATAAAAATTACCCCCAGAGAATCTCTACTCTCCTCTGTGTCTGCTCACAATGGGGTTTCCCACTCAGTGCCTAATTTCTGCTGAGGTTTTGTTTCCTGAATCCTTTCTCTGGGGTTTGCTTCTCAGACAGCTTGCTGTGTGTCCCACACTGCAGCTTGGACAGTAGTGAGCAGCCATCCCCTTCAATTATCTACTACACCTGTACCTCTTCTCCACTCCAGTGCAGAGGTTTTCTTCTATGATCTATGTGCGCACGACCTGCAGAATGCCTTCTAAGGCAGTGGTGAAGCATTGCTTGTATAATTCAGCATTGTATTATTCAGGTGACATTTCTCGATAAAGCTGTTTTATTTTTAAAATTTAAAGGAAATTAAAGAAGAGATTTGACACACATTTATGCATTAAATAATTAATGATAGAAAATGTTCTTATAAATGTTTTAGGTTATTCTTGATCTCAGCATTTAAATGGAATCTTTCTGTATTTTAAAATGATTCGATCTATCTTTGGCATAGCAGTCTCTTAAAAAACCCTTGCTCCAAGCCTATTTCTTTACCTTCAGAAATACCTGTTTAGATAAATTTTCAAAAGAATGGGTAGTCTCCTTAGGGACTGCAAGTCACTAGAGGTTGTCTCCTTTTGTGTGTTCTTTTGAGTATTGGTTTTAAGTACGTAATACCAACACAGCTTTATAGTGTCTTTTAATTTTTCTTATTTTTTTAAATTGGTTTTTCTCTTTTTTTTTTTTTTAAGATTTTATTTATTTATTTGACAGACAGAGATCACAAGTAGGCAGAGAGGCAGGCAGCGAGAGAGGAGGAAGCAGGCCTCCTGCTAAGCAGAGAGCCTGACGCCCGGCTTGATCCCATGACCCTGGGATCATGACCGGAGCCGAAGACAGAGGCTTTAACCCACTGAGCCACCCGGGCGCCCTAATTTTTGTTATTTTTTTAAAGATTTATTTATTTTAGAGAGTATGCACAAGTGAGCACAAGAGAACACAAGTTGGGGGAGAGAGAGAAACTCAAGCAGATTTCCTGCTGAGCACAGAGCCCAAAGCGGGTCTCCATCTTAGGACTCTCAGGACACAACCTGAGCCGGAACCAAGAGCTGGACACTTAACTGACACAAGTATACTTATAGTGTCTTTAACTGCCATTATTGAAATAAGTCTTTATTTTGTTTAGTTTAAAATTTTAGTTTAAAATTTTCTTGTTCTCTACATAATCAGTAGAGTAAGTGGCGAGTTAACTATTGACAGCCTTTTATGAGGGGGAAAAAGTCCACAATGAAAGAAAACAAAACAAAAACCCCACAATAGTGAAAAATGAAATTAATGACAATAGCCTGACCCTGACAAGAAAATGTTTTCATTTTATGTTTTATTTTCTTTAGGTTGTAAACACAATGACTAGATGTGTCAAGCAGGTTGCAATGTTAATAACATTTGTAGGTGCATGATTTGCTGCAAACATCTGATTACAGTTGACTTCATTTAAAGCTAACACCTTTACAGAGGGCATGTTAATATTTGGTGTTTGTTGCTTGGGATGCATTCTGTTTGTCACAACCTTAAGCCTCAGAGGATCAAGGGAGAGCATTCTAATTAACCCTGGGTGCGATGCAGTAGTGCAGAACTGTTTTGTGTTCTGTTTTATTATTTTTTTTTCCCTTTTAGTAACTGTAACCAGAATTTTGAAACCATGGACAGGGTTTCTCTGTGTGAAAACTCTGCTAGTATTATCACAAAATAAAATTACTGTAACTTACTGGCTTCATGCAATTTGTATTGTTGGTGTCTCTTGAATTACAACTACCATGACAGTTTTGGGGGCTAGGCTGCCATACTTAAGAACTATATATAGCTTGTGGGTCTCTGATGTGATGTTAGAGAAATATGCATATATAATTCAGTAATTAATGATTTAAGAACAGTGAGCAACTTTTGAAAATATATTTAAAAGAAGATCATACACATCTTCGATAAGAAAGAATAAATATTAAACTACTGTAGATGGAACTTAAGATAAAGCAAATGAATGATTTCCCTAAATAAAATTTACTTATTACTTCTGAGGTTTTTTTGAGGGAAGTGGATGAAAGGAAGTTAAGTGAGGTAAAGTTGTAAAAGATCTAATATGGTATCTGATACGTCAGATTGCTTCACTATAGGCCTTATTGTAGTTTGATAGAATGAGGGGTCTGGACATCTGTCAGAATGAAGGAAATAGTCTTCTATTCCAACTTTGGCTACCATCCAATTGGGCATATCAGATTCACTTACAGAACTTTTTCAAGCTGCCCCAGCCAGCCCTTCTTTTTAAACCACTCTGAAGATTCTGATGGGTTTTCTTCTAGGTGAAACTGTAGGCAGAACAAACAAACAAACAAACAAACAAAAAAACCAAAACAAACACCTCATGATTTTTCTCCAGAAAACTGTTCTGAATCGTTAGATGACTTCTCTCTTTCTAAGTACCCTTTCCTTGTGTGTTTCTACAGTTCTTTTAACTGTTTGGATTATGGGTGTGTCCAGTCATTTTATACAATGGCTGCTTTCCTATAAAGTGAATGGGTATTCCTTCCACAAAAATATTTGATCATGAAGACCATTTAAATTTATCTTTTCTCTTTGGAGGCAGGGGGAGAGTACAGGAAGCTATACTCAAAGCTATTCTGGGTATTCCACCTGGTTTTGTTTTGTTGACGTTTTCCTGGAATATTTGAAGAGTTCACATTGTGATTCAGTCATCTTATTGAATATGCTATGAAGGAAAGTTCTAGATCAGGTGGGATGAATGATTTGGTTATTTGCGTATTATAAATAAGAGGAGTTGGTGTTCATGTTGGTTAATTGTATGTTAACTTGACCAAACTAAGGAATCCCCAGATAGCCAGTAAAACTTTATTTTTGGGTATGTCTAGTTTCAGGAAGAGATTAACATTTGAATTTGTAGACCTAGTTTGCTGAAGGCTTGAATAGAATGAAAAATAGAGAAAGTACAAATTTGCTCTATCTGTTTAAGCTGAGACACCTGTCTTCTTTTGCTGTCAAACGTGAGTACTTCTGCTTCCTGAGCCTTCTGACTTGAGCCAGAACTTAAACCATTGGCCCCCAGTTCTTGGGCCTTTGGACTTGACACCATTGGCACACCTGGTTCTAAAGTGTTCAACACCACTGGCTTTCCAACTTGGAGATGGCAGACAGTGGGATTGCTTAACTTCCATAATCATGTGAACATTGTTTGTGGTGAAGTTCCTGTGAGCTCTATCTTTGCATTTATATCTGTATCTACATCTAATATTAGTTCTATTTCTCTGGAGAGTTCTTACAAAAACAGTGTTAAATCCAAGATTGATTTAAAAACAAATATTAATACAAGACTAGTAGTTAAAAGCCACATATTTTTGTTTGTTTTTCTCTGCAAAATTTTTTAATGAATGTGAGCTAGTCGTGTCAAGCCTGAGCCTAATGTACTTATCTATAAATAAAGGAATTATACAAAATGAACTCCAGTGTTCTTTTCAAAATTCTGAAAATCTAGGTTTTACTGTATCTTTCCCATTTTTTTTACTGAAGAAGTAGAGTTGAGGTTGCATAGATCAAATGAATATTTATTGTGATTTGTTTTTCTAGATCCAAACATTGGTTATAGTGAGTTTTTCTCAAACTCTTGACTAAATTGCCTCAACATCTGTACCGGTATAGCTTCCGCACCTTCTCAAATCAGGGCAGTCCTTATTCTGCGTATTCTAGAAGGGCAGCTTAAGTATTGGAATTCCTGATGCTAAATGATGTGTGATAATGGGGAACTTTTCCTTTGGGTCCAGCCTCCCTGAATTCATTTTCTTAAAATACTTCTATGTTGTTTTCATCTTTGGCTGAGATGCTAGTTCTGGTAAAGTTTCTGCTAGGCTAAAGATATCTTTAGTTTTTATTGACAAGATAGCTATAATACAAAATAATTCTAGAAAATGAGTATTTTGTTTTCTGCCTTATCCTTCATGGATCTCTGTAATTTTTAAAAACTATGTTTTTTATTTATTTTGTACTTTTCTTGCTAAATTTTGTTTTTAACAAAGACGAAAATCTTATTCTTATAAATGTAAAAATTACATTCATGAATTTAAGTCTTTTCTGACTGTGAAATTTTCCATATATTTCTGAAAAATATTTAGGACACCATAAAAAAGTAAAAGACAGTGGTCATTGTTACTTACCTATTTGCCAATATGTTAAGTTTTTTATTTAAATTCCAGTTAGTTTAAATATAGGATAATATTATTTTCAGTGTATAATATACTGAATCATCTGTTTGCCAATATTTATTGATAGCCTACTTCTATCAGATCTGCTACATGATGGAGATACATCCACTTTTTTGGTCTTACCCATTAATAATGTGTGGTAAGGGCCTATATAGAATGTATTTTGACCCATTCCAATTTTCAAGTCTGTCAACTCTGAACTGTGCTTTTAATGATACATAAGTGTTCCTACTGTCTAGAAATTTCTTTTAGGAAATAAAACTGTATCTTGTCATTTAAAAAAGTGCAAAACATTGTATTTTTTGTGTTCTATAGAGTTTGAAAAATCAACATTAAATAGCTCTATGTGAGAGGGGTCTATTGATGTTCTGAAAACTGGGCTATCTTTGATTGTGCTTTTCTAATTGCTTCTCATTGATTATGCCATACCTGTAATGGTTGAAATTGTTAGATAAACACTTTTCTATCAATACAAACAGATGTTGAATTTTTTTCCTTTAAGTGTTTGAAGTAAGTGTTTATGGTACATAGACATAAAATGGGGATCTATATACATTTGACAGTTTGTATATATATATAGCATAGACAATTTATACTAGTAGATTATGAAGTAGAGGAAGGAAAGGCAACAGTGAAATGAACTTTACCAATGTGGTCAAGGTCTGGTAAACCCAATCCCTGTTTGTTGGCTAGGGTCTGTCTTCCCAGGAAGACAAAAGGGACTTGATTCATTTAGACAATGGCTTCACAGTTTCATTGTGGTTGCTTTAGAAATATCAGCCTCCCTACCCGCTGCCGTGTCTCTCCCTCCCTCTAGCTTCATTCAGTCAGCCCTACAGGATCCCATAAGAGTTAGCAGCAGCAGCCTGCTAAAGCAGCAGCTGAAGAGGTTTTGGCTCTTTAGAACTTTTGGAAACAGTTCTGTGGGACCCTCCTTTGATATCCTGTAACTTCACCTCTCTGTCTTCTGTTCCCCCGGGCTTTGAGATGGTGGCTGCTTCTTGGTGTTGTTATTTTATCAGAGTAAACTCGGTATTAACTTAGGAAGAAAACCTTCCATACCAAGAAGGTGTGACAATGAGAAGGTCTATTGTTAAAGAGCTTTTTAAGCTTTCTTAAAAAAAAAAAAAAAAAAAGAAGTACAGCCATTCTTGGGATGGCTGTACTTTGCCTGGGACTTTCTGCAGCAGATTATGAAAGCTATGATAACAAAAATGCTTCATAATGGAAGAGTGGTTGTCATTATATCTCATGCTTTTTCCTTACCACTAAATCTACTGTCCAAACAACTGTTGGCTTTGTTCTGTACGAACTATGTATATTTATTTGCTGTTTGTTTCTCATAATATTAAAATTGAATATCTCTAGAATAGGCAAAAACAAGCTTTTTGAAGTGTTTCTTTAAATTAATCTCAGTAGTGTTATATCTTGCAGGAAACTCCAAAAGCTTAAGGCATGACAGTGATACAGTTATTGACATCCTAAGATGTTATCTTTCTACAAGGAGAATTAGTTTTGCTTTTGGCAAGGAGTTCGGGTAAAGGGTGATCACCTAATTCAATCAAGAATTCTACTGATTTGCAGCTAGATTTTAATCTTTGTAAGGAAAGATCTACAGGTTCATTTCTAGTTTATCCTTATTAATCGTTAAGGTTCAAACTAAGCTTTCGGTATTAGTGACCCATCTCTGCAGGGTCTGTGAACAACAAATTTCTTCTCCTCTGCTCTGTATTAACAAAAGGTCTAGGGGCGCCTGGGTGACTGACTTGGTTAAGCATCTGACTCTTGATTTCGGTTCAGGTCCTAATCTCAGGGTATTGAGATGGGGCCCCTTGGTGGGCTCTGCCAGGGGCATGGAGCCTGCTTAAAATTTGATTCTCTCTCTCCTTTTCATTCTGCCTCACCTGAACCTATGAACACTTGCTCTCTCTCTCTCTCTCTCTCAAAAAAAAAAAAAAAAAAAAAGGCATTAACCTTCTTGGCTTCTTTAATTACCCTTTCTACTCACCCTTTTTCAGCTTCTCAGTCTCTTAGCTGCCAGCTGCAAATAGATGAAAAGATGTCTCAAAAAAGGTGCCCACTCTAGGTGTCCCTTTCCTTGATTTTGGGCCATCAGGTCCTTGATGTCTCAGTGGCTCTCTGATGTCACTGAGTCAATTTTGTTTACTTAGTTGAAGATTCTATCCAGCTTTTTAAATTTCCCATTTCAGCAGGTCAGTTGTTTGTTATATATTAATTCACCATTACTACTAAGAAGTAGAAATCCCATGTATTGATTGAATTTAAGCAAAAGAACAGTCATAAATCCATCAAGGTACCTGCTGGCCAGTCAAACTGCTATTTACTCCCAAAAAAGAGCAAAGTGAAGAGATGAGATCATGAGAGTCAGAAAAGACAGATTTTAATAAAACCTTCACTTACTTTTTATTAACTTAAATTCTTCACCTTCAACGTGAGAGTACTAAGGATCTCTAAGAATCAAAACCAAGAGACGTTGTGGGTAAAACATTTTGTTCATTATTACAGGCTACGTAACTATCAGTTGCTTATATTTATCACGTTCTTCCAAAACTGTAATTCGTTGTGATACAGGCTCAACTTGTGGAAAGAGTTTGGGGATTAAATGAAACAGAGAAAGGGGTTATATAATCATAAAAATAAAAAAACCTGAATGGATGCTTTATATCCTTTTTACAAAAGTATTTCTGATTTAAAATCAAAAGAATAAGCTATGTCCTGGACAAATCACTGTCTTTTAGGTTTAGATCAATTAATGTAAATTTAATTAGACCTTTTCATATATGATCTTAAGAACCCAAAGTTCTTTGTAAGTTCTCTCTTATAAATGAAAGTTTATAATTTTTACAGATAATTTTTTTTAAAGATCTTGTTTATTTGAGAGAGTGTGAGAGAGCAAGAACAGGGAGGCAGAGCAAAGGGAGAAACTGTTTCCCCCCCAAACAAGAAGCTGGATGTAGGACTTGATCTCAGGACCCCAGGGATCATGACCTGAGCTGAAGGCAGTCGCTTAACTGACTGAGCCACTCAGGCACCCTTGGATAATTTGTATTGAATATTTATTAATCATATTCATTGGCCAAAGTATATTCTAAACACTTCTTTTTATTACTTATTGAATACTTAAAACTACACTTTAACACAGTTACTGTGTGTATTTCTATTTTAAATATGAGAAAATCAAAGTGTGTACATTAAGCAAGTTGTCTAATATTTATAAATAGTAGAACCAAGATTTGAATTCTCAATCAAGAGTCTACATCCTTTTTTTTTCATTAATATTTTATTTATTTGACAGAAAGAGAGAGAGAGCAAGAGCCAGGGGAAGTGGGAAACGTAGGCTCCCCATGGAGCAGGGAGCCCGATATGGGGTTCCATCCTAGGATCCTGGGATCATCACCTAAGCTGAAGGCAGGTACCCACCCAACTGAGCCACCCAGGTGCCCAGGAAGCTACATTCTTAACCATCATTCTGTATTCCCTTTGTGTCAAATGATTTAGAAAAAAATACAGAATAAATGTGACATCTAAATAGAAATGGTAGAATTTATTAATTAAATTGTCAAGGAGAGACAGATGCCATAATATATATAGCAGTTGGTTGAGATATCTGGTTTTCATTCCATTAATATTAAGATCAACTGATGTGACTTACTGATGAGTTTAAGAATTTGTTAAAGCATCTATAACATGTTAATAAGAATAATCCTTTATTTAACAGACAAGGGTACAGACCTTATTTTTTTAAGTTATTATCTAACAAAATTTGGGGAAACTACATAAATGCTTATGCTTCATAATATGGTTTAAGATTATTAGAGTTGATTTAGAATTTATTCTGATGGAATTGCAATAATTAGGAGAAATTGCTGAATTTCTGTTGATTTAGCATGACACAGAAGATGGGTTATTTTACATAGGAAGACTGTCATAACTTAAAGATTGGATTCTAAGTGAGGGTCCCATTAAAACATATATCAACTACTACTACAAGTTAGTTTTCAAAGACACTGTATAGATACAGTATACTATACAGACACTGTATAGATACCTTTTGCATAAATCATTTATAGTTAAATTACTAAGTTTTTAGTTGTGAAATGAATTATGCTGTTAATGAGTAGTGGAAATTTAGTTTTTATTTTATGTACTTAAACGATTATTTATAGATCATGAATTATATGCTAGCACAATAACTGTCACCAGTAGTTAATCAAGATATTTGTTTTATTTGCTTATATTGTGTAAAAGAAACTGGCCTTCCTCCTCTCTAAAGCCATCAAAATCTGTCTGCTAATTTTTGTAATATATATGGAATAACTCCCTTAGCAACTATCATAAATCAGGTTATCTCTGCTTTCTTGATAAAGATTAATCTTTTATACTAGAAAACAAATTGCCTTAAACCCGTAATTCTTTCAACATTCAAATAGTACTAAGTAGTATTAAAAAAAGATAATTTACAGTGCTATGGATACTCAGTGTCTTTTATATCCTTTAAAACAGTGAACCCTGAAACTTCCTAGGAGATTTTTAAGAACACAGATTTCCAAGTTTCATACCATGAACTTTTTAATCACCTGGATATATGACTTGGGTCAGACCTGAAAATCTGAAGGTTCTTTCATCGTCACACAGCTTTGGGAACCACTGCTTTATAAGATCCCATAGCTAAATCAAGCTTTGGAATCTTAACACACCTAGATTCAACCCAAGTTTGCTGTGTCCTACCTGGGTAATGTTGGGCAACATGTTGACTTTTCTCTGCCTGTATTCCTCAATCTCCTTATCTTTAAAATGGTTTCACTCAAGGGGTGCCTGGGTGGCCCAGTGGGTTAAAGCCTCTGCCTTCGGCTCAGGTCATGATCCTGGGATCCTGGGATCCAGTCCCGCCTCGGGCTCTCTGCTCAGCGGGGAGCCTGCTTCCTCCTTTCTCTCTCTCTGCCTGCCTCTCTGCCTACTTGTGATCTCTGCCTGTCAAATAAATAAATAATAAAAATCTCAAAAAAATTTTTTTTCAAAAAAAAAAATGGTTTCACTCAAGTGTGGAACATAAGGAATAGTACAGAGGATCACAGGGGTAGGAAGGGAAAACTGAGAAGAAATCAGAGACGGAGAGGAACCACGAAAGACTCTGGAGTCTGGGAAACAAACTGAGGGTTAGAGAAAGGAGAGGGATGAGCAGATGGGTAACTGAGTGATGCGTATTAAGGAGGGCACGTGCTGTGATGAGTACTGGGTGTTAGACGCAACTAATGAGTTGTTGAACAATACATCAAAAACTAATGATGTACTATATGTTGGCTAAATGAACATAATAAAATAAAAATTTTTAAATGCAGATAAAAATAACTATGATATGCAGTAAGGACTATGAAAAGCAGTGCATGTTAAGCAGCCAGCACAAACAATGAATAATTGACTTAATAAAAGCCATTTTTGCTCTGAGGTGTTTTCCCCGCAATAAAGATTTACCCTACAATAAGAATGACATTAATGTACATACCGTTTCTTGTTCTGGAAATTTCACTAGAGAATCTCAATGAAGATGCAACTTAAAGTAATTTCTGGGAAAATTAGTAGTGCATTTGTTTAAGGTAAAACAATGAAGCAACATTAAGTGGTTGTAAACAAGGATACACAATGAATGAGGAAGACTGAGATTAAACTCAAGAGTGGAATCCTTGCCTCTATTGTGATTCTACAAAGCACCATACTCTAAATATGCCCCTCCCCCTTTTTTCAAGTTTAAGGAATACATCTTTCTGGCATTGAAGAAAGAATCTGAGAAGAAATGGAATAGTGTGGTGTGGTCCTTGTGTCTATTCTCTGGCACATCCTGATGTATTTAAACACAGACAGATAATTAGTTTGCTGAATATGTTCATAGGAGGCTGCATTCTGCCAATTAGAGGTAGAGAATAGTGTGGAGGTAAATTTGTTGAAACAATACAGGATGAATGGAAAAGTTATTGGGCACCATACTACCAACTCTCCTGGTTCATTGAATGCCATGGGTAGTCTCAAATACAGTGACAACATCTGCCTGAAGGCTGTTGTGTGATTGTGTCTCACCATGGGAAGGATGGTTTGGAATGCTACCTTCTTTGGTTTTCTTTTCAGATGACACTGATCCAGATGGACTTTATTTAAATGTAAATTAAGTTTCCACATCTTAAACATCAGTCCATCTATTTTTCATGTTTTTTATCTACAACTACATCCATTTTTGGGAATTCAAATATTATGGTTTTAGTGAGATATTTGCAGAAGATCATGGTCAGGGGACATTGTATGATCTTAGATTGGATAAATTTATATTAACAACATGTCAAAAAATAATGGTTGTGATTGATCTCTAAATGTCACTGAGCTACTATGCCTTCCTTCCTCTCTCCTTCTTTTACCTCTTCTACCAACTTAGTGTAAAGACTAACAGATAGATGTGTCAACTCTAAGTACCATGGGGCGAGGAATCCTCCCAGAAATGATCATTGGTTTTAAAGGGCTATACTAGAATTCCAGCAGGCTTTAAATTATTCTGAGCTAGTAATGGTGAATCTTAATACCTATAAGAGCTTTCTTATTTTCTTGGAAAGGTTTTAGAATGGGATGTTAGTTTTTAAAATATTTTTAATAGGGTGCTTGGGTGGCTCAGTTGTTAAGCATCTGCCTTTGGCTCGAGTCATGGTCCCAGGATCCTGGGATTGAACCTCACATTGGGCTCCCTGCTCATTGGGAAGCCTGGTTCTCCCTCTCTCACCCCCCCCCCCCCGCTTGTGTTCCCTCTCTTGCTGTGTCTCTCTATCAAGTAAATAAATAAATTTTAAAACATACCTATTTTAAATATTTATGTAAAGAATGTTAGCTTTAATTCATGCACTAGAATAATCAGAGCACCTGAACTAGCCCAGCTCAGCCCTTTTACTGCTAAGAGACTGTATGGCATTCCCAGATTTCATGTTAGTACATTTATCTATTTCCTATAGTGTTCTGTTCTCCTGGTATGCACTAGAAATGTCTAATCATTTCAAAACTACCAGATAATCTTTACCTTTTATCAGGATTATTTTTGCATCATGTAGGTTAGATGTTGGCACTACCACACTGCCATGTTCTTAACTGACAAATGTGTAGAGAAAAGGCATTTCTAGGAGCGTGACAAAGTCTTAGACATGGGACCTCTTGGTGACCCTTCAACTCCATGGCCAGAAGACCTAAGAAAAATTCCAAGTAGCTTTTCATTAGTGAGATATTTGATAAATTGGATTCATCAATGTGTCTGAGAAGACAAAAAACTTCTCTGCTCTCTTAGTTTAATTTGCAGCCCCCCCCCACCCCCCGCCAAGATAGAACCTAACAAAAAACTAGTTAGCATGGGTAAGTAGATTTAATCACATCTATAGTATGGGAGTTTATGTAAAAAAATAAAAAAATAAGACTCAAAGGGGCAGTTAGGATATGGGACTTATATGCCCTCTTAATAGGTGAAGGGAAGGGAGGGGGAACAAAGGGCACTTATAAGGAAAACAACTTTTTGGAAAGAAAAATAGTGCCCTTCAGAGAATGGATGGGAGATAGGATAGTTCTGAGACAGCGTCTGTTTTGATGTGGTTCCAGCTTCTTAACTCAAAGAGGATTAGAGGATTAGAACTGTTCTCCAACAGAGTTCATGAGGCATTCTTTCTGAAGCCTTTTGGGAGGCTCTCTTAGATAAAGGATTCCAGAAATTGAAGAGTCTTCCATTTAAAATGAATTTTATGCCACAGTGACATGTTCCAGACTTTTTCAAGTGTATGAGTTGAATTGTGTCCCCAAAAAGATATGTCAGAGTCTTTACCCTGCTACCTATGAATGTGATCTTATTTGTGAATAGGAGCTTTGCAGATATATAAAGTTGATGTCACTATTGTGGTCCCTAATCCAATATGTTTAGTATTCTTTTTTATTTTTAAGATTTTATTTATTCATTTGAGAGAGAGAGAGAGAGAGTGAGTGAGAGAGCATAAGAGGGGAGAAGTTCAGAGGGAGAAGCAGACTCCCTGCAGAGCTGGGAACCTGATGTGGGACTTGATCCCAGGACTCCAGGGTCATGACCTGAGCCAAAGCCAGTGGCTTAATCAACTGAGCCACCCAGGTGTCCTGTTTAGTATTCTTCTAAGAAGAAAACACCATGTGAAGACACAGGGAAAACATTCTGTGACAATATGCAGAGACTAGAGTGATGCAGCCACAAAACAAGTAATGCCAAGGATTGGCAGTCATCGCTAGAACAGACGAGAAAGGAAAGACTTTTCCATACAGAGTTCAGAGAAAGCATGGCTCTCCTGAATATCATGAATATCTAGCCTTGACTATCTAGCCTTGAATATCATGAAACAATAAATTCATGTTGTCTTAAGCCAGCAAGATTGTGATACTTTGTTATGTATGCACACACAAACACACACACACACACACCATGTCTTCTCTACCCATTATCTGTATATATCTCTATATATGTATCTGTAGATAAATCTATATGTATAGATATATATGCAGTGGAATATTACTCAGCTGTCAGAAAGAATGAATTCCTACCATTTACATCGACATGTATGGAACTGGAGGGGATTATATTAAGTGAAATATGTCAAGCGGAGAAAGGCTATTATGATATGGTTTCATTCATAGGTGAAACATAAGGAATAGTGCAGAGGACCATAGGGGAAGGGAGGGAAAACTGAATGGGAAGAAATCAGAGAGGAAGACAAACCATGAGAGACTCCAGGAAACAAACTGAGGGTTACAGAAGGGAGGTGGGTAGAGGGATGGGGTAGCTGGGTGATGGGTATTAAGGAGGGTGCGTGTTGTGATGAGCACTTGGTTTATATGCAACTAATCAAAAACTAATGATGTACTATATATTGGCTAATTGAGCATAACTTGTGGCTTTGCAAAATCACACACACACACACCCTTTCTGAACTTGGAATGCAGGTTTGTTGAATCTAATAGACTAAGGAAAAGACTGAAATTCTTATAAGAAAAGTTCAAGCAGAAGTTAGACCAATCTCAGGATGCCTGGGTGGCTCAGTGAGTTAAAGCCTCTGACTTTGGCTCAGGTCGTGATCTCAGGGTTCTGGGATCGAGGCCTACATCAGGCTGTCTGCTCAGCAGGGATCCTGCTTCCTCCTCTCTCTGCCTGCCTTTCTGCCTACTTGTGATCTCTGCCTGTCAAATAATTAAAGTCTTAAAAAAAAAAAAAGTTAGACCAATCTGAGGTGTTTTTATGAGCACAGTAAATCATTTACCTGATTCATAAATACTATAATATATTCATAAGCAAATGATAGATAAATTGTTCAAAAAAGAGCAAGTGATAGATTATACATTCATCTCTGCATTATATTATTACCACATATAAATCAATTCAAGAGTCAAGTGTTTAGAAACACCATAAACAGTGACATACTGAAATACATGAGGGTACGATGATAGTGGTACATTTTCTACAAGTGGTTATTGCATTCTTCCTATGTGAAAGACACATTTTCGATATATAAATATGGAAAATGTGTGGTTTTCAGAAAGCATAAATGGACAGGACCCAAGATAGTCTAAGAAGAAAGCTTGAACACACAGGCAGAAAAGAGAAGGTATATATAAGAAATAGAAATTAGTGGGGTGCCTGAGTGGCTCAGTGGGTTAAAGCCTCTGCCTTCAGCTCAGGTCATGATCCCGGTTGTCCTGGGATTTAGCCCCACATCAGGCTCTCTGCTCAGCAGGGAGCCTGCTTCCTGTCCCTCCCCCCGCCTGCCTCTCTGCCTACTTGTGATCTCTGTCTGTCAAATAAATAAATAAAATCTTAAAAAAAAAAAAATAGAAACTAGCTCTGATTGAATGAACATGGGATTTATGAACAGGGAGAATGAGAAATAAGGTCTGGGCAAATTGGGAGGTATTGTGGGAGACTCTGAATAGATACTGATAATATCTAACATTAACCGAACCTTTAACATTGGCCCTATACTTTGTATGTGTACCAATTGTTGAATTATCAAAGTAACACTAGAAATAGATACTCATATCATAACTATGTAGATCAGGATATAGAGGCACAAAAAAGTTGGACGGTTTCCTAAGAGTGACATTTTGGAGTCCACAGGATTTGAATCTAGGCAGTTCGTCCACAGTGCTCTTAATTACTGTGCATAATAGCCATTCTAAAAGAATGACAAGTGGAGAACTGAATAATTTGACACATTTTTTTTTGTGAACAATGATGTACAATTGTTAATTACAGATGAATATATAAAGAAATTGTGATGCATATACAAAATAAATATTCATCCATAAGAAAAAATGAAATCTTGCCATTTGTGACAACGTGGGATGCACTCTGAGGGCATTCTGCTTAGTAAAATGAGTCCGATAAATTCTGTATTTCACTTATGGAATTAAAGCAAGTCATAGTGATACAATGTATACAACATGGTGACTATAGTTATTAGTACCACATTGTATATTTGAAAGTTGCTAAGAGTAAATCTTGAAGGTTCTCATAAGAAAAAAAATATTTTTTAATAGTGTGGTGATAGATGTTAACCAGACTTAACTGTGGTGATCATTTTGCAGTATGTACAAATATCAAATTAATATACTGTATATCTGAAATTAATATTTTAAGTTATATCAAATAAGTTTTAACTCTCAATAAAGAAAAGCATCATTGATGGAAAAAATAGCTAATTATAATGGAGTACTTACTATATGGAAGCACCTGTTAAGCACTTTATATGTATAATCTAATTAATCCTATATCCCTATAAGGGCACTGAAGACTTTAGAGGTTAAGTAGTGAAATTTGCCAAAACGTTAATGCTTTGTGCAAAATATCTGGCAAAGTGTATACTGGATCAACGTGAACAAGTAAGAGAAGGGGGAAAACCATATATGAAGCTGTTTTAATAATCCAGGCAAGAAAGATGAGGGTCTAAATTTTGGGAAATGGAAGTGGGAGAAGATACACTAATATGAGACACTGTAGAAGTAAAGTAGATATCATGTGGCAACTAATCATTACAAGAGTAAAGAGATTGTGAAAAATCATCGATCAATCTTAGAACTTGAGTAAGAGAGGATGGTGGTGTCAGAGAGACCACAGGGGGGACATAAAGGGAACTAGAAAATGTGAAGATGTTCTATCATGCACAAATTGATGAGGTTGATGGAGCTTTTCAGGGGGAATGGCTTAGGTCTTGAGAAGTGTTGGCAGGAGCTCAGAGAACCTTCAAGACTGGGAAGATACCTTAATGTTAATCTTTTTTTTTTTTTTTTTTAAGATTTCATTCATTTATTTGACAGAGATCACAAGTAGGCAGAGAGGCAGGCAGAGAGAGAGAGGAGGAAGCAGGCTCCCTGCTGAGCAGAGAGCCCGATGAGGGGCTCAATCCCAGGACCCTGGGATCACGACCTGAGCTGAAGGCAGAGGCCCTAACCCACTGAGCCACCCAAGCTCCCCTGGGAAGATACCTTTTGCATAAAAGGTAAAACTATAAGATTAGAGTGAGAGAGCTAACACAGGGCAGAGACAGGGTGCAGACAGGGGCCCTAAAGGATTGCTACCTGTTCTTAAGTATGAGGAGTCTTGTCATTCTACTTTTTCCTCTTGTTCCTCTAGGTCTTTCTTCCAACACCTTCCCCTCTTTCTTTTCCCAGTATCTTAGTATATGGTAACCAGAGGCTTAAAGAACGAATGAACAATGGAATAAAGGAATGAATGAATAAGGGAAATCTGTAAAACACTTGTAAAACTATGTTTGTAAAAGTAAAGTCCAAGAAAAAGAATTTTTTTTTAAAAAAAGGAGAAAGATGAGGAATTTAAAATATTACTTAGCCTGTAAATTACTGTACTATATAGAGCCTAATGATAGATATGTTTCCTTCTGCAAAGGTATATATAAATATTTCTTAAATATTCAATCTTATAAATCAAATGTATTAGAAGACTTTTTAGATTTATTTGAGTGTGATCATGCAGCAGGGAGGGGCAGAAGCAGAGGGTGAGGGAGAGAGATTCTTAAGCAGACTCTGTGTTGAGTGGGGAGCTGGAGGTAGGGCTCAATATCACAACCCCAAGACATGACCTTAGCCAAAACCAAGAGTCACACATTTAACTGATTGTGCTACCCAGATGCCTGTAGGAGACTTTTTTTTTTTTTTTTTAAGAATTTCTATCTTTTTGTCAGAAAGAGAACACCAGCAGAGGTAAGGGACAGAGGGAAAGGGAGAAGCAGACTCCCTACCGAATGAGGAGCCCAATGCAGAGCTTGATCCCAGGACCCTGGGATCATGATCTGAGCCGAAGGCAGACTTTCAACTGACTGAGCCACCCAGACATCCCTAGAAGACTTTTTTAATAGCAGGAATATTGTCATTATCTCTAGAATAAATTAAAAATGCATCCCATATTTTGGATAAATTTAAATCATACAGTATTATTTATAGTACAGTTTCATTTGTTTAGAACATACTTCTTTTCCTAGGAGAAAGCTGCCTTTCTCTTGTAGCATATTTAATAACTCTAAATAAAAAGATAAAGAATATCTTCTGTGAACCCATGTTCCTATTTCTTGAATTTTCTGATAAAAAAGTTTACTTGTCCGAGTAAAATTGAAGAAGACCTAAAAAATATTTTATATTATAATTTATTCTTATAGTCACACATGTAAAAATGTATCTTATTTAGATTTTATAGCTTTATGTAATTTATGTATTTTTCACTTCTCATATGTATTATCAATGCACTTGTATACAAGAACCTTTATATATGTTATACCTCATATATAAATGTCATAATATACACATCTAACATATTTTATTTCTTTAGTAGGATTTGTCCTACCATGTAACCATTTTGATGCTGCTTTCTATGTTCCTCCAAACTAAAATCTCATACCATTATGAAAGTTGCATCTCTCAAAATTTTTTTGAGTATTCTGAGTACTGGATTGTGATGTTATCATGCGTTTTTGTGTAATCATCGTTGCCAAGGTCTTTTTCTATATTCAATGTATAAACCACTGTGCATATTTTCTTTCTTCCCCACCAGCAAGTGTGATCCCTTGAGATGCAGGTGCATCTATACAATCTGTCAGGACTACTTGTATGGGAGGGAGACAAAGTCTGCCAAGACGCGCTATTCTGTCCTCTTTATTACTCTTAGAAATAGTGATTTTTTTGTTTTGTTTTAAATACATATTTCCTGGCAAAATCAGGACAATATTAGTTGAGGTTTTCAGGTATACCATAGGCATTCTTAGGGTTACAGACTTTTTAGGATGAGAAGAAAGAGATTGGATCTCATGAAGTTACTTGTTTTACTGAAGGGGAAACTAAGTGTCAGAAAGAGTAAATGAATTTCTCCAAATTTGCACAGCTTTTGGATGGCTAAGTTGGGACTAGAATTGAATTTAATTATTTCTCTTTTGCTTTGTTGCCTCGGTGATTCACATATTGAATCCTATTTCCAATGACACTTAATTACATGAGTTTCATTTTAATGTAAGAAAATATATTCAGTCTAAAAAAAAACTTTTCCTTTTTCCTTTGTATTTCAAGTTCTGACTTACAGATGGTTCTAGATGGTTTATGAACATAAATCAGAGTATCAGATTTTCTCTGCTGTTCATTCTTTGACCTAGTGTGCTCACTTTACTGGCAGCTGAGCCTTGATGTCATTTCCATCCTTCTCGTTTACAAGAGACTTAACCAAAGACAAGATAATAAAAATCATGGCAATTTTATAGATACCTGTGTTTTGTAAAAGCAGATCTGCAAATGCTAATCTGTGTTTTACCGCAGAACATTTTGTGTTTCTGTGGAGCATAGGCTATTCCTTCTTTTTATCTTCTCAGTGCTTTTTTCCTGTTGGCAACACTGGATGCTTTACAATGCACCATGTTTGTGCCAACAGACAAAACTTACAAATCAGAGTGAGCAAGCATCATTCTCATTCTGTAACTTTTCTTTATTTTAAATATTGGAGAAATTCTAAGTGAACTGTCATTTTTTCACCAACATTGATGTTTTTGTTTTGTTGTTTTTGTTGTTGTTGTTTTGCTAGATATTGAAGAATAAAGAAGCAGTTCTTACCTTGGTGGAGCTCACGACAAGAGGGGAGATGACAAACTTAACTCAGCTTAAAGTAACACAAGCATTGCCATATAGGACAAAATGTTACGGGACATTAAAAAAAAAATCCAGATGATGATTAAACAATCTTATTTTTATTTTTTTTAACTTCTTACCCGAGAGAAAAGACCTCTTGAGATGTCCAACACAGCAGAGGTTTGCATTTTTTAGTGTGGGTTCTTCCTCTCAGTCACAGAACATAGACAATGCTTGAACGACTTCCGTTAGTTCTCCAAGAGGCGGTATATGACTAGTATTATTCTAGATCTAGAGAAGATATGGTAATTTACTGCTTATAATAGATGCCTTAGGACATTGGGCTTTATTCTTTCATGGAATCTTAGGGAGGCAGCTCAGGTATCTTTCTGGAAAGGCCAGAATATTGAATCATGCTGGGACGGGTCTTTAAAAGAAGATGGTTTGACTGTCCTAATTCTCACTGTGAAGAGAGGTTCAAAGAGAGCTATGCGGATCAAAAAGAGAGAGATTTGTGGATATGAGAGTTTACGTTTTCTTACTTTTATAAACAGTTCAGTCTGAGAAAAAGTATGAAAATGGAATCCTAGGTACTAGCACTCTGGAGTATAAACCATAGCAGTCTATACATAACATTAAGAAAATAATCATCATGTTCTATCAAATTTTCTGTGGTAACTTGACTCAAGCTGAAGTAAGTTTCCAGAATACAAATTAGAACTGGCCCCACACGGTCTAATTTCTAGTGTTCATTTCAAAAACAGCAAGAATTTAGCATTTGTTGGACTCTATTGAACAATTCACTTCCCTGCCAATCAAGTTGTCCAGTGGCCTGTGTTTAGGTGAATCGAAAATAGCCATTTGATGACTATTAACTTTTAGCAACAGATCTGTCTGCTCTAGAGACTTTGGTAGTTTATACCTGGCAGAATTTAAAGCCAGGGACACCTGGGTGGTTCATTCGGTTAAGTGTCTGCCTTCGGCTCAGGTCATGATGCCGGGTCCCTCAGATTGAGCCCCACACTGGGATCCCTGCTCAGTGGGTAGTCTGCTTCTCCCTCTGCCTGCTGCTCCCCTTGCTTATGCACTTTCCTGCACTATCTTCCTTCAAATAAATAAAATCTTAAAAAAAAAAATCCAATTCTTTCTCTTGTAGGTCACTTGTGCTCTCCTCAGAGCTTCCCTGCTAGGGTTTTCTATGCACAGCTCCTATATCTTGAGTATGAACTGTCTTCTGGTGGCCACATCCCTCTCAGTCTCTGGCTTCCTGGCTGCCACCCTCTACAAGTGGAGTCCCATCCCTGTCTTCTTGAGGAGTAAGCTCACATTCCTATGTTATCTACATTTCTTGCAGATAGGGATGCATGGGAAACATTCATGCAACCTTAACTCTGATAAGTTCTTAAAGTTCAGACTGGGCCCAGCACAATATCTTTCCTTCAAAATGCAACCTTCTGTGCCTAGAAACACTAGAGATCTCTCCATGTAATCTCAGTGAAGGCCCAGTCAACTAAGCTGATGGTTAGCCAACAGATTTCTCTACTCTTCCTCATCTAATGATAAGGCATGAGGGAGTGGTATTTATAGCAATGCTTCTACAAAGAGATACTCTCCAAAATTCTCTCTTTATAATCTTCTATCTACTCCTGAGAACTCCTTTTATAATTACTATGTTTTTGCAAAGTTCAAGAGTAACAACACTGGTCTTGAACATTTTTAAAATTGATTATTTCCATGTTAAAAAAAAAAATCCTCACTGCTTTTGGAAGCAGTTTCTACAAATTACCCTACTGTGAATGTGCATCATTATTTGACAGAGGAAGTTGCCCCAAACATATTGTGATACCATGATCACACAGTAAGCGTTGTTATGCCAGATATGAGAAGGGATTAGATCAATTGTTGTACATATGTTTAATATCAAATAAGTTGAAAACATCAAAGAACTGTTAGTGACTAATATGCTTAATCACATGAAGTAATATTTTCCCTTTATTCTTCACCATGCAAATCACTTTCTTTTTTGAGGGGAATATGTCATTATATATAATTATTGGGCCAATAGTCTACATTAACCTTTACAAAATTCTTAGTGGGAGACCTTCCCTCTTCCTCTTTCCTTTAAAACCAACATGAAAACATGTGACCTCTTTCAACCTATCAGATGCTCCCATATGAGACTTGCAAAATCTCCATTTCAGAGGGTAATAGAAACACAAGGATAGTGAGAAACCATTTAAGTCTAAGTACACATGATAGGGTGACTAAGATCCTAGCAAAAGATTTATATATATATTTTTAGTTGAAAGCTAACCTAGCAAATTTATTTAAATCCAGTGCCGTTAAATCTAGGATGCCTCCTTAGCAACAACAATGAAAAATGACCCCAATCTGACTGACCATATCCCTATGTTCTCCTGGGTGGAATGAGATCTGCAGTAAGTGGCTTCAGGATTTTTATTTCTTAAAATTTTTATTCTGTTTTTAAAATTTAAATTCATTTAATTAACATATAGTGTATTATTAGTTTCAGAGATAGAGTTCAGTGATTCATCATTCTTATACCCAGAGCTCATTACATCACATACCCTCCTTAATGTCTTTCACCCAGTTACCTGATCCCCCCACCATCTCCCCTCCAGCAACCCTCAGTTTGTTTCCTATGATTAAGAGTTTCTAATGGTTTGTCTCCCTCTCTGATTTTGTCTTATTTTATTTTTCCCCTCTCTTCTCCTATGACTCTCTGTTTTGTTTCTTAAATTTCACACATGAGTAAAATCATAAGATAATTTTCTTTCTCTGATTGGCTTATCTCACTTAGCATAATACCCTCCTGTTCCACCCACCTCGATGTAAATGGTAAGTATTCATCTTTTCTGATGGCTGAGTAATATTCTACTGCATATATATGCCACATCTTTTTTATGCACTCATCTGTTGATGGACATCTTGACTCTTTCACAGTTTGGCTATTGTGGACCTTACTGCTATCACCATTGGGATACACATGCCTCTTTAGATCACTACATTGTATCTTTGGGGTAAATACACAGTAGTACAATTGCTGGATTGGAAGGTAGTTCTATTTTCAACTTTTTGAGGGACCTCCATACTGTTTTCCAGAGTGGCTGTACCAGCTTGCATTACCACCAACAGTGTAAGAGGGTTCCCCTTTCTCTGCATCCTTGTCAACATCTGTCATTTCCTAACTTGTTAATTTTAGCCATTCTGACCACTGTGAGGTGATATCTCATTGTGGTTTTGATTTGTATTTCCATGATGCTGAATGATATTGAGCATTTTTTTCATGTGTCTGTTGGCCATTTGGATGTCATCTTTGGAGAAATGTCTGTTCATGTTCTCTGCCCATTTCTTGATTGGATTATTTGTTCTTGGGTGTTGAGTTTGATAAGTTCTTTATAGATTTTGGATACTAGCCCTTTGTCTGATAAAACATTTGCAAATATCTTCTCACATTCTGTAGGTTGTCATTTGGTTTTGTTGACTGTTTCCTTTGCTGTGCAAATGCTTTTTATCTCAGTGAAGTCTCAATATTCATTTTTGCCTTTGTTTCCCTTCCCCGTGGGGACCTGTCTAGCAAGAAGTTGTGATCAAGATTGAAGAGGTTGCTGCTGGTGCTCTTCTCTAGGATCTTGATGGATTCCTGTCTCACAATGAGATCTTTCATCCATTTTGAATCCATTTTTGTGTATGGTGTAAGAAATGGCCAGTTTCATTCTTCTGCATGTGGCTGTTCAATTTTCCCAACACCATTTGTTTAAGAGACTGTCTTTCTTCCATTCTTTCCTGCTTTGTCGAAGACTAGCTGGTCATAAAGTTGAGGGTCCATTTCTGGGTTCTCCACTTTGTTCCATTGATCTGTGTGTCTGTTTTTGTGCAAGTACCATATGGTCTTCATGATTATAGATTTGTAATAGAGCTTGAAGTCCAGAATTGTGATGCCACCAACTTTGGTTTTCCTTTTCAACATTCCTGTGACTATTCAGGGTCTTTTCTGGTTCCATACAAATTTTAGGATTATTTGTTCCAGTTTTGTGAAAAAAGTTGATGGTATTTTGATAGGGATTGCATTGAATGTATAGATTGCTGTACATAGTATAGACATTGTAACAACATTTGGTCTTCCAATCCATGAGCATGGAATGTTTTACATTTCTTGTATATTCCTCAGTTTTTTTCATGAGTGTTCTATAATTATCTTTCACAGTATTTTTAAACTTAGAGGTGATGGCAAAGAGTTCATTTCTCTGTCTATAAAGATGTCGAGAACTAGACGTTCTGATAGCCCAATCCTACCTCATTGATAGTTTCGACAAGAGAAACTAGACAGAGATGAGATGCCAGATGTTGAGCAGAAATGCTCACAGAATTTAAATTCCTGGTTGTCTTGTATTCCGTCTTTGTGATTCCTATAGCTTGGTTATATGCATCAATATATTTTCCTGTTTTCTTAAGCCACTGGGAAGTGGATTTCTGTTGTTTGTCACCTAACTGGCCTGAATAAACTATGGTCCTTCAGATGAATTTGTACCTATCACCCTGTCACTGTAGTTAGTTTTTAAAGTTGGATTGGTAAATTAGAAAGGTTGACAGTTAAAAAGTGAATTATATTATGAAAAATGTGGGGTTCCTATAGAATAAAGATGAACTATAGAAATCATAAATTAAGCACATTCTTATGTAGGCACACATATACTTCACTTATTCTGGACAAAACACTATTCCATGAGCTGAGAACAGCTATAAGAGAGAATCTTATAATAATTGTCTATAGCAGAGGAATAGAGTGATTAAATTTCCACAGTCACTCACATCAGACAAGTCTTGGCATTGTCTGTTACTAGCTAAGTGATTTAAAACATATAAGTTTGCTTTTTGTGTGCATTCTTGTGAGGAACGTATCTTTGCATGTATAGTGCTTAGCCAAGAGCCCTTCTGAAAACATAATGAGCACTAATAAAAGTTAGCACTCATTATTAACATAAGGCTAGAGCTTATTTCTGCTCAAGCTAGAGCTTATTTGTGAAACAACATTTTGATATATTTTTAAAAGATTTTATTTATTTATTTGACAGACAGAGATCACAAGTAGGCAGAGAGGCTGGCGGGGGGGGGGGAAGCAGGTTCCCTGCCAAGCAGAGAGCCCAACGTGGGGCTCGATCCCAGGACCCCAAGATCATGACCTGAGCCAAAGGCAGAGGCTTTAACACACTGAGCCACCCAGGCACCCCAACATTCTGGTATTTTAGATAAAGGTTATTGTCATCTCTGTGTATCTTCCAGAAAGATACATTTCAGCTATCATTTTCTCCCTCATTATGATTCATGGCTAAGAAATGAGTTTTAAAAAGTGAATAATAAGCAGAGGATAACCTCAATTAGCTGAAGTTAATGGGGACATAGAAAAACTTTAGTTAATTACAGGCCATGGGAAACTGATAATAAATAGTTTAAACATGATGGAACAGATAGTAAAACATAATTTTAGATGATGGATTGATTTAATCATAGTTGTTTTGTAATTAAAAATTAATTACTATAAAACAGGATGGGGGTAATATTGCCTTTGCAGATATGGCAGTGTTAAAAACAGTGATTTTAAATAGTCCAATAAAGTATTTATTCATGATACTCTCTTCCTTATCCATTTATTTCCTTAGGATTGATTACCTCTGAAAGCTTTCCTGACATAAGGTTTTGTATGCTGACAAAAGGGAGGTGAAACAAAGCATCTTGATTAGCTACAAATACAGATCAGTTCTTCACAGAGTGTACCAGAACAAAGAGAACTCATTACATACCCTTAGAAGGTGCGTCCAAGACCAGCTGCAATGGAAAACCCATTTTGCATTTAATCATATTTTTTTTCCTTTTTTTTTTTCTTTTGATTCCAGGGTAGTTAACATACAGTGTTATATTAGTTTCAGGTATACAGTATAGTGATTCAGCACTTCCATATATCACCAGTGCTCCTCACAGGTGCACCCATTAATCCCCATCACCTATTTCACCCATCCCCCACCCACCTCCCCTCTGGTAACCATCCATTCTCTGATAAGAGTCTGCTTCTGGGCTTGTCTCTTTTCCTTTGCTCATTTATTTTGTTTCTTAAATTCCATACATGAGTGAAATCTTAGGGTATTGTCTTTCTCTAACTGACTTAATTCACTTAGCATAAGCGAATAGCTCCATCCATGTCATTACAAATGGCAAAATTTCATTCTTTATGGCTGAATTAATCATATTTTTAGGTTTAATAAGTTCTTAGCAGAAGTTCAGGTCCCATCAAGTATACTCTTTATAAATTGACTTTTTTCTCGACAGTTGAACTAAGAAGAGTGTTATTCTCCTTTTTAAGACTTGAAAGAGAACATGGGGTTTTACAGATTTGGGCTCCAACTGATGCATCTCATTATACTTCATGTGCTTCCTTATTCAGGGGAAAATGCAAGAACTTAATTTGAATGTACATATAAGTTATGATTAAGTTTGTTTTCAACCTTTTTTTTTCCAGAATAGGACAGATTTTTTAAAGTTTCCATTTTCATTCCAGTTAACATACAGTGTAATTTTAGTTTCAGGTGTACAGTAGAGTGATTCAGCACTTCTATACAACACAGGTGCTCATCACAAGTGTACTTCTTACTCCCCATCACCGTTTTACCCATTCCCCACCCACCTCCCTTCAGGTAACCATCAGTTTGTTCTCTACAGTTAAGAGTCTGTTTCTTGGTTTGTCTCTCCCTCTCTTCCACCCCTCCTTTGCTCAATTGTTTTGTATCTTCAGTTCACTCATGGGTGAAATCATATGGTACTTGTCTTTCTGACTTATTTCACTTAGCATAATACTGTCTAGCTCCATCCATGTCATAGCAAATGGCAAGATTTCATTCCTTTTTATGGCTGAGTAATATCCTGTTGTCTGGAGTGTGTGTGTGCATGTGTGTTTGTGTACACCACATCTTTATTCCATTCATCGGTTTATGGACACTTGGGTTGCTTCCATAATTTAGCTATTGTAGATAATGCTGCTATAAACATTGGGGTGCAAGGATCCCTTTGAATTAGTAGTTTGATTGCTGGATCATAGAGTAGTTCTATTTTTAACTTTTTGAGGAATTTCCACATTGTTTTCCACAGTGTCTACATCCAGCTTACATTCCCACCAACAGTGCAAGAGGGCTCCCCTTTCTCCACATCCTCGTGGACACCTGTTGTTTCTCATGTTGTTGATTGTAGTCATTCTGACAGGTGTGAGGTGATTATCACCTTGCACTTTTGATTTGCATTTCCATGATGGCAAGTGATGATGAGCATCTCTTCATGTGTCTGTTGGCCATCTGGATGTCCTCCTTGAAAAAATATCTATTCATGTCTTCTGCCCATTTCTTGACTGGATTATTTGGTTTTTGGGTGTTGAGTTTGATAAGTTCTTCATATATTTTGGGTACTAACCCTTTATCAGATATGTCATTTGCAAATATATTCTGCCATTCTATAGGTTGCCTCTTAGTTTTGTTGATTGTTTCCTTCACTGTGTAGAAGCTTTTTATTTTGATGTCATCCTAATAGTTTATTTTTGTTTTTGTTTCCTTTGCCTCAGCAGGCTTTTCTAGAAATAAGTGCTATGGCTGATATCAAAGAGATTACTGCCTGTGTTTTCTCCTAGAACTTTTATGGTTTCATGTCTCATATGTAGATCATTAATCCATTTTGAGTTTATTTTTGTGTATGGTGCAAGAAAGTGGTCTGATTTCATTCTTTTGCATGTTGCTGTCCATTTTCTCCCAACCCCATTTGCTGAAGGGACTGTTTTTTTCCTCATTGAATATTCTTTCCTGTTTTGTCAAAGATTAATTGATCACATAGTTATGTGTTCTTTTCTGGGTTTTCTATTCTTTTCCTTTAATCTGTGTCAATTATTGTGCCAGTAACATACTGTTTTGATTGGTACAGCTTTGTAATATAACGTGAAGCTTGGAAATGTGGTATCTTCAGCTTTGCTTTTTTTTTTTTTGTTTTTCTTCCATGGTTGCTTTGGCTATTCAGGGTCTTTTGTGGTTCCATACAAATTTTGAGATAGTTTGTTCTAGCTCTGTGAAAAATGCTGATGATATATTGATAGGGATTGCACTAAAAATGTAGATTGATTTAGGTGGTATAGATACTTTAACAAAATTTGTTCTTCCAATCCATGAGCATGGAATGTCTTTCTTTGTCTTATCTTTAATTTCTTTCAGCAGTGTTTATTATAGTTTTCACAGTACAGGTCTTTTACTTCTTTAGTTAGGTTTATTCCTAGGTATCTTATTACTTTTTGTATAATTATAAATGGGATTAATTCCTTAATTTTTCCTTCAGCTGCTTCATTATTGGTGTATAGGAACGCAACAGATTTCTGTATATAGATTGTGTAGCCTGCGGTTTTACTGAATTTATCAATTCTGGGAATTTTTTGTGGTCTTTTGGGTTTTCTAAGAGAATAATAGATTTTCAAAAAAATCCTCAACAGTGCCCCTTTTTTGCAAAAGGATTCATGTTTCAGAGTTCTGAAGTTTTTTCAAGAACCATTTTTTTTTAAAACATAGAACTAATGACCCTAAAAATGAGGTCTTTAAGGATCAAAAATACTTCAAATTGAGTAGCTTAGCTGAACTAACGGGTGCCTCTGGTTGTTGCTTAGCATTTTGTTCTTAAAACAATAAAAGGCTTTTCATATTTATATATTAGAGTTATTTGGCAGAGTGTATAATAATGTAATTTAATTATCAAAGTTGACTTTTTTTTTTCAAAGTTGACTTTGAGTGTGTCCACTCTTCAGAATTTACACACACACACATACACACATACATGTCTCTTAACACATTAATGATTCAACTTATTTTCAATATTTGGCATTTTGTATTGGTGAAGATAAAATATTTAAACATAGAGAACCATCACTTACAAAAATATGAACCTCAGAGACAGCTTTGGGTTGGAAACCTAGATCTGTTCTGACTCTTAGGGTATAGTCTAGGGCAAGGAACCTACCTTTTCTGAGCCGTACATTCTCATCTGTAGAGTGGAGGTGGTAATAAATACCTATTAGTATTATATTAAATGGAATTATAAAGGTAAAGCATTGCATCCTCGATTTAATATATAGGATATGCTTAATACATGGTAACTATACTGATGGTGATGATGTTAATAATGATGTTTTCTTTTTGTATTAGTTTCAGGGAAAGTGATCACAAACCTAATTTCTGCCTATAAGCATAATTAGGTAATATGCAGAACACACAAACAGCTGCTTCTGGGCATTTGGTATGAGTTCCAACCTATCAGGCTTTTCAAAGAAATTGCTTGTGTAGGCTGCACATGATAGAAATAATTTTCCCTAGTTTGATAATTCAATCTGTAAGGAGTTTTATAACTTAGTCTCTTTTTTACATCAAACAGTTCAACGTATTAAGATGACAAAAAATCCTTTCAGAGATTGCTATGATTTTCTATCATAGAATTTTATATCCTTCTTATTAAAATGAATTGTTGCAGTATAGGTTCTATCCTAATCACTCAAGTAGCATGGAGTATAAGGAAATTCATCTGATATTTCATAATTATGATTCAAGAAGAATGCTCTGGACAATAACAAAAGTGTAAATTTGAAAATATTTAAACTTGTATATATGTGGATATATACAAGGAGTTCTACAAGGATTCTATTATGCAATTTTATTTCATGTTTATGCTTAGAAATAAATGCAGTGTGTCCATACATTTTGGAAATGTTAGAAATATACAATGTTTGCTCTGTCTTGTGTTTCTACAATTTATATGTAAAGAAAGAGGGGTTAAAAGTTTTCAGAAGAGGGAACTGGACATTTTTTTTGCATTTACTCTGTTTGAAAAATGTGTTTATTGCCAATGGAACATTCGTTGGTATAGAGAAGGGAGAACTGCACTCACTGTTATTACAAACTACAGCAATATTTCAGCAAAATAAATTTAGTAATTAAATGCAGGTTACAGAATTCCATTTATGGTGAAGGAAGAATAAAACTTTGTTTTTTCCTTGTTTTTAAATTTTAGTTTTAATATCAGACTATATGTAAACCCATTTCTTCCTTTTAGTTGGAATCCTAAACCCAACAAGTGAGTTAACCATGTAATTTTTAAGGAGTAGCTGCTTCCCTAAGGCCCAGCAGAGGGCAGCAAAGCCTAGATGTTAACACTAACTCTGATACCTGAAGAGCAGAAGATGAAAAATACACGCAAACTGATTTGGTTTGAATGGGATGCATGTAGCAGAGGGCAATTCTTCTGGACAATGGAGAGAGCTTTAGAACCTCAAAACACTAGATAACTCTATTTATTCAACACAAACTGAGCAGCTCCTTAAGTTTATGAAGAAACGGTTCACTCAGGTTGTTTTTTGAAGGAACATCTATCCTATTGAGTAAACAGTTTAAAATTTAAATTGATTTAGTAGATTTAGAAGGATCAGAAAGATAAAACTAAATGTTGAGCATAGTGAGTGGAACAATGTGAGTGATGGATAGCCCATGACTTTTTCTTCTTTTGGGGACTTATCTGTTCTTGATTGTGTCCTTTGCTGTCATCTGTCTCCCTTTCACAGATCCTAACCAAGGTAATGCCTGTCATTTAGCCTCTTCAGCAAAACTAAACTGGGAGAGTCTGCAGACACTCTAGAGTTTTGCAGGTAAAGGTGTGTGATTTTGTTCCCTAAGAACAGGAGACTCTATCTGTAAAGTGTAATTGGCAAAATTGGCAGTATTGTTTTAATGGAAAAAAATCCATTGCCACATTGAGTATTTTATGGAACAAATAGTGCACTAGCTATTTCTGTACCTCTAGCTTAGTAAAATGTTCATTATATCAAGGTTTATTTAACCATTGAAATAACATCTTAAAAAGGCTAATGGCCACAGGGGATGGAACTGTTTTCTTCTGTCATTGGTAATACTGGGGACATTGTGTTTTTAGAGCTGAGAAGCAAATAAAGGCATACGTAGAAGTGCTCTCATCTATCCATTCATCAAACCCTTGGGGGTAACAAAAAGTATGGTTATGAGATAATTGTTTTGCAAGTGGAACCTTCTTTTTTAGGTCTTCATGTAGTAGGAGGTCCTTGTGCCTGCTGGGAAATTTTGGAGACAAAGAACAACAGGATGTTTTTCTCTCCAACAACAGCTTCTATTAACCTCCTGATGTTTGGCTCAGAGGGTTGTGATTATGATCCTGCTGACATCAGCCACCCATCTAAAATAAAGGAGCAATGTTTCGGCTCAAGCAGTGAGATGCTGAAGACTTGGAGGTTTTGTACCTGGTAAAGCAACAGTGTGAGAATTAAGTGTGAGGAAGCATGTTGTGCTATCTCCCTAGCTGTCTAGCGGTGATGTTATTCAACCCAACAAATACCTAATGAGTTTCTACTATGGTCTTGGTAATACATTAGGTATTATGGGGACACTGAGAAGCATTAGGCATGTCATTTGCCCTTTGGAAGCTTATAGCCTTATTGTGGAGAGGAGGTTTATAGAAATACAAAAATGCAACACAACTTAAATGCTAGGTTGAAGGGATTCCTGTCAGAAAGGAAGTGTGATTTAGGCACTAAATGAATCTGCTTGATGCTTAGGAGAGGAAAGAAAATTCTTCAGGCAAAGATATGTATCAGAAAACCCTCTAACTTGCTGCCTGTTATAATTTACATATCTTCAGTTGGTTAAATAAAAATCCTCATCACTCTATATGCTTTCTGGCATTCTGATGAGTAAGCTCTTCTACTTTTCTCATTTTGTAAATAAGGCAATCAGGGTGTGTGGAGATTAAGTGATTAGTCTAGGGCTCAAAGTATTATGAGTTAGGGATAGTATTTGAATATACTTTGGTTTAATTTTTTTTTTTTCTCTTGCCCATCTTAGAGTTGTGAGAGCCATTTGGCAAACCTTCAATAATAACAATATTGATGGTTTTATTAAATATCAGCTAAGACATATGAAATCATTTAGGCTTTTAAAAAGTCTTTCATATTAAGGATGAAAATCAGAGGACAACAGATGTAGACTTGATTCTCCATGCTCTGTGACCAAGCTAAATGAGGTAACTATCAAATTTGCAACTGAGTGACTCCAAGCAATACCCCTCTGCAGTGAATATTCTTTACTGATGCTAAAACTCTCTTGATCTTGCTAGCTTTCACCCTGTAGATCTGTAAGATTTTCTAGGACAGAAATGATGTCTTATAAAACTTTTAATAGTTTATACATTGTTATGCCTGTTAAGAGGAAAGGGTTAACTTGTCCCAACACTCATCATCTGCAGGCTGGTCTCCCAAGAAAGGTGTTGACCTTTCTGCAAAGCTCTATGGAATTAGCTACGTCTGGTGCTTAAGAAAATTAAGGTCAGGGACAAGACTTGGAGTCCAGTTTTCAGATGATGCCAAGAGGACGGGCTGTTTCTTTACCACCCAAGATTGGTGATATGGCTAATTCTGCTTCTTTCTGTAACATATAAGACTGCAACCACAAAGTTTGGACCCCAACACTTGAATATTCCAGAGCTAAGCCACCAGATGGGACTGGAAGCCCATATTGTCATATTGAGAGTTTGCCATAGTCCTTGACCACAGCAGGGGATGGGGGATTGCTTTTCCTTTCTTTTTTCAAGATTTTATTTATTCATTTCAGAGAAGAGTTAACTAGAGAAAGACAGAGAGAGAGAGAGAGAGAGTAAACAAGCCTAGGGTGGAGGGGGAGAGGGAGAAGCAGACTCCCCTCTGAGCAGGGAGCCAGATCTGGGACTCTATCCTAAGACCCAGGGATCATGACCTGAGCTGAAGGCTGACGCTTAACCAACCAAGCCACCCAGGCGTTTGAGGGATTACTTCCCTAATCAGCTTAATAACCATACAGTATGAGAAAATGAGTTGCTCCCACCCTTAGAAGGATGGTTACAATTGTTCAGTACATAAGGTGGGGGAATATTAGAGGTGGGCACTGTCCATTCAGAAGAAATGGATAAAGATCAGCCCTTTCCTCTGAGTTTAGATAACAAAGTGGTCAGTCTGATGGAGTGGTTCCAGGGTGGGTCACAACTGATCTTCTCAAACCTCAGAATCACCTAGTTTTTTAAAAGCTAGGAAGAAGCTTTTACTGTCCTAATGCAGATGACTCTATGATTTAATCATTGAATGGACTGGGATAGATGGTCCTTTCTTATTAGGATATCCAGAATCATTCCTTCAGATAACTCTTCACAATTTAGTCATTTTGACACTGGGCAGTCCCAAAGTGTGTGTGGATATATATATGCTCCAAATCTAAACATTGTGTGTGTGTGTGTGTATATATATATATATATTATTTATATATATATTCCACATCTAAACATTATATATATATTATATTCCATACCTAAACATTTTATATATATATTATATTCCACATCTAAACATTATATATATATATATAATATTCCACATCTATCTAGCTCTTAATATGAGATAGATAGATGAAATATGCAATAGACATATATCTATTCTGTATATCGAGAGAGACAGAGCAAGCCCTAGAACAGTTAAATCAGAGACAAAATGAACTAACACTTCCCTTGCTTTTCCTGGGAGACTGGCTGGACTTCTTAATGTTGTCCTAAGTACAGCTTTTTCTTGTAGGAGTCTGTTTGCTCTGACCTATCACTTAGAGACCCACAAGCTGCAGGGTGATAGGAAATTCCTGGAGTTCCACAAATGCATGTAGGGACCTGATCCATATAAACTGTCCCACCTTTTTTTGTCCCCTGCCGTACTCAAACTTCTTCAAGTGATTAGCAAATCTGAACAGCATCCTATACCAAGGAATGAGCAAACCCCAACTTGGAAGGCACTGCTGTTGACTGCCTGGCTGTCCTGACCCATCCACCTGTGGCTGCAGCTGTTATCTTGTACCCTACTAATGGGATGGAGCAGCTCCAAGTCTAAACATCTTATGCTGAACATTCTATACTGGCCATCCTCGCCTAGGTTGTGCCTGCAGATCAGGGCACTCAGCTGCCACAGGGTCATGGATGTGTAATGTGTGGCGGTGATGGCATGACCTCTGAGCAAGCAAAATGGCCCTTGAGTACCAAGTACATAAGTTAGGACCCCCAAGGCTCCCAGGCTGAGTAATTCTCTGGAAGATTCTATGGCTCAGAAAAGCTGTTGCGCTCACAGTTACAGTGAAAGGATACAGATTAAAACCAGCAAAGGTAACAGGTGGCATGAGGCGGAGTCCAAGAGAAACCAGGAGCAAGATGCCTCCTCCCAGTTAAGTCACGCAGGGTCACATTTAATTGTCTCAGCAACAATATGAAATGAGCACTTTCAAAGTGTTGCTACCAGAGAAGCTCATGCGCACCTTGGCATTTAGGGTTTATTTGTTTTGTTTTGTTTTTTTATGATTTTTATTTATTCATTTGACAGACAGAGATTATAAGTAGGCAGAGAGAGAGGAGGAGGCAGGCTCCCCGCTGAGCAGAAAGCCCCACGCGGGCAATCCCAGGACCCTGGGATCATGACCTGAGCTGAAGGCAGAGGCTTTAACCCACTGAGCCACCCAGGCACCCCAGCATTTAGGGTTTTTATTAGGAGTCAGTTGTGTAAGTTGCATGACTGACTTCAGCTACTCAGACTCCAGCATATCACACACACACACACACACACACACACACACACACACCCCTGAGGCAAAACCAGGCCTTTGCCGTAAGACATTTTTTAGCATAAACGTTTCTGGTCAGACTGGTATACCATGGTCTATGGCCTCAAGCACACAAAATCTTGCAAAATATTGAATCTTGCAAAATATTCCCAGGGCTCAAAGGCTATTTCCCAGGAGCTGGCTAAGAGGCTTGAAGAGAAACCTTTCTTTGGACTTAGTCTGTTTCGAGCAACCTGGGTCTGTGGAGCTAAAACTTTTCCTGCTCAGAGAGAAGTACTTGAGGTTATGGAAGGTGAGAAGAGAATCCATACTAAATTATTTTGCACTGGAAGTCTTCTAAGATAAGTGTCACCTGGCAGCACTGAATTCAGAGTAGCACTGAGCTACTCTGTTGTGATGTTAGGCTTGCTGTGCAGTACTGACTTATCAAGTGGATAGTTAGTAGCCATTCCAGAATCTACTAATAATGCAGTTATGTTCCTGGGGCCTCCCAGATTCCTGGAAAGTATCACTGAATTATAGCACCCAATATCTGCCAAATAATCTATTAACAATGCATCTGAAGCCCGAAGCTGAGCTGGGCTTATGACTCTTCCTCCTCTAGTCTTTGCGGGAGGAGACTTGAAAGCCGGCCATTTCTCCCTCTCCATGCTGCTTCTATGGGTGGCAGCTTTCTTACACTTTCTGGAATGGATATCCTATATCTTTTGGGCTGTTACTACCAAAGGGCCTTCTAGTTTACTTTGGGAGAACATGACTTTCTTCTTGTGGTGGTTAGCTGACTTTTCTCAATCACCTTCTGGGTCTCCTCCATCAGTTTCAGTGACTGACCTCATAGCTCTTACAGTTTAAATGATGCAGAGTGCGGTCCCTCATTTGGAATCAGGGGTGAATTGAGAGACTCCAAGACTGACTGTAGGTTAGCTTTGCCAGAAAAATAAATGGTTCTCTTCGAATTTCAGTGGGAAAAGGCTATGGTAGAGTACTTAAGGAAATCAAACCTGGTTAACTATGAGATCATGCCAGAGTGGGTTTGCTACTTCACCAGTCATGAGTGCTCATTTGGTCCACCCTGCTGCTGGCTATGTCACAGGTGGCCCCTTGCCCAAGGTGTCAGTGCTGAGCTGACAAGGGAGGGTAGGAGCCATATTATTAACACGTGCTATTGCTGTTGAACCCTGGTTTCTAATTTCAATAGGGAAGGATTAATGCATCCCTAATAATGTGGCTTAAAAATTCCCACAACTCAGGGAGACCTTGTACTGGAATCTGATGTCCAACCCTCTTGAATTTTTGTGTGCTGTGCCAGAATGTGCTAGAGCAAGAAAGGCCTCACATACCTTCTATTGATCCTGCCTGCCTAAGTTCCTTCCAATGAATTCTCACCTAGAACAACTGAACAGATTTTAGGTTGTCAAGGTAAATGACCAAATGGCCTTTTATCTTGGCTATATGCATGCTACAATTCTCAGCTCAGGCAATGGAACATAGTGGAGAAATACTGTTCGAATGTATAACCTCTTTGTGTTTAAGTCTGGGCTATAGGTGGGCACAGTTCATTGTTAAGCTAGGTTTACTCTTTTCTCCCTTTTCTCTGGTGGAAGCAAGTTTTAACCTTTTTAAATCATTTTGAATGTCTGAGAAAGTGGTTAATACTACTTGGTTACTGGTGCCTTGGGACTATTAATTGGTTTTTACGGCATATTAACAAAGCACTTAAAAGACAAATAGCATGGTGAAAAGTACTGAACACATTGCTCATAAAAATAAATGTTAGGAATCTGTACTTCTTGCTTTATCCTTTAAGGCATTTCCAAGCACACTAACCAGACATCCATTTCATTTATAAGATGAGATCTTCAAAAGCAGAGAGTTTAAAACTGAATTTAAAGGCCAAAACTGGAGATACCATGTGTTATAGTCAATTTTCTAGGTAGTTAAAAATTCTAAGAACTTACCTATGGCACATAGAGCTTTGCTCTATGATTTATGTGCTGGCTTACTGTATTATGCAGTGTTGAGAAAAGACTGTGAAATATTCTAGATAGGCAGCCATTTGCATTTGGGAGCCAAACAATTTGCATACTGATAGTATGCTGTCTTTTGAAAAGAAGGGGAAAAGGAGCCTCAGGACTCACCAGAGAAAAAGGAGCAAGTTAGAAATCCCATGGTTTGGGGGATGAGAGTATAGGAACAGTTTTTATACAGTTCCATTTTTTTGAGTCATATATCTATTGAAAGAGAACTTGCTCTATAAAAACCTTATAAGCGATGAACTGTTTATTTCAGAATGAGGCTCTGGGGAATAATCTCATAAGAAACACATCTTGCATTTGTAGAGAAACCCAAGGGGATAGTATTCATGAAGCATTATCCCGGTGTAGGCAAAAAATGACAACCAGTGCAAACTCATCAAACAATTGAAAAGGAAATGCTTGATTACTGAATAATTTTTTCCTCCCCTGCCTCCTCTCTCCCAAATGCATAAATCCATCATTCTGTATTATAGACAGATTGATCCTTCTTTTCCTTGACTTCTTCCCTGTTCCTATATAACTGTCCTCTCTAGTTCCCACCTTACTACCCACCTAAGCAAAGCAAAAGCAGAACTCACCGCAGACTCTAAAGGTTTCTGAAGTTACAAGTCAGGCCTTTTATGTCATGCAATCTCTATCCCGCGTGTTGTGAATAATAATTCCTGTTACAGGTTTAACGCCTAAGGTTTAACTATGGTATAGGAGCACATGGGGATCAGCTGTAGTGTCAGGTGTTCAAGTGTTTGAAAGATTAGCTGTCTTATAAATTATAGTGGATTCAAGGTTATCCCTATAATAATGTCATGTTCACTGACTTGCGTTTGCTTTTCAGAATGAGAGAGAAAGGGCTGGAATTACAACGAGGTGAGAGCATGGAGTCTAACTCCAAGCTTATTCAGCGGCCTGGAGGCAATCACGTATATGACCTTTATCCACAGGCTGGGTGCAGACAGGGAAGCCATGGTCCTGTATGTCCTATTCTGTTGGTTTGATGACGTACAGACATGTATCCCTTCATCTAAGTCCTAGGGGTTCCCTTCCCATCTTCTCTAGATGTTTTTTTTATTTTTATATTTCAGATCCTCTTCTACATGGATAGGATAAAGATAGCAAAAGCAAGCAGTTTCTTTTGGTTCTTTTATTCTACTTACCAATTTATTCTACCTGACAATAACCACAGAAGGAGTTCACATTGCAGACAGACAGAATGGTTTGTGAAGTAACAAAAATGGTAAGCAGTGCCTCTGAGAAAATAAATATATGTCTCTTTGGCTGAATACTATAGACTTTCTTCACTTTCAGAATAATGATGGGAAAGGTCAGAGAGTGAATGGAGACATGGAAATAAAGCTACCAAATAACCAACATGATGTCATTGTACCGGTGGCTCAGAAAGTTGGTCAGGTTGAGAAATGGTGATAGCCTTCTTATATATTCACAGAAAGCATCATATTGCATCACAGAAGCGTTTTTTGATGGAATTTATTACTATTAATAGAGAGGTGTGATCATTTTTCTTGGCAATCTGAGGACACATTTCTTTTAAGCAAATACACTGCAGGACTTAGAGATTTCTATTCCTCTGGCATCTTGCAAGTATTGAACCACTGCAGAGTAGACAGTGGTGATCAAAAGAGCCATAAGAGTTACAAATGAAGAGAGAATTCAAACAAGTCATCAAGATGACTTACTATGTTCAGGAGGCCCTACAGGACAATCCTTTTATTGAATTCTATAATTGGGGGATTTCCTGCGGTGTGTGATAGCTCCTATATACATTCAATTTTTCCACAAAAAAGGGACAGAAGGAAGGAAGGAGAAATACTATGTCCACTGCTTCTCAAATTTGCCCTGTCGAGTTGTCCTGAGGAGATTTTCATCTATAAACGGACCGTGAGGGATGACATATTTAATCAAAATAAAATTTGAGTATTTCCTCTCCCTGCCTGTGTAACCTCAGAGCAGAAAGACTGAGATCCAAGCTAATTAGGAGTTTGCTGTTATGAGCTAGAAATTGTTTTCTGTAAATCTGTACTGCAGAACGCTGCAAACCCAAATCTGACAGCTCCCATGACTAGAACTTCCTATTGTGCTTCTCCTTCCCCTGCCTCTCTTTTCTGTGGAGGATCCCTATCTAATACAAAGGTATTTTCCTGACTCCTCATTCTCATCATATCACACATTCTGGACCTGTTCTTTTCAGAAAATGAGGGCTCCGTGTGTTTCCCAAGAATTCAAAGTGGAAAAATAATTGTCTTGTACAAGTTAAACTTGAAAAACCGTGTTTAAAAACAGAGTAATGCTGTCGCAGGATGGAGGCAACAGGTCCCAGGTTGTAAGATCTGCCTGTACTTGGATGGAAGGTGTTAATGTACATTCCTGAAAGGTTGGTATAGACAGCAGAGAGGTTCTTCAGTCATGGAGTCAAAGGAAGAGGCAAACACTAGCTAAAGCTGCCCAGAGAGCAAGAGTACGTTGCTTAAGAACATGCCATCTGTTTGGTCCCGGTGGCAGTTATGACTCTAGAAGGACTGAAAAAGTATAAACTTTCTTTTTATGGTTCAAAGATTTAATGACATTGGGTCGCACACTTAACCTATTCTGATCACATACTCACCAGGCAATCTACCATTCATAACTTAGCTTTCCCCGAAGCTGGCTCACCAAGAGATACATATTGACTGCAGAATTCCGCTTGTCCAGTGCCTTTTGGCAGTTATAGATTAGAGTTTTCATGTTAAATTAACAAACATATCCAAGTTCTAACTTGACATTCTCTAGAATCGCCTATAGGGGTGGTAAGTACATGGGAAAGAGAGGACCCCAGTATCTTTTATCTCAACAAAGGTAATTCTCCTCTAAAATGATTTGGCATTCTGGTTTTAACCTCAGATCCCTTGGGTTCATGGGAGTCTGTTCCTAGAGATGGATTCAGGTTACAGATAGATAAAATCAGGCTTGTTAGCCTTTGAAGCTAAGGTATCCTGACCTAAGACAACAAAACTATGTTTGGTAAACTCATGTCACCCTGTCTGTCGCTACTTTACCAAGAAACCTGCTCTCCCTGGGATTACTCAGACTCTTTTGCTACCATTTCTCAGAAATACTGCACAGAACTTAGAATGAACCTGGGTGTTTGTTTTTTTTTTTTTCAGTGACCCAGTTGTTTTTCTTACTACTGTATTTCCTACTGCATAATATTCAGCCAAAGAACGATGTTATAAATGATGTCTAGTCCTCAGACTTTTGCTTTCCAGTGAATCAGATCTCTCCATCAAAAGGATCTGAAATTCCCAAAGCTGGAAGAAAAATGGAAAGAAACATTCTATAATGCTAGCATATGTATGATCGCTTTCAAGCTGCAAAGCAACCCTATAGAGAGAGACAGAAGATACTCCCAATTAAGTTTGAGAAGACTGAGGCTCACCCAAGTTAGACTGATCTAAGGTTTTGAAGCTATTCTTTTTTATTTCAAAGCTAACATTTATTGTCCATTGTTTTTTTTTATTTTACTTTTAGATCTAGATGGATTAATTCAGGTATATGCATGTGAGATGATAGAAGTGGGCAAATTCAGGAGCAGAGTAAAGCTAAGGTTCAGAGAATCCTTTGGGGAGTATAGAAGTATACTGAGTGAGTGCCTCAGGCATATGATCTTAGTAGCTCTCCGTTCTCTTTAAGTTGTGGTAATGCTTATCTTAGAGTAAAAAATAGTAAACGTATGATAAACATGTTAGTGCTTAGTCCACATAAAGTTCTATAACAAATTGGTAAGTAAACAATTAAACTGCAGATTCAATAATTCATGTTTTGGGGCACCTGGGTGGCTCAGTCATTAAGCATCTGCCATGGGCTCAGGTCATGATCCCAGGGTACTGGGATCGAGCCCCGTATCAAGCCCCACATGGAGCTCCCTGCTCCGTGAGAAGCCTGCTTCTCCCTCTCCCACTCCCCCTGCTTGTGTTCCCTCTCTCCCTGTGTCTCTCTGTCAAATAAATAAATAAAATATTTAAAAAAAATACTCTACTACAAAAAAAAATTCACATTCTATTTAGCATGATACTATTGGTTGACATCTTTCAAAAAGTATATATGTTGACAGTAGAGGCATTATTCTAAGGGTGTCGTATACATAGCATTAAGAAGACTCTATCTTTGACATTATAAACAATTTGGATTGCAAATCAGATTGAATTGCAGAGTTCAGAGAAGTTGTTATTTCTAAATTACTGTGTTAGTTGAGTCTTAAATTATCATAATGCTGGTGGTTTGTTTGGGTATCTACCTGAAAGGGGAAGAGGGAATTTTGATTTCATCTTTAAGAAAAGGAAGGTGAGGAGTGCCTGGGTGGCTCATTCGGTTGAGCGGCTACCTTTGGCTCAGGTCATGATCCCAGTGTTCTAGGATCCAGTCCCACATCAGTCTCCCTGCTCTGCGGGGAGCCTGCTTATCACTCTCCTGCCTGCTACTCGCCTGCTTGTGTGCACTCTCTCTGTCAAATAGAGAAATAAAATCTCTCTGGGGCACCTGGGTGGCTCAGTGGGTTAAAGCCTCTGCCTTCCACTCAGATCATGATTCCAGGGTCCTGGGATGGAGCCCCGCATTGGGCTCTCTGTTCAGCAGGGAGCCTGCTTCCCTTCCTCTCTCTGCCTGCCTCTCTGCCTACTTGTGATCTCTGTCTGTCAAATAAATAAATAAAATCTTAAAAAAAAATGAAAGAAAAGAAATGGAAGGTGAGGGTAAGTGTTACCTGGAGAGGTAGGATTCACACAAGCTTCAATGAAAGGTAGGATTTGAAATAAACATCCTCAAAGGAAAGTGAGCAATGATGGGCTGGGAAAGTGTAGCTGCTAAAGCAAAGTGGGAGTGCTGATTGTAGAGTTCTTAAAAGCAAAATGGGTATTTATAAATGTTAACCTTATGGTATTATTCTGTTTATTACATGTCTTCCTTTGGACCCCATTTATCAGAAGAGATCTTCTTGACACTTAACAAAACATCATCATTAGTAAACCCAAGAACATGACTTCCGTATTTGGATCCCCTCATATTTCCCTCTGTCATCTTGAGTAATTGATTAATCTTTAACTTGTTTTTCTTTAGAGGTGGACTCTTTGCCTGTTTTCATCATTAAAGGCATACATGAGTCTTTAGGATGAAGTCTTCACTCATCCACAAGAAATGTACCTCGTTGTTCATAAAATTAATTTCATTCTAGTCATCCTCACTAAGATATTTTGCATTAAATCCTTTTATGTGTTAAAGCATTTTAGGAATTGTTGCTGATAATAGATGGAAGTTATTTTCTCCTTAATGCTTTTACTTGGAAAAATTAAAAGTCCCATCTACCACATTTTTAAAAAATTACTACCTGGCAAATTTTAGAAATCTAGGATTTTTTTTTTTTTTTTTTGTCCTTGACACCTGTAAGTAAAGAAATTTTGAGGATATTTAGAATGTGAAGATACATGGAAGGAAAGCATAAACAGACCAGCCCCTAGTCACCTGTGTGCAGATCACACAGTAATTAATTAAGTCGTTCCCCAGAATTGCACTAAGGGGGTGCCCTTTACTTTTGGTTCTTACTTAATTTTTCCACCACCTCTCTTCCCTCACATGCAGCCTGATCTACCTTCAGACACCTCCTATCCTCTGGTCCCTCTCTGATCAAGTATGCCTTTGCAGCTTTCCATCCTTAATTATAGGTTGGGAAGCTGTGCAAATACAGAGCTCTAGTTTTCTCAATAAAGAGAGGAATTTTTCTCGGAAGAAGATGTGCAGATGGACAAGATTAGGGGGGTTTATGAGGTGGGATTATATTTCACTACAAAATAAAAAAAGACACATTTTTACATGAGAAGCACTTTTTTTTTTTAAATAGGAAAGTATTATCTTGTCTTTAATAAGTCTAAAATTGGAATCAAACAGACATTTAAATAGAGTAAGCATTTAGAGCCAGATGCTGTGGCCATGTGATGGAGAGTTCTGTGACTATTTACCAGTGTGTATCTAATTAACAGATATTTAATAATTCCATGCTAATAGATTTCATAAATAATATAAATAATATTTTTATTTTTATTTATTTATTTTTAAAAGATTTAATTTATTTATTTGACAGAGAGATCACAAATAGGCAGAGAGGCAGGCGGTGGGGGGGGCGTGGGGGGTAAGCAGGCTCCCTGCTGAGCAGAGAACCCGACGCGGGGCTCAATCCCAGGCCCCTGAGACCATGACCCGAGTCGAAGGCAGAGGCTTAACCTACTGAGCCACCCAGGTGCCCCAATAAGTAATATTTTTAGTGTTACATTGTCTTCTAACAAAAATCCTAGAATATTTAAGCAATAAGTATTTCCTATTACATAGCCAGGCAAGATTCCTCCCTCCACGTGTTCACTCATCTATTCATCTATCAGGGATGAATTAGGTACCAATTATGTGCTGTTGATACAAAGATAAATAGAACAAAGCAGGGGACAGACACAGCAGTGAGACTATCTGGTTACCATAATGTAGTATGTGATGAAGAACAGGTAGGAACAATGATTTAAGGGAACATATAAAAGGTCCCCTGGAGTTATCATGGAATGCTTCTGGAAGAGGACACATTTGAATTCAGTACTGAACAAAGAGTAAAGGTTTTTCATGAATATGAAGGTATGTGTTGGTAGGGGTGCATTTATTGGAGAAGTAAGAAATGAGAGATAAATAGGCAACAGAGAAGGTATAGGTAAAGATGAGAGGAAGAAAAATGTGTGGACATTTAAGACACTGCAGAAAGTTTGGTATGTCTAGAAATCTTGGTGCTGGTGGAAAGGTGGTGATAGGATGATAGGAGAGGGAAGCTAGGAAGGAGCAAGGATGATTTTCCATGAAAGCTGTTTGGGCTTCACTCTCGAGGTAATGGTGTACCATTGGAGGATTTCAAGATGAAAAGTCAAATAATTATTACTTATTTTAGAAATTTTGCTCTGGTTGTACTGTACATAGATTGAGTGTAGGGAGCTAGACAAAGTAGAAAGATAGTAAAGAACACCAGGACAGAAATAAAGACATGGGCTATGACAATGGAGTAGAAGTTAAGATTGGTTGAAACAATTTCTAGGCAGTCCGGTCAATTAGACACAGTTAATGTAAATATAAGAGGTTAAAGAAGGAAAGTCTGGAGTGGAGAGATGTGCTGATAACTAGAATGCCAGAAAATGTGCTAAGCTTTGGAAAAGTCTGTGAATGATACAAATTATATATTCTTTTTTTTTTTAAGATTTTTTATTTATTTATTTGACAGAGAGAGAGAGAGAGAGAGAGAGAGATCACAAGTAGGCAGAGAGGGATGGAGAGGAAGCAGGCTCCCCGCTGAGCAGAGAGCCCGATGCGGGGCTCGATCCCAGGACCCTGAGATCGTGACCTGAGCTGAAGGCGGAGGCTTATCCCACTGAGCCACCCAGGCGCCCCCAAATGTATATTCTTAAGAGTCACTTTGAAATAACTGGCACATAGTATGTTGTTTGAATTGCCATAGGAGGGGCGCCTGGGTGGCTCAGTGGGTTAAGCCTCCGCCTTTGGCTCAGGTCATGATCTCAGGGTCCTGGGATCGAGCCCCACATCCAGCTCTCTGCTCAGAAGGGAGCCTGCTTCCTCCTCTCTACCTGCCTCTCCACCTACTTGTGATCTCTCTCTGTCAAATAAATAAGTGAATAAACTAATAAATAAATAAATCTAAAATGGATTGCCATAGTAATTTGTTCACGTGCACATTTTCTATTGTTTCTAATTCACCATCTCTTGAAGGCAGAAACTATGCGAGTGGCTAACTTTCTTTGTAAAATATTCACTCGAGTATAGGCAGTTTTGATGATGATAAAGCTATAGCCAGGAAAATTGGATACACCGTTAGAGCAGAAAACACCCCCCATTAAGTTTTGAATCTTAACTTAAAAAGCTTTCAGTTTCTAAGTATGCTCAGTCTTAAAGATGAATGGCTGTATCTCAACATTAATCAATTTTAAGCATAGGAGGAAAATAGATTTATGCATTCCTTGAAGATAACATTGGGAGAGCAGTTTAACTTAAACACTTTCCATGTAGGATAGCACAGTGTCTTTAAAATGCAGTCAGGTGATTCATTGGGCTTTTTGTTTCAGTTCATTGGGTGGTGCCAAGATGAAGCTCTGAGCCACTGACCAGAGTGCATGGTGGATACTGTTATGATTATATCCTCATTTCCACCTACCTCAAATGCAAGGAGACTAGAAAATGCTTTGCTGAATGAATGATTGCTAAATGAATGATTACTCACCAACTTCACCCTTCAGTGTATGGTGGGGTTTCTCTTAGGCAAAGGACTAAAGAAATAATAGATGCAGCCTGCAAGCCTGTTGAGACTGATGACTGGTCACTGATGGTTAAGTGCCTGTTAACGCCCGTCCCTGTTCAGTGCTACACATGCTACCTTTTTTTGACTATTCCACTATTTTTTTATTAGGTCGGCCAAGACAAGAATGGAATACTTTTTGCCAGTTGCCTCTCTGGCGTTTTCTGACTAGAACCCATTCCCTCAACTCTTTCTCAATCTTTTTTTCTTTCCCCAGCCCTGCTCAAGTGTAGACAGTCAAACAAGGGCAGGGATTTCCTCCTAATTTTACAGGATTGGCATATTGTCCTTATCCCTCTTATCTTCCATAGAATGTGTTCAGAGACACAGTCCCCTGGTTTCACACTGTGAGTGGCGGCATGGTATGGCTGGTCCCTTGGCTCACTCAATTGCACCTGGATGGACCTTTTTTGTTTTCTGCATGTATCAAATCTTGCTCAGGATTCCTCCTGACATTGAGATCCGTACCATGCCCATAAAGATAGGAAGACCTTCTTAGAGCAAGCTATAAATGCCTATAAAAACCCTGTAACTTAAAAACATGACTGGAAGAAAGAAGGCAGAGGGACCTTAAAGGTTAAACTTAAATTACATGTTTAAATTCTCATTTGGTTGAGTAATGGTTTTTTGTGACTGATGAATAAATAGGAGTAAAATTTTCAGTTTGTGTAATTCTGTGGAAGAATGCCCAAAGCATACTGTAGGATGAGATCCTAAAGCATTATGCATTTGTCACCAAGAATAATGTATTTCCTGTTTCACCTGGTTAATAAGGACCTTAAAATCAATTTGCCTCTCCTGGAATTAATGTATAACCTTTAATTCTTGCTGAAGGTCTTTGAGGTTGAGAAGTTGAGTTTTCTGATGTCTTTTGCTGTTGACTGAACATGATTACTTGATAGGAGAAAGAGAAAGGAACATTCATTGCAGTGAGGAAGTTTGGGGAAAATATGCAAATGAAAATTTATTTTATTACACAATAAAAATGTAGTGCAAAAAATAAAGCCAAAGCAGCTGAACCTGATTTGAAGCAAAGGGCTGAGTATAATAATCATTATTATACTGAATTTGTTCCTCTTCAGGCAGGTATTTTGAATCTGTGATTTTCTCACTTTGTAGAGAGTGTTAAATCCTTTCAGGCTGCGAGGCACCATTTAATTTAATCCCCAGTTCTTTTGAACTAAAAGACAATTGAAAATATTTGAAAACATCACCAAAGTACATAAGTTATTTTCTTCTGCTTCACTAATTGGAGAAATTCTCATAGTGGCTGATAAAACATTGCCTATTGTAGCGCTCTAATTGTTTGATATAATAAAAGTATTTTTTTAACACATTTATTCTGTTTAAGAATTGTGGGTTGTTGTTTTCTAATCTTGGTTCTACTGTGTCTTTGTTAGTCATAGTCCCTTGTCTCAAACTCAGCTCCCAGTCTGTAATATCAGAGTCCGGCATGCATAATCGATGCTTTGTTTCCCACTACTAATTTTCTCCAACTGTTTTTCCTTGAAAAAAGTAGGTGCCAAAGACACAAAAAGCTTTGTCCTATTTGGTTCTATAACTGATCTAGAAGTAAATGAAGTATTTGATATCCTCTGTCTTATATGTGTTGCCCTCGATTCTGAGATAATGTTAGATGACATTTCGGAGTTTAGGATAGGACGGTGAACACAATAAATCCTCCAAAGGATGTGGAGTTTGGAATAGATAAGGATAGTTAAGCAGTCTGTCTTGGCAAAGGTTTGTAGAGGGAAGATCGACTACTCAACAGTGTGCATTAGGTTGCATACCAGATGTTACTGGAAGCTGATGGATGACTGAATGCTCACATTTTTCAAATAGAAATTGACCTGAAAATATAATATTTTTGAAGTATTTTGACATGAAGTTCTTTTATCCTTCTATAAAAATACTTAAAGGCCAGAGTTGGTATACACATGGATGTTTAAGAACTGTGATGGTGATCTTAATGTCCTGTCCTCTTTTTTTCTTCTTCTCCTATGCTATTATTACAAAATGTTAGAATCTAGTTTCCAGATCATTTTTGTACCTGTTGAGAATTTTAGAGGAAAAAAACAGGCTTTCTAAGGTCTCTTCCTTAATCAAAGGAAAGTTATCCGAAATGTTCTTCTGTTTCTCCTTATTTTGCCAGATTAGCGTTTTGCTCCATGAAAAACAGGATTCATGGTTAAATGAGGGAGAAAAGATAAGTCTTTGTGGAAGAATCCCAAGTAATTTTTGAGATATGGCCCCTACCAATATTTAGAACTTAACCCCCTGCCTACTTGAGTGTGGGCTGCATTTGGTAGCTTGTTTCCAAGAAATAGAGTATGGAAATAAAGATTATCTTTATAGTGGAAAAACCTGGTAAACACTATGTGCACTAAGTGATCAAGGTTAACATTACCAGTGATACCTCATGTTGATACCATGTAACAGTGATAGGACAGGATGAGAAGAGCATTTCACCTCTGAGGTATTCTTCCTCCAATTCCCTAACGCCAGTCTAATCATGAGGAAGACATCACATAAACTGGAACTGAGAGCATTCTACAAAATAATTGACTAGTATGCCTTAAAATTGTCAGTGTCCTATTGAAAACAAAACAAAACAAAGCAAAACACGGTGGCTAAGAAACTATCTCTAATCAGATGAGGATGAAGTGATATGATGACTAAGTACAATGTAACATTCTGGATGGGATCCTTATATTAAATAGGATTCTATTAGGTGTGGGGGGAGGGGAGACATCAGTAGAAAAACTAGTGAAATACAAATTACAAATAGTGTTTAGTAAAAAGGAATGTGCTAAGACTGGCTTACTGGTTCTGGCAAGTGTGCTATATAGTATAAAATATTAACAATATGGGAAAGTGGGTAAGAGAACTCTGTGTTATCTTTGCAACTTTTATGTAAATCTAAAACAATAATAAAATTAAATATTCATTTAAAAATAAAAGCTTAATTTCTTGGCTTATTTGATTGTCATTATCCCCTCATTTATCTCATTTTGCAGTGAACTATCTTAACTAGTTTCCAATTTTGCCATTATGTTTGCATTGATTCTTTTGCTTTGAGAGTCATGAAGAAGTATATATAGATACTGGAATTATTAATGGTAAATTGTTATTTATGACAATTTATGACAATTATTTATTATGTAAGTACAGTAAGAGGATTGGAAAAGCTTTTTAAAAAATTTATTTTACAGAAATAAGCAATAGGTAAAATGTCTGAGAAGTTACGTTTTGAGGGAAAAATTACATAATTCTATTTGAATGAAAAAAAATTCAGTTGATTTCAACCTTTTCTAAACTGGGTTTTAATAAAATTTGAAACATGAAGGAAAATACTTGGTAGAAAGTCATACTATGAGCTCAGGAGTTCATAGTATTGAAATCATTTAGTGTTGACTATGGTGCAAATAGTGTCAGCAGATTAGAATTAATAATTGAATACTCAGAAATTATAAGTAAACTTTAATACACAGCCTCTTTTATTGTGGAATTAGAGAACTGGTTTCTAAGCAAACTTTTCTAGCTATTACAAAGTCTACTCAACAAAGGAATAGGGATTATTGCCTATGTATAAAATATTGTAGTAAACTGTATTTAAGAGCAGATCAGTTTGTAATTTAGTTTCAGATTATTTAACTCAGTTTAAATGATGCTGACATTCTTAATCTGCAGCATACTTTACCTGAAACCTAATCCTCACATCAATTTTTCTTACTGATTTATCTTGCTACCTAAGTTACCATGTTGAACCTCACCATAGAACAGGTGTGATGTCTTCTCACATTCCAGTAATGTCTTCCATTCTGTTGTTATGAAGGAATTACAAGAAAGTAATAGATATTATTTGCTATCATAATCAGATGTATTTATCATATTGAAATGCCATTGTAAAACAATGCTATAAGAAACCAGAGTATAAGATAAATTAACTATGGGTAAAAAAAGCAAAGTAATAAATTGCTACAATTTATGGATAAAAGCAACACTAAAACTCATTATTGCCTACCCCTAAATGAAGACTTAACATCCATACAATTCTGTAAATCATAGTTAGGATGAAACAAAGAAACCATTGTTAACATTTCACAAGGAAGTTCCAGCTTACAGAAACATTTGACAATAGTCACACAGGGCAAAGTTGTGAAGTTTGGATTATGAAAGACATGACTCAAAACACAATTTGCATACTGATAATTATTTTAACAGAGAGGAAATAGGTAACCTTAGAGAAAATGATTCAGAGTCAAAATAATATCTAAAGAAAAGCAACATGTTTATGTTTAATTTCTTTTTATGAGACAGTTGCATTTTGTTGGGCTTACAGGAAGAACCAAAATTCAAGAAAAAATAGACCTAGGAAAAGAATATAATTCAAGAAGTATCTTACTGCAGTAAACTCTAATAGGTGCTATAGAAGGAGTACATGAATTATTAGATGTCATCTGTTCATTATCTGAGTTAGAATTAAACAGAGTAGTTTTTGATTTTGGCCAGTTGTAGTGAGCTCTAAGAATAAGCAGTAGTAAATCATACAAGGTGCTTTGTTCAGGGTTTTCAAGGTGGCACATTGTTCAATTTGTAAAAATACTATGTAGAGGAGAAGCTAGGTGAGACATATGTTTCAAAGACAATCCCTGAAATGTGCTGAGGATTTATGGAAAGCAAATCAAGGTCATCTTTGTGTCTATGCAAAAGAAAAAAAAAAAAACCACTCTGCAAAGAGAAACAAAAAGAGTGAAAGTTTTAAATTATTCATAAAAATGAATGCATTACAAAACCTATTCCCAGAGAACAGTGTATGTACATCTATTTTGTAACTAGAAATTGTTGATCTTGGCTCTCCAGAAAACATTTTCAAGCCATACTCCTTAATTCCAAAGAGATATTGAAGAGAATTGGGTAAAGATCAATGAAAAAGAGTAATTATTTAAGAACTTGATGAATAATATATTGGCTTGCCACCTGCAATCTTATATACATTCTAGCACAATCCGAAGATAACTTTATTTTGTATAATGCTTTCAGTCTCTGAGGGGAAAAAATAAAGGAAATGGTGCTGTAACTGACAGGAACTGAATCCTAACAACCTTATTTTAAATATAAATTACAGTTAAATGGAGCAAGGTTCTGGTAATATACAATCTGTACAACTAAAATGGGGTAATAGTATATGGATTGCTTGTTCTTTAAGTTTTCTGTGTTTTGGATACTAGCATTTTATGATTCGTATCAATAAGTGAGACAAACACAATGTTAATAACTCTTACTTGAGTATTTCAGTAGTTCTCTCTTGTTCCGATAAATAGGCCATCTGCATTCTGACTTTCTGGATGAACCGGCAGCATTCAGAATTTGGTGACTTTGGCACTGACTTATCGGGTTTCTGTTTCTTTCCTTGAATATATATTTATATTTGATGTTACTTTTGCATCTCTTCCAGTTTGTCAAAGAAAGTGGAGTGCTTTTATATATTTGAAAGCAGAGTAGATCAAAGCTGCTGGGGAACTGAAGAGAGGGGTAGGATTATGTCTGAGTTAAAAGGAGAGACTTGAGCTGAGTTCTAAACCTGGCCTTTTCATTGATGAAATTTTAAAAGTGAAATAAGATAATAAACATCACTAAGCCTCAGTTATCTTTTGGTAAGATGGAAATTATAACAATAGTAACAACAACAAAAGGAATTTCTGCCTTGTAGGGTCATTGCAGGGGGGTACATAACCCATTACAGATTGTTGATAGGTCCAGTTAAGAGTAACAGTTAGGATCTGCATATGGTGGCTTAAAAGAGAGTAACAAAAGGTATGTATATTTGTACCTTTGTATATTTAACTTTAATATGTAGCGATAATAGCTATGCATATTGTATTAGAATAGTGCAATTGAATGCAAATTTATTTTGGGAATATGCTAATTTGAGAGGTTAAAAATTCTGAAATATCCTAGGGGTAAATTATTCAATTATCTTTTTTTCTTCCTAAAAGAAAAACAATTCCTTAGAAACTGACACAATTTATAACTACAATAGATGAACATGGAAAAATAATATAGTTTTGCCTGATATATGTAATTGATATAATCTCTGTAATCTGTGATTCACCCCTGATTTTTTTTCTCCTTCCTTAAATGGAATTGGATTAGAATGTTTCCAAGATTGCTTCTTGTGCTGAGATACTGCAGTTGTGCTACAAGTTCCTCAAGAAGGGTGAGAATAATGATCCCTTACATGTTTATACTGCTTTGTAGTTGACTGCCTCTCAGTGGAGTCTCACAACAGTCCAATTAGGGGCCATCCAAATCCTGTTCTTCTTTAAATTAGAATGCAGGAAAATGAGATGCAAGAGCGTCAAGGATCATATCCGGAGCTACATGGCTAATGAAGGGCAGAGCAGGGGTAGAACTTGGCCTTTATATCCAGGGATTTTCCTTTAAGTTCTCATTGCTTTGTGCATCTTTGTATGTTTTTTTTCAGTCCTGTCTTTGAGGAATTAGAGTAGGACCTTAAACATAGTGGGTGTTTAATAAATGCTTTATCAATTAAGCATAAAAATAAAACAAGATAGGAAATAAGTAATCTAATTTTCCAGTACAGTTTAATCTTAATTTCCTCCATGTGTTCCTATTCCTGTAGAGCAGCAGAACACTTGAAACATGCTTTCATGTAATTTCATGTAATTTCACCAAGTTCAAATATTTATGTTCAATCACTAATCACAATTCCCTTCTTGATTATTTTCCTCTTTTTAGGCATTATTGCTTCTCCATGTCCTGGTCTCATTTCTAATTTCATGGACTTGCCTTGTACTGTTACTCAGAAGTAACAGGGCAGAAGGAATCATGAAGAAAGTTAGGAAAGTTAGGCTTACTTTGTTGAAAATGGAAGGGAAAATCCACTTCTGCATTTTAGTTTTGAATACTCAGGCCCATTCACTGGCTGATAGCTATGCTTGGCTCTGGACAAGAGTGCTCTTCTATGAACTCTTTTAAGTGGCACTAGGACTGATCTGGGTCCCTAGGAATTTTCTAGGTCTCACTAGAGAGGATAGCTGTTCCACACGATTCTTACAGATAGTTCAGCCCCATAGCACCAAAGCTTTTGTCTCTACCTCTCTCTGGACAGCCTCCTGGGAGGTGACAACCTGGTTTAGGCTCCAAGCTGCTTTCTGGGAACTGAGAATCCTAGAATCCTGAATGCATGGGAATTTGGAGGTGGTCTCTGTCTGCTGTCTCTTCTGGCTGTGCCACTATGCTATCTTTCTACAGATACAGAATGTTCCTATGGTTTCCGTTATTCACCAAATTAAGAGGATACCACATAAATTTAGAGGGACCTGCATGTGTTAATGAACATTCTCCTTGCCCTCTGCAAATACCTGGGGAGGGGCAGGTGACTATTCATGCTGTTCTTATGCCGAATATAGTACAAACTATTTTTTTTTCTTTTCTTTTTTTTTTTTTAAAGATTTTATTTGGGGCTCCTGGGTGGCTCAGTGAGTTAAGCCTCTGCCTTCAGCTCAGGTCATGATCTCAGGGTCCTGGGATGGAGCCTTGCATCGGGCTCTTTGCTCAGTGGGACCTTGCTTCCTCCTCTCTCTCTGCCTGCCTCTCTGCCTACTTGTGATCTCTCTCTGTCAAATAAATAAGTAAAATATTTTAAAAAAAAACAACAAAAACCATCACCATCATTAAAAAAAAAAAAGCATTACTTACCACCTCTGTCATAGAATATAATTGCTGTTTCTTTTTTGTGGTCAGAACATTTAAGAGCTACTCTCTTAGCAACTTTCAAGGATGTAATACAGCATTTTGACTATAACCATCCTTTAGCTCTACATTTTTATAGGAAGTAGAAATGAATCCTCGAAATCAGAATTCATTCAATGGTTACAGGTAAACACAGATGCTCCCAATATTTCAGACAATGCAAAAGTTAAAAAAGAGAAAACGTATACACATTTCTATTGGAAAGCCAATAGAAAACGGAATAGATTGTTATACAGTTCTCAAAGCATTTCTGTAAAATTAAATTTTTATGGGATGGGGTGGAGGCATAATCTTTTCTGAAAAGGGGAGTGATTTTTAACACTGGGAAGTGTTGGAACTTCACTTAACCAAACCGAAAAATGGGGCTATTAAGAATTCTACAAAAATGTTGGGGGAGGGGAGTGGGTTGAGGGGGCAGGAAATCAATCAGTTAAGCTATTTTTTAAAAATAAATTTGAAGAGCATTAGTTGTAAGATACCTTAGCGGTAAGACCTCTTTTAAATCTCAGGCCACAGGCTCTGCATATTATGTCAAAATTCACTACATCTAACTCCTACCTCCTGTTCTTCCCTCTCATTCTGTCATCCCATCCACTTTTTCAAATATTTGCTTTAATTCTTAACATAAAGAACATGGGAAAGAAATTAAAATAGCGAGATGCCAATGGTTCCAGGCCCACACTGCCATGACTCCGAAATGGAAATACAACTTAATAGCTAAGAAAGGACATAGAAGTGTAAATAACAAAAAATGGGAGTGGGGTGGAGGGAGAAATAAAACCAGAGTGGTTAATAGTGCAATTCTTATGCAAAATTAAAAATGAAAAGAAAATACTCTCAATGTTATGAAGGCAGGAGGACCAAGAAAAATGTTTACTCTTTTTCAATTTTAGACAGAGAAATTGATCTGCATTTGTGATTTCAGTGCTTTTTAGGTTGGTTTTTATAGTGAATTTATGTTTAATCAGACTTGTAAAGTGAGTAACAATTCTAATCAGAGGGTAGAAGACTCAGTCGACTAGGCAAACAAAATGACTGAATATTATGTTATAAGAAGTTGATACACATTAAAGAAGATCTAGTGTATTTAGGAATTGAATATGCTGTAATAATTCATAGACCTCATAAAGACCGAAAAGAACTTAGTTGCAATATAATATACAGAAAAAATGTGTCTCTACTTATTAGATTTAAACTAAGAAGAATGCAAGTCCCCAGATAGCAAAAGCTTAACTCTGAAGAAAAAAATAAAAATGGACCATTTTCACTAAGTGGTGTACATTCACTGTTTATTTCATTGATTAAAATATTCAAGTGCACTGTGTCAGACATAAAGGGCTATAGTAATGTGTGGTTGTAATATTACCTCCATGATGATTACATTGTAGAAAAGAAACTTGTATTCTGATTTCATTCTGTAACAACATGCCTACCTACTGACTTCAAAAAAAGAAAATTCCATCCGTTCCCATACCTCACTTCCCCCATAAGTGCTGCCCCTGCCCCCCACTGCCTCCTGGCAGACACTGTCTCCTTTGCTGTCCTGCCCACTGCTCCCTTGCAGTGTCTTCAGTAAACTTCTATCTTCTTTGTTCTATCTTGGGTGACTTTCGCCACCTATGCCGCTGGCCTAACCTGATCGGGTTGCCCCACATTATAGACTATAATATATAAATACAGGAATATATGTGTGCATATATGTGTGTATGTATATAGATACACACATATATGCACACATATACAATGAAGGAATGTGATGTGGGAAACGAAGGCAGAAGGAAAATTATTAAATTTCCTTACCCTCTACAGCCCACTGACAAGTCTTTGAAATGGGCAGAGTGACATTCCTCTAGGCACTCAGGTGCCTCAATCTTAATGCTTTGCTAAGGGCAGAAGACAATCTTAGTCTGACCCCCCGGAATCCTGTAAATCCACTTGAACATATAAAAATTCCTTTGGAAAATTCATCTCTATCCCCCCAAGACACATGTTGGCAATCATCCCTCAAGCATAGGACCCACTGATACATATCTGAAGGGTCTCATGACTGAGTTTGTACCAAATAGTGACAAATTACCTTTCCTAACAGTAACTGGTTCCCTCAGGATTCTGGAAACCTTATTTCTAAAATACATGAGAGGCCTACACTATCCCTAACCCTCTCCCAACTTGAAAGTATATAATGGGCCACTCCTCATGACCCCAGTGCAGCTCTTTCTGCCCACGGGTCCTGTCCCTGTGCTTTAAGAAAACCACCTTTTTGCTCAAAGACGTCTCAAGAATTCTTTCTTGGCCATCAGCTTTGAACCCTAACGTCTCTCCTACATCAGAATGCAGTGGGACAGTTATTTGCAGTGTATATAACATACGAATTTTTTAGAAGAGACACAAGGCAAAGATGTAAACTTTGACATCAGTTGTCTTTGAATGGTTATATAGGTGCCTTTTATATTAAGTTTCTGTATGTTCAAAAACTACTTAAACACAATACAATATATGAGCAAACGAAAACCATTCCCAGAGAAAGGCCAACGTTATTCCCACAAATGGAGCAGTAAGAGGTCAAGGAAGAAAGCAAGCATCTCCCAGATTCCTGAATCTTGGTAGTTTCTGCCTGTCTCTTCTCAGCCACACCATTTAGGGTACTTACACTTCTGAGCATAGTTCCCAGCTTCAACATGTTCTCATATCAGTTGAACTTTAGGTTAAGTCTGGTCGGGTTACATCTGTGAAAGCACTCTCAAAATCCCCTGCCCAAATTAAGATTTAAATAAATGAAGAAAAAACGAAGAGCGTTTGAGATCAAGAGAAAGAACAAAAGAAAAAGAAAGTATAAGCACAGGAAGAGAATATGCAAATCCTATGGTTTGTGTCAGGATTATCAATAGAATACATTTTCTCTTTGTCTCATGCACACACACCTAAACTAAGATAGGGGAAGACAAATTTAGACAATGGCAAAATTGTCAATCATTAAAAAAAAATAGAATTAATTTCAGCAGAGTTCATAATAATACCTTTGATTAAAAATTATAGGGATACAACATGGAGAAAGGAAGAAGCAAAATCATAAAAAGTGTCATAGTATAAATGAATGAAAAAAGACTTTTTTTAAATGATTTTATTTATTTATTTGACAGACAGAGATCACAAGTAGGCAGAGAGGAAGGCAGAGAGAGAGGAGGAGGAGGAAGCAGGCTCCCTGCTGAGCAGAGAGCCCCACGCAGGGCTCGATCCCAGGACTCTGGGATCGTGACCTGAGCTGAAGGCAGAGGCTTTAACCCACTGAGCCACCCAGGTGCCCTGAAAAAAGACTTTTTATTAGAAAAGAAAATATAAGTTTGGGATGTTAGGATAATAGGATTATATGTGTTACAGACCAACTTTAACTAAAGATTCATAAGTAGGTTAGCAAATTATGCAAAATCATCATTGTCGAGGAAAGCAAAATTTTATTTGAAATACCTTTACAGAAAAATATAAAAATTATCATATAAAAATATTGATTGGAGTCAAGCCCTCCTCATTCTTACAATACAGAATGAGAATGGAACACTTGAACACTTAAGCACTTAAAAATTTATAAAACAAAACAAAAAAATGGTGGAGTTCGGGTCTCTGGCCCTTTTTATCATTGTCATTTAACCATGACAATATCCTTTACTTTGAATCTATTTTTTTTTTCTCTCTGTAAAATATACAAGATAGTATCTATAGGGTAGAACAAAACAGAATTTATATACAAAAAGGGTAACTGTGTGTGTGTGTGTGTGTGTGTGTGTGTGTGAGAGTGATTAATTTACTGGTAAGAGTCATCTCTATAATAAACTGACATATGTCTGTATTTTGTTACAATAAGTGTGAAAGTATGAATTTTACTCATAAATCTGTTAATAATCATCATAGTAGAGATCTTTTCTGCCAGCTGAACATCCATTCCCATCATCCAGTGGCCGATCCTGAATCTGTTCTGGGAAATTCTCTCTTCCTCTGTAGATGCAGTGTTCATTACACCATCTATAAAGATAATCCATATCCCCTTGGCTGAGGGTTAAACATGTGATTTAAGATTGGCCATGGAACATGCCTCCAGGAACTTTAACGTTGAACAGTGATTAAAAACAGAACATGAGAAAACAATTGGAATTTCTGTTTCCAAAATTCTGCCCTAAAGAGACTGGTCTTTACTTCTTGCTCTTTAGTTCTCAACTCTGAATAGTTCTTTTTCCTGTCATTTCTATATCCGAATCCTTTAGCTTCCCCTCCCCCTGTGAACAATTTTATGCCTTTTCCATGTATTTCATTTTTAGTAAATTAGCTAGAGTTGGATTCTGTTGCTGGTCTCCAAAGAAGGCACTTGATACAATTATTCTTTGAAAATGAAAATCCAGCTTATCTCCAGCTTATAGATACCGTCTTTACCTACTATTTGCAACATTAATCAGTTCAGTATGCTACATCAATTTTGTTCCTTCTAATTGTGGGATGCATAAATAAATGAGTTAAGGCAATAATGGAGACAAAAATATAAATAAAGCTATAGAAATGCAGACCTAATTTCTACCTGAGCTTTCCTATACTCTCCAGCTCTACTTTTTTTTTTTTTCCTTCTACCTAGTATTTACCTTTCTGTGGGGAAAACAGATTAGGGATAAAAAATCTGAGAGAACTTTAGCTTGCTTCCACCTAGGTATTTGACACTACTTGGAAAGTGGAGGTAAATTGGAAAGCCAGTATAACACATCTCAGTGATAATGGCTTGTATTGTGCTGGCCATTCTAAATTGTGTGTGAGGCCCTGTAAATACAGTAATCTGTTTTGTACAAAAAATATCTCATTGCGTGCTCTAGGAGAAGACAGATAACATAAAGATGAAATAAAGGAAATGGTTTAAGTTATCAGGTCGTAATTGGGAGGAAAAAGCCGTAACCATTCCTTCGTCTTGATGACATGGCAGAGAAAGCAACCACATTCAGTAGAGTCTTAAATAAACAGAAGTCTGTATTTGTGGCCAATGCTCCTTCACAAAAATGGTGATTAAGAAACAAAGGTTTTTTTTAATAATATAATAACACTATCATGTCATCTGTGAAAACTGACTTTTTATTTAATTATCAAATTGGTAGGAATAACCATGCCCTTTGAGGTGCTGTAAAGAGGGCACCAATAAATTTAAGGTCCTTTTAATGTTGTAAGAATTATGGCTCACTTATATCTCTTCAAAACATTTTAGTTGTGGAGACTTAAGTAATCCATATGGAAGAGATAATTATCAGTTGTCTAGACCTGCTTGGAGAGGTAATTTTCAGTAAAAAGAAATAGTACAAAGGCAAGGACCTCTATTTCCCTATATTCTACAGAGTGTCTAATACTGTGCAGGAAATTGGTAGATGCTCTCACATCCATTTCTTGACTAGTTTTGTCAAAGTACTGGCTTGAGAGGTCTGTATGAAGCTATTTTGATTACATCTAAAAATGATTTGCAGAATAGTCCTTTAGGAAAAAATCATAGGATGCTGAATAGTGAATAGAGATAACAACTTCAAAACGTTGCGGTTTCTTTTTGAACCTTCTTTTCTTCTTTGAAAAAGAGAAAACACTAACCTTGAGCGTACATTTCACTGAATGTTTGTACATCTGCTGTTATGAAAACAACTATTAAAAGGTACCAGATACTGTGCTTTACAAAATAACTTTGAGGTATTTTCTAAGAGAAAATCTTAGCTCAATGGAAACAGACTCCCATCAGAGGAAAGGTTAGAAGGCACTGTGAAACATGAAAAATGTTTGGGGATGTACTCAAATGTAATTTATTATGCCTGATTGAGGATGCCAAGTCATTAAGTCTAGCAGACCAGGCCTCCTGGTTTCACAAACTCGGAAAGGACATGGTACCCTTCACATTTATTTCTGGTGCTGTTAAAATAAAACTAGTTCAGCTTCTCAAATTTCTTTCCAGCAAATCAGAAGAGGGTTGCTTGTCAAAGGTGTTATGGATGAGGGTAAAACGCATAATGGCAAACAAGTTAGATAAATGGATTAATGTACATAATCTCTTAAGCATTTTATCATTTGTCAAAGTTATCTGAATTAACATTTTGTATTTGATGTATGATATTGTATCTAAGTGCAGGAAAAAAGAAACCCACTAGTTTTATTTGCACCAAGGGACTGTTACTTCCCATGGTAGTAATCTAAGTCCCAGTTAATAAAGTTTTCAGAATGACTAAATTTTTGAGGATGCTGAGTAATCTCAGTACAAATAAGATGTGTAGAAATTGAATTGTTAGGATCTATTTTAGAGTTCAACTCGTCCACACACTTACCTTTAATAGCAGGTCTGAGAAACTATAGTAATAATCATTTTTCATACAGCTGCCAGTAAGACACCTTTCATTTACATAAGACCAGCATTGAACTAATCATAATGTAAAATATTAACAGTCTATTTTTGTTTGACTATTGAGGAGACCTCGTTAAGTCTATAGAACTATTTTTTGAAATTTGTCATGATTCTATTTGTTTTCAGATTTGGTAATGGTACTATGAAGTAAGGTTTTTATAAAAGAAACTCTTAGTTTTTTACATGAGACTTTTAAGCTTTTGGTAATCACTTTTTGGCATTAGGTTAGTTATTATGAAAGTGACAAAGGAAGTCCTAAAATAATACATTCACTTTGAGATGCATATATATTTTTTGAAATCTAAATAATTAGTTATACAATTAAATAATTGCTTGTTATTTCTCTAATTAACAGGAGAAATGCTGAGAAAGGATTTTTAAGTTGATCTTATATTTAAAATGAACCTTCTCCTGTATTGGAGAAATGTATTATAATTTTAAATTATGTCATTAAAATCTAGGGGAAGCTATGCAAAAATGTCTTATAAATATAAGAAAGCACTCATCTTTGAAAAACATGTCAAAGATTATAATTTGATTTTTCTATCTTTGAGGTATATTTTGATGCATTTTGAAAGCTAAATGATTGCAAAAGAAAAAAAAAATAAAGCTGAGTTTTCACTGTTTACAAACATCATTCCCCGGACTTCAAAGAAGGAGATTGACATATTGTAAATGATAATTCAGCACAGCTCTGCTCCCCATAAATTAACATTTAAAATGTAACTTTGAAGAAAGTAAGCATTTTAGACATTGCTGACTGTTTAAGGGCACATGGTCACAATTTCTAAGACAGAGGGGGTTTATTAAGGTGAATGGATGCAATAGAAGATTTATAATCAGTGACTCCACTAGCCTTCCTAAAGACTTTGAACAAGTCTCACAGTACCTTATTTTCTGAATTTTTAAACTAGAGCTTATCTGTAGATACACAACTCTGAGACCTTTGAACAAAAGTCAAATAGGAAGGTGCCATGGGACAGAAAAGAATTATTATTCAGAGAAAAACTTATCTTTTTCACATTGTCATTTATCTTTCTCTGCCCATCAATTGATAAGTAATGGAAGCAGGGAAAATGTTGTTTTCAGCATACCGATTATTTTATTTTGTTACTATTAAGTTTCTCTTGGTTGTTGGTCCTCTTAATACTTTTTATTTCCCTCCATCATTTTTCTCAAATACAAGGTAGGAAACTGGAGGATTATACTCATTATTTTTAAATTTTTCAATGTTGGTTTTTAGTAATAAGTGTGTATAGATATGAATAAAAAGCCAGACCTACCTAGGAATTCCTCCTAAAAGTGAACCTATAAAGATGATCAAGATTGTATAAAAATGCTTTTAACAGTATCTTTCAATATGAGACCACCTGAAACATCTATGGGAATTGAAAATGTGCAATTCTTGTGGCCTGTGCCTCCATACCTAGGAAACAACTCTAGAATGTATTTAATCATATTCTGAAAGAAATAGGTTCAAACATGTTCACTTCAGACTGGTGAGCGACAGTGAAATACTAGAAACAATATATATGTCCATGGGTAGAGAAATAATAAAAATATGTAAACACAAATATTTTTAAAAATTGCACATGAAAATTAACTATATCTACATAGATCAGTGTGCAAACATCTTTAAAACAGTAAAAAAAGAAGTGAGTTGCAGAAAAAGGTTGTTATCCTTCACCTTAATTAATAAAAATACATAGGACAAAACTGTACATTTACTTTGGCTATGAATGTAGAGTTTAAGAAAGATGATGGTAGGATAAATGATAAGCATGAACGTTATGAGTACATGAGTCAAATGACTCCTTATGAGAACAGGAGTCAAGTAGATTGGAATCGAAGGAGGTCGTGAAGTGACCTTCGTATTCTGTTAGCAGACTCCCCCCCCAATTAATGTACTTTGAAGAAAGTAGAAGTTGCTTTCTCAATTACATGGTAGAGTTAAGTTACCAGGGCAAGTATTGTGATGTCATGATGTCATCAGGCACCCACCTACTTAATTTTCTTCTCAACCATTCTCAAAATTCTTATATCAACTCATGATCCAAAATGGTTTTTGGAGTGTTAGCTGTCACTTTTGCATTCTTAACCAGTAGCAGGAGATTGGGATTGTGACTGTAACGGCATGTCTTTATCCTTTACAGGAGTGCAGACAAATCTTTGTTACAGCCTCATTAGTTGTAATTAGTAATCAGTAATTAGCTCAATTTAGTTATAAAGCACCTCTTGATGCTAGGGTTACTGAGGGATGTATCACTGTAACTTGTTCAGATAAGACATAGGGAGAGAATGATATAGGAAAGCAATTTGTGTTCTTGGAAGGAGAGTGAGAAGAAAGGAGGGGAGGATAATACAAAAGTGAACAGTAGTTAAATTTGATATGGGTGGCAACTTGAAAAGGTACTTTCATATTTTAAAAATTCTCATATACTTTAAAACAAAAATATTAAATTTGTCTTTAAAAAGAATTACCAGGGGTACCTGAGTGGCTCAGTCAGTCAGGTAAATATCTGCCTTTGGCTCATGTCATGATCCTCAGGGTCCTGGGATCCAACCCCAAGCTAGGCTCTCCGCTCACGGGGAGCCTGCTTCTCCCTCTGCTTGCCACTTCCTTTGCCTGCTGCTCCCCCTGCTTGTGTGCATGTGCTCTCTCTCTGTGTCAAATAAATAAATAAAATCTTTTAAAAAATTACCAGCTCAATTGGGTCAACAATATATCAAAGGTAAAATGTAAATAATAAGATGGCCTCCCACATATTGCCGAAATATTTTCAGAAAGTCACTCTGGCTTGGAGCAAGAGGTTGTCAGTGTGAATGTTGACTGCCAAGGAATTATGAATGGTTCTTGACAACATATGCAGCAGATGTCTTATATTCCAAAAGATGCCTCCAAATAAGTCTGTCCCTGTGGGCGTTTATTTGGTTTATACTTCTTTTGAAGATGATGAGAAAGGGAGAAGTTACTGTTACTTGTGAATGGATACAGATAATTTAAGTTGTAAATAGAGTTGGTATGAATTCATTCTTTCAAGTTCTTTTTTTTTTTTAATGAAGTCTAGTTGACATACAATCTTGTATTAATTTCAGGGGTACAATATACAGATTCAATACTTACATACATAATGAAATGACCACTATAATAAATTAGTTGCGTATGAGGCTTTTAATGTATTGTTGAAGTCTCTCCTTCAATTTAATTAACAGAAACTGGTTCTAATATAAGCATGCAGTAAAGGGAAAAATTTTAAATTTCTAAAATTTGCTATTCAATTGCCATTCCCAAGGAACACTACCAACTATGTTCCTTTAAGCTTTAATTAACGTTATAGCACTCAGGTAACAGAGCATCATTGTGAGTAGATGTGTTTCTCTGAAACCACTTTTTTCCTCCGTGCATAAGCACGGGGGGATTGATCGTAATGAACTCCAAAATTTCATCTCTTCGTTTGCTCCTCTTGTTTCTAAATACTTAAAGGAAGTTTGAGAAGACATACATTGAGATTATGGATTATTTGGTTATGGATGACATTAAGCACACTTTCTGTTTGTTTAGTTTTGCTTTAGAACTCTGTCTCTCTCTTCTTCCTTTCTCTCTTTCAAATAAATTAGGCAGTGTAGATACAGCTAAACTCATTTCCCATCATGTGTTCCCCTTCTCTCTCTTCTGAAGTTTATCATCCCAGAAAAGGGGATTTTTTTTGAACTTACATAAATAAAATCATAAAGCTATCATTGTTCGATAAGCCTATTCTTGCTGTTTTCACTCACTATGCTTTGAAAATGTGTCTATGTTGATACATTCAGATCTAGCTAGATTATTTGATTTAATAGCTGCTCTTTTCAAATAGATGTTTCACTAACCATCTCTCCTCTGAAACTAGTACATGTAAAATATGGATCCTTCTTATAAATATTTATGTATCTATTCTAGTTGTCTTTGTTTAGCCAATCTCCTATTTAGTATTAGATACAAAGTATATAACGAAAAATTAGGTACTCTTATACTAATAGATTTTGACAGCTTTTTAAATAAAATGATTTGGGGATATTAAAATGCTTTTAAGTATGTAAGTGGGTCAGGAATCTCACCATCTTCCTGTATAATAGTTCTGATTTTGATCAATGACAACCTCCACTTGCTTATATGAATATTATTTCACGAATGCTTTCCATTATTTACAATCAAAGCCTAGTTTATTGATCCAGTGTAGTATATTGTGTCTTCAAGTCATTTATCTCAATCACTTGAGTGAACATATTTAAATGGATTTAAGGTGGCAGGATTAGGATATACTATTTTAAATGTAGGTCTATAGAGCGTGTCCTTCTAGCTAAGATTATAACCCATTTGTTAGATAGCAGTTAGTTCAATACATTTATCTGAATAAATGTCTTGTTGATACACAAACAGGTACTACAAGCAAAATGTGAAATTGTTCATAATGAAATGAACGAATCAGGATAATTATTAAGTAGTAATATGACTTCTAGCAATATAACCAATTAGCTAAAAATAGTCTAAAAAACTTGAACTTAAATGTAGATATCTGTATATTTTTTAGGTTAAATATATGAAGTAACAAATAGACAATCAGCCTAAGTCCTGGTTAAAAAATGGAGAAATCTGGAGATATTTAATCTAAATACTTCCTGTGAGATATTGATTAAAAACACTTATGGAACTCTTAGTGAATACATAGGTAGCACTTAATTGTATTTAGGGGAAAGTACAAAGGACATAGGAGACATATTCTGGGCCTGCAAAGAATCTATGATTAAATATGAACATAGAATGAATTAACAAAAGGACATATATGATAGTGATATATTGATAATGTGGAAACTCTGAAAATTCCCTGTTTTCTTGAATTATTGGTATAAGCTCTTTCACTTAAAGGAATTTCTAGCTGTATTGAAATGGCAATTATGTTTAATATAAACATTTAAATGAAAGCCATATATAAAAGAGGATAGACTTTCTAGATAGACTATTCTGTACAATTTTGCTATTAGTTATTATATTTTTTGTAGTGAAATAATTTTTCTGTCTTTTTTTGTGACGTCAACACATGTGTTTTTATCCCCTGCTACAAAGGGTGCTGAGGAGAAACTGCTAGTGTGTGTTGCCCATGTTGTGTTACACACAGGTAAAGATGTTAGAAGATACCAAATTAAAGGATGAAGTGTTTTAGAATGGCTCTAGTTCAAAAAGTTTGGGAAATAATAAGTTAAATAAACCTAAATAGCTACATTTGCTTAAGAATCACTCACAGACTATGAACTGTTAAAACCTTTAAGATGAACATTTTGCTTGCAATATTTCACTAATTTTATTAGATCGTAGAACACATACTGGGATCTTGAAGGTACTGGTGTTCCACAAAACACAATTTTGGGAATACCTCTTATATGTATTGTTCCCCATTTATAAACAGGTGACTTACCTTACTGATTTGACTTCTATATAAACAACTTTAACAAAAAATAAAAATTAATTTAAAAAATTGTTAAAGCCATCCTAGGTCCTTTGGATTCTCATAGAAATTATCAAATCAGCTTATCAATTTGTACAAAAATGCCTAGTGAGACTTATGATTGATATTACAATGAATCTATAGATCAATTTGCAGAGAGTAAATATCTTAATAATATTGAATCTTCTAATTTATGAATGTGGTTTAGTTTTCTATTTATTTAAATTGTTGCTAATTTCTGTCAGTAGTATTTTATGGTTTTTAGGCTCAGAATCTTAAACATCTTTTATTGACTCTATTCCTAGAAGTGTTATTTTTAAAGAAATATCATGTTTTATACTATCATAAATATAATTTTAAAATTTCAGTTTCTTAGTATAAAGAAATGGAATAAATTATTGTATGTTTGCTCCATACCCTGTGGTCATGCCAACTTTACTTATTCTGGAATAGTTCTTGTAGGGTCCTTAGAACTTTCTGTGTAAACAAGTATGCTGTCTATGAATGAAGACAGATTTATTCCTTCTTTCCCGTTATTGTTGCTGTATTTCACTGCCTAAAACCCTCAGTACAATACCTGTAAGGAGATGGAGTGGACAGGTTTGCATAGATCCTGATCTTATACATAATAAGTCAGTCATACCACTAAGTATAGTATTAGCTGTAGGTTTTTTGTAACTGCCGTGTCAAATTAAGGAAATTCTCTTATTTTCCAAGTATGCTGAGAACTTTTTTTAATGCATGGATGTTGAATTTTGTCAGAGGCTTTCTCTTTATTTATTAAGCTGATCATGAGTTTTCCCCTTTATTCTTTTAGTGGTGAATTATATTATTGATTTCACTTAATTTTTTATTCCTATAGTTCCTAGTTGACCACAATGTATTTTCCGATTATATAGCTCTGTATTTGATTTTCTAATATTTTACATGTATGTTTATAAGGGCTATTGGCTTATAATTTTCTTGTGATGTCTTGATCAGATTTTGGTTTCAGGATTATCCTGGAATCATATAGTATCTTGGAAAGTACCCCCTCTAGTCAGTTGTCTAAAAGGGGTTTTGTAAGATTGGTGTTCTTTTTTCCTTAACGTCTGACAAACTTACCAGTGCAAATCTCTGCCACTGGAGCTTTTGTTGAGGTTGAATTTTTAGTTATGAATTTGATTATTTTTATAGGTAAATGTAATTTTGATGATCTCTTTTACTTTGAGTCCATTTTAATAACTTATTTTTCAAGGAATTGTTCTTTTCATTTAAAATTTTTAATGTAGACATAATGCTATTTATAGTAGTCCTTTTTAAAAATTGTAGGTTCTAGTGTTAACACAATTTTTATTCCTGTTATTGGTATTTAGTGTTAATTATTTTATTTCTTGATTTGCTTTGCTTAGATGTTTATCATTTTTTAATTTAAATTTATTTGGCAGAGAGGGAGATCACAAGTAGGCAGAGAGGCAGGCAGAGAGAGAGGGAGAAGCAGGCTCCCTGCTGAGCAGAGAGCCCAATGTGGGACTTGATCCCAGGACCCTGAGATCATGACCTGAGCTGAAGGCAGAGGCTTAGCCCACTGAGCCACCCAGGCACCTGATGTTTATCAATTTTATTAATCTTGCCATAGAACAAGATTTTGACTTATATTAATTTTAACCTTTACTTTGTATTTATTTATTTATTTCTCCTCTTATTTTTGTTATTTATTCTTACTTGATTTGTTTAGTTTTTTAATGTAACTTAAGTTGTAAACTTTGATAATTTTTTGTAAATCTTTCCTTTCAAATATAGGTATCTAAAGTTATAAATTTCCTTCCAAGTCCTGCTTTAACTATATCCCACAGATTTTTTATTTTTGTTTTTATTATCATTTTTTATAGGATATTTCCTGCTTTCTGGTGACCTTTTCTTTGATCAGTGGATTATTTTTCTCATTGCTTTTATATTTTTATCTTTTTATTGAAGTATAATTGACACACAATGTTATATTAGTTTCATGTGTACAAATAGTGATTTGATGAGTTGATACATTATAGTATACTCAGCACATGTGTAATTCCCATTGTCACCATACAATACTATTACAATACCATTGATGATATTCCGTATGCTGTACCTTTTACCCCCATGACTTATTCATTCTATACATTCTGCTTAACCCATTTTGCCCATCCCCCCACTACCTTCCCCTTTGGTGACCTTTTTTTTTTTTTTTAAAGATTCCACATACAAGTGAAATCATATGGTATTTATCTAAACTCATTTCACTTAGCACAATACCCTTTAGGTCCATCCATGTTGTTGGAAATGGCAAGATCTCATCTTTTTTTTAAATTTAAATTTTTTTTTTTATGGCTAAGAATAGTACATTGTATGTAAATACTGAATCTTCTCTGTCTTCTCATTGCTTTTAAGTCAACAACAATGGTAAACTATCAGCATGTCACTGTCAGGAAATTACTATTCCTGTTAGAGGAATAAGTTTTTGTTTATTTTATCAAAAGATGTGAAGGACCTGATTAATAGGTATCAAAAGGAATTGTCAGCCTCTGTAGGGGCAAAGTAGGATAGGATAGTAAGGGGTGCAGAATAAAGACTATATAAAAGAAAGTTTATTGATGTGTGGAATTCTCCCATGACTCATGATTTATTGTCATTCTTTCAAAAATACTTGGGACCTATCCTAGTATGTTATAATCGAGAAGAAGCCCATGCTTTGGGGCCCATGCATAGTGTCTATTCCTATCCTTCTGGGCCTGTCATGGGCCTATCAGACAACCTAGGGCTGGAGGGCTGAGGAAGAAGTTGGCTGCTTTTTAGAAGACCCTCTCTATCTGGTTGTTATATATTTCCTCTGTGATGGAGGTGAATGTCTCTGATGGGCACTAAGCAGCAATACAAAATTTGCACATTTTGTACCCACTCTCATAAATCCACCTATATGTTGAGTTCCCCAAACAAAATTTGCACACTTTGTACCCACTCTCACAAATCCACCTATATGTTGAGTTCCCCAAACATTTTTCTCTTGTTTTCCAGCTTACGTTTTTCAGGGAGGGCTTTGACCAGCTAGTTAAGTCACTTAATACTTCCCAGGATTTCTTGGCCCTCCATATTTCCATCCACTTCTCCCTTTCTATCAAGCCAGCAATCAAGTGTATAGCTCACATAATTGACCAAGAAGATTTTTTTTTTCTCATTGTTTTATTTCAGGGCTACTTCTGGTAAAGCTAGATTTTAGCAGCAACCTATTTTTTTATTCACTCCAACATAAGGAGGCAACCCATCCTGAACAAGACCTTGGTGATTTTGTTTCTTGCTCAGATGATCACAGGAAACTCCTTAAAAGGTATAATGTAAAGGAGACCTGTGGATATGTAGTACAGTAGAGGTTTATCACTTGAGTTTCTTGGACCCTTTGTTAATGGAAATGACCTGTGCAATCTGGAACTGCTTGGGTCCAATCCCCCCAAATCTCCATCATATAATTTGAGTTTAAACCCATTGGAGAAACTCTGATAGCCTGCAAAGGACACATGTCTCAGATAGCTCACCGAAGGGATGGTCAAGTTTATTTATATACCTACTTCTGTCAGTCATTGGTTAGGTACTATTCCTACAGGGTACTAATTTATAGGTCCTTCTGGCCTATTGCACAGGCAGACAAAGTAGGCTTCAATAATTAGTTAGAGAACTCTGGCAGTCGGAAGTTGGCATTTGGTCCAGGACGAATGAGAAACAGAGTTGTTAGGTAATATTTTATGTAATTACATTGCAATTGGTTGCAAAATTTTGAAGTAGTCTTTACATTTTAAATACTTCATTTTTTAAAAAAATTGGAATAGATTATTTCAATTCAAATTACAAATAACACAAAAGCGTTTGCAGCCAAATGTTTCCGAATAGCCATTCTGTTCATCTCTCTAGATAGTCATTATTTGTTTCTTAAGTATTTTCTGAAAATTAATGAGTTTACAGACATCAGTGCATTCATGTTCATTTTACTGTTCTATTTTCAAACATTTTTGTTCTTTGCCAATCTTATAGGAGAAAATAGTATTATCATTTTTATTTTCATTATCTTTTTATGAATGAGGTAGACCATTTTTTCAGATACTTATAGAATACTTAAATTTACTTCTATGTAGGTTATTCTCATATGCTCTGTATATTTTCTACTTTATCTTAATCAGTTTTTTTAATTGTTAGAGGAGTATTTTCTATATTAAATAGCCTTGTGCTGGTGCTGGGTGATCACCGATATTTTTCTTTGTGTGTATGTGTGTTGCAATGTAGACTGCTTGATTTATACATTATTAGAGTTTCCAATCTTCCTAGCCTTAAAAATTTTGTTCACTTCATGGCTTAGAAATGCTCTCATGTTTTCTCCTATTGTTTTTTTCTCTATATTTCTTTCTTTCCTTTTTTTTTTTTTAAGGTTTTATTTATTTATTTGACAGAGATCACAAGTAGGCAGAGAGGCAGGCAGAGAGAGAGGGGGAAGCAGGCTTACTGCTGAACAGAGAGCCCAACCCGGGGCTCGATCCCAGGGCCCTGAGATCGTGACCTGAGATGAAGGCAGAGGCTTTAACCCACTGAGCCACCCAGACGCCCCATATTTCTCTATATTTCTTATGTAAATATTTTCTTTTGTGTAAAATATGATTATCAAGTTATCCCCATACCATTTATTAAACCATGAATGTTCTGAGAATGAATTTGAAATATAATCTTTATCATATTATAGGTTTCTGAAGGCAGTTTTTGCCATTTTTTAAAATTTAACAGTCTATTGTAATAGCCAGTCTCTACAATGCCATATTTAAGTTTTAAAAAGTCTAACCCCCTTACAGTTACAAATATATTAAATAATCTTAAGCCTCAATGCAGTCTTAAAGATTTTTATTTATTTATTTCACAGACAGAGAGAGATCACAAGTAGGCAGAGAGGCAGGCAGAGAGAGAGGAAGAGAAGCAGGCTCCCTGCTGAGCAGAGAGCCTGATGCGGGGCTAGATTCCAGGACCCTGAGACCATGACCTGAGCTGAAGGCAGAGGCTTAACCCACTGAGCCACCCAGGTGCCTCAAGCCTCAATGCAGTTTTAAAGCATAGATTAAAACAGCAACAACTTTATAGTCCTCTGATTGTCTAAAATAAAGCAATACTTTAAAACATAAAGTGCAGACTTTTTAAAGAAAAAAGGACTGAAGCAATACACCAGATAACAGACTGTCTAGCAGGTAAAGATTTCTTTATAAAAAGAAAAAAGTTTGCTATTAACGTCTCATGTATATAGCTTCTATAGTTTCATATTGTTCTAATATATTTTTGTTTTAAAGTAAGACAAGTTAACAACTCAAAAATTAAAGCTAAGGTTTATTGCCTTAAGGCTCTTGACTCATCTGACTTTATCTGGCATCATTTATTTTCTGCAGCTAATAATTTAATATGATAAGAGAGAGGGTAGAAATAAATTAGAATCTTAACAGTTTTTTTAAATTTAAAATATGCAAGACAGGGGGAGACACTTGGTATTACTCACTGTATGTGTGGCAGATTGTTCGTTATATTTCCAAAAGCCTTTTCTCACCATCTGATCGGCTAAGACCTGAATTTCCAACAGATAGAGATGCACTGTTTTTCCCAGCCCCAGGGGTCAAATCATGATCAGTCTAAACCTGTCAGTGTTCTCTCAGTTTCTTTATTTGGTCTCTGGAGGAGCATTGTAATGCGAGCAGGATCTGCCAGAGAGCTGCTCAGGTTTCCTTCTTCCAGGAAAGGAGAAGAGTGCTTGCTGTTGCCATTTCTTCTCCTTCCTTTCTGTCTTGAACTAAGGTGTGATGCCTGGAGTTGTGGCAGCCAACTTGCACTCTAAGAGAAAAGCCCTAAAGATCACAAAATGATCATTGTTGTCACACAGATAATAATACTGATACACTTAATCCATCATTATATACACACAGAACTAGAGCTTTGGGGGAAGAATCATTGTGGAACTGAAAGTGGCTCTGAGGTATACCCTTGTGTTTTCTCCTGATTTGACATACTACCTTACTCAAGTATATAATATTGGCAGGTCTATTAGGAAAATATTTCAAGTAGAGGATTCCATAGTCTTCAAAAACTTGATGCCAACTCTCTTTGCATGATTCTGTCAGAACACAGAACACAGAGCACCCTGTTGTTTTCAATATTGAAGCACCGTGGCAGCCTATATCATGGTCCCCCATGATCCCTGACTTCTGGGATTGTATTCATGGCCATGTATAATACTTTTCCTTGAGGATGGGCTGGATTTAGTGAATTTTCTTGGAGAGAATAGAATGTAATAGGAGTGATGGGTGGTCATTTCTGAGCTAAGGTTACAGAAAGACTGTGGCATGCATCTTGGTTGATTTCTCTGGCTATCTTAATCACTCCCTGTGCTATGCTAGGAAAAGCACTTCTTTTGGGTTTCTCATTTAGTTTTACACTACTACCTCACTCATAACATTGCTGACACCAGATGTGGGTTTTTTTTGTTTTGTTTTGTTTTTTTGGTTTTTTTGGCCAGGGGAGTCGTGGGGGTCAGGTTCCCACAAGCAAGGAATATTCTGTAATACCGGCTCAGTGTTCTACAATTCAGTTCAATTCTGACCCTAACTGGTTTGCACAGACGCTACAGGTTAAAGACTCAGTTCCACAAAACTGACCCTCACCTCCCAGCCATCTCCAGCTCACTTTAGATCCCAGTCATAAGTAGTAGGCCCCAGATTGCTCACAACTTCTGTCTCACTTGGTTATAAATCAGAGGTCTTATGACCTATTCCTCAGATTTGATCATTTGCTAGAATAGTCCACAAAGCTCAGTGAGACACTTACTTACATGTACCAGTTTATTATATAATAAAGGATGTGGTAAAGGATGGAAATGAACAGTCAGATGAAGAGATAACATAGGGTGAGGTGTCCGGTGTGTGTCTAGTGCAGGAGCTTTGGTTCCCATGGAGCTGGGTTGTGCCACCTTCATGATCCATGGATGTGTTCACCAAGCCAAAAGCTCCCTGAACCCTGTAGTCTTTCAGGTTTTATGAAGATTTCATCATGTGGGCATGATGGATCCTTTGTTCCATTTCTAGCCTTTCTCTCCTCTCCAAAGAATGGAGAGGTGGGACCGAAAGTCCCAAACTTCTAATCATGGATTGGTCTTTGTGGTGTCCAGTCCCCATCCAGGATCCCACAAAAGAATCATCTCTTTGGAAAAAAACCCATTTCCATCACTCAGGGAATTCAGGGGCTTAGGAGTTTGGGATCAGATATTCCTATCACTAAGATAATTACAAAGATCTTAGGCATTCTGTGTCAGGAATGGAGCCGATTGGAGTCAGAGACTAAATGTTAGAACAAAAGGTTCTCCTAGCAATTCTATTTACAAGGGTTTTAGGAGCTCTATGTCAGGAAGCAGGAGCCAAAGACCAGTGTATATATTTCATATGATTTCACAGCTGCCCCAAGGAATGCCCACTTAGCCAAGAACTTATGTTTCTGGCCAATGGCCAGCAAGGATCTGAGCCCTTCCTAACTTAAAAGACTGAGCTTGAAATGAATCTCCCCTGCTAGAGCCTTAAAATGATTGCAATCCAGACAACACCTTGATTATAGACAGGGATTTCTGCTTCACATACTAAAGTAGGGAAATGATGGAAAATGTTACCCAGCTGCCGCTCATTAGTGTCACCATTCACCACTTAGTCGTCTTTTAGTCGATCTTATTTGGTGTGTGGTGGTTTTTCATCAGCATACCTACAGATATCCTTTGGTCTCTAATTCCTGCTTATCTACATTAATTTGTCTGTTAAAATTTTTCTTACACTAAACACAATTGTAATGAAAGTAGGATATCTTGTTCTTCTTTCAGTAATAGTCTTTATTTTTAAAATTTTTTTTATTAACATATAATGTATTATTTGCCCCAGGGGTACAGATCTGTCAATTGTCAGGCTTACACACTTCACAGCACTCACCATAGCACATACAGTAATAGTCTTTAAATAGTTGTGATTATTATATTACTTTCACCTTTCAAGAATTTTTCTTTTCTCTTTCCCACTGAGAGATGCACATTTAGCAATAGCAAAAGCTCAATGCAGGACCATGGAATTATGTGAAAGGATTTCAATTTCATAACAAAATGGTGAATTTATTATGAAATGTTTACATTTTATTCATCATCTTAGAACATAAGCTTGTTACTTTTATTAAGCTGTTGTTTCTCAGCTATGAACTCACCCTCCATACTGGGCATTTTGATGCTGGAGCTGGTGCACTGCCAACGACGTGTTTTCTTTGCCAACTGATTCCCCTTTAGGTTCTGCCAATAGGGACGCTGGAACAAGTGTGGAAGATGGGAGGAAGGGATTTCCCCTTCCTGTTGGCATGTTGTTTTTTGGCATTGCTCCAGTGTTGGCCCTTCACCTTGGGCAACGGCAGGTGCGTCCACTTGCCAGCTTCTTTACTCTCAGAAGCAGCCTGGGCAGCAATGCCAGCACAGTCAGCTTCCCTCCCTCCCTCAGGGTTTAGGCCAAGCTGCACAAGGGTCCTCCTTCAGGTTCCAGAGATACTAGCATTAGCCCTGTAGTGTCTGCTCTTCAGAGGCTTTGGTTCCAGTTCCTCCAAACTGCTGGCTTCCAATTATCTACCTCTTCCTTTTGGTCTTTGAGCCTTAATTATATTAGCTACTTCTTGCAATTGTTACCTCTTTTCATCTCAGTTTTTGTTTGTTCTCTTGACTTTCTAATAGAAATTTAACTAATTCTCTGTGTAAAATTCTCTTTTTAAAAATAACTGCTTTAGGGCGCCTGGGTGGCTCAGTGGGTTAAAGCCTCTGCCTTCGGCTCAGGTCATGATCTCGGGGTCTTGGGATCGAGTCCCGCATCGGGCTCTCTGCTCAGCAGGGAGCCTGCTTCCCCCTCTCTCTCTGCCTGCCTCTGTGCCTACTTGTGATCTCTCTCTGTGTCAAATAAATAAATAAATAAAATCTTAAAAAAATAAAATAAAATAACTGCTTTAGTTTCTATTTCTCTACCTTGATTTTCACTGGTACACAATATAGCAATAGAATAATTTACTCGGGAAGAACTTCAAATCTGTAGTAAAGGAGGACAAGGCCAAAAGATAGGACCTTTTAAGTTTGTATTATATGTTGATGATTTTGAAATGTGTTTGGAGTACTACATGCTGGTCTTAAAACACATGTCCATAATGACAGTCTCTTTGAAAGGAACTCCAAAATAGGCATAATAAATGAGATGGCAATGGGCCAATCCCTAATGTCTTCCCTGGTTCAGAGAAGACTTCTAACCTTCATTAATCACCCTATCTCTGAATGTGTATTTGTTTTATATATTCTGGTCACAAATTTGATAGTTCTTATATGTATTATTTATGCTGTATCACTTTTTTCTCCCAAATAAGATTGCAAGGTTCTTGTGAATAATTAATCCTTTCCTTCTTTTTTTATCTATCAATGTGCTTTGCACCACTGTTTTGAAATAAAAGATTATTTGACAAGTAATTGTTGACAAATTATTCCTGAATGCTCTATTTATATTTATAAAAAATATTTCTTTTAAAGCAGTCAGGGAAAAGGAATGTGGTATTGGCAGAAGGTAAAATAAGAGAAAAGGACTAAAAAATATTGACAAATAGATTACAGATTGTTGACTTAATTTAGTAAAAAGAATTTGCTGAATTATTATGAAAAATGTATTGCTAAGTATTTGCTAATTACCAAATTCAGCATTTAATGAATATTTGGTGAATGATAAATTTACAAATATTTGAGTTACTGAAAGATTTATTTTTTTAATAAATGTACATAATGTTTCAAACTTGAAATAAGATGAAGCAAGTGCTTACTTATCTGTATTTTATTTAAATTCATTAAAAATTAATATTTCTATTTTATATATAAGAAAACATGCCCCAGGTCATATAGATAGTTCACAGCAGAAGTGGGATGTCAACTCAAGCATTATAGAAGTTTCTCATGAGTGGGATATCTAAGCCCCAATACCTAGACAAATAAAAAGTTAAGGTCATAATTTTTACACAAGAAAAAATGTTTGAGAATTTAAAAAATTATTTCTAGTCCTCAGGGGTTATTCAATTTCTTGCTTAAACATTCCAGTGGTTTGAGAGGTCTTTGTCCATATTAACACAGCAACTATTTCAGCACTGTGAGCTCTAGCCAATGACTTAAATCACCTGTCTCAGAGTATTCTCATCTGATAAATATATTTAACGATAATTTCTTTTAGGGATGTTTTCTTTTAATGATAAAATGAAAAACTACAAAATCAGTTAAACCTATGGAGATTATTATTTATATTCAGGCATGTGATACAAAGCAAACTGCCAAACACATAGTTGATGCTCAAAATCACATATGTGCTGAAGTGTGTGTTCAACCTTTTCTTTTTAATTGAGGCATAGTTGACATATACCATTGTATTAGTTTCAAGTGGACAGCATCATGATTTGATGTTTATAAACATTGTAAAATGATCACAATCATATCTGTCACCATACACAGTTACAATTCTTTTTCTTGTGATGAGACTTTTAAGATTCACTGTCATAGCACCTTTCAAGTATGCAATACAGTATTACTAACTGTAGTCACCATGCTGTACATTATATCCCCATGACTGTAGTGAATACTTTTTTATAAGCCCAAGTTGCAGATCATTATGTCTCAGAAGAAAACTCTTAAACTTATGAGTTTTTATTTAAGGTAGAAATGCACAAAACTGTCTATTAATCTAAATGCTGTGTAGAATCTGATCCTTTTGGTAGTTTTATTATATGGACACATAATTTTTATGATATGCAAAATGTTAGCCTTTGTTTGAAACAACAGTTTTCTCATTAAACATTTGAGTGCAATCTTGAATTGTGGGAAAGCTGAAAATAGAGAACAATGTACTGTAGATAAAAGGATTTAGATAGTCCTGACATCAACTTGGCGGCAATAGAGTTGCATGTGTTAATGAGAGCATGAGATGTTTTATAACACCAAAGTGATTGAAATCCTATATAGACATGACTGCATTAACTGGAAAAGAGCTGAAGCTTCCCAGAGGTTTTAAATCCTTTGGAACATACTTTTAAACATCAATTCTAAGTTGCTGTAACAATGATTGAGAGTGTGTCTTCTCTCTCACTTTACCAGTCTACCTGGTCCAGAACAGTAGGACAGCACTGCTCCACAATGTCGTTCAGGTAACCAGGCTTCTTCCTTAGTTGTTCTGCTTTCTCCTGAGTGCTTTCCTAACCTGGAGAGTGAAAGCTAGTTGATGCCTATCTGAAGTCCCCCTTATGGGAAAGAAGAAAACAAGCAAATCTAAGGCAACTAAGTCCCTCGTAACCAGGAATACAGAAGTTGTACTCGTCATCGTTACTCCATTTTATTTGCAAGAACTCAGTCGTATAAACACACAAAACTGTAAGGAAATTATATTTCATTTAGTTACAGAATGGGGTCCAACATGATAATTAAACAATTCTTTTGAGACCTCGTACCTAATGAAAATTTTATACATGTTCTATATGTTCTATCCATATGTCTTAATTATGTATTTTGTATTTTGTCTCCCTGAATATAGGGTTCTATAAATACAGATACGTGGGTATCATCTCACATAAAATCAATTCATTGTTTCTTACATTTCTATTCATACTGAGTGTTTTATCAGTTTCTAATAAAAGTATATTACATTCATCCTCTATCAATGTCTTTTTTTCTCTTTGTTATCATATCAGTATGTGGTTTATCTCTTTCTAGAAAATTTATTAGTGCATGCAAGTTCATAAATGTTACATCTTTTTGGTGGGTTCCTTCCCTCTTTATCTCTCTAAATAGTTTGCACAAGTAATACTGTCCTCTTATTAGTATTCCGCCAAATACTTTCTTTTAGTTGGTATTTAAATATTTCTCTTTTAAACTGTAGTAACCATCATCTACAGAGAGCAGAGGCAGAGCTCTCTTACTTGGAAAGATGTGTCTCTGCCTTTTCCTAGTTATCATAGGTGATTTTGTTGCTACAGTTTCTTGTTCATTCTTTATGTATTCACTGGTCTTTCCACATATTCACTGGTCTTTCCCAGTTAATATTAAGATCAAAGCTAGTTCCAGGAATGTCTTAGTGATTAATAGCAACATTTTATCCTAAAAGTTTTCTATAAGGATAAGAACTTCTTGAAAATAAAAAAAATAGCTATAGTTATATCTGGAATAGCCAATTCTGCAGATTAAATAAGTGTATACAAATATTTGTAACATTTTATATGTTTAGAATATTTTGAAAGTCATTGACAAAGTTGATTCCATCAGAGATTAACCATTGTCCAGCCACCCACTTTTTAAACAAGACCTTGAAAGAGACTCTTAACTATAGAGAACAAACTGAGGGTTGATGGAGGTGGGGTGGGTGGTGTATGGTCTAAGTGAGTAATAGCTATTAAGGAGTGCAGTTGTGATGAGCACTGAGTATTATATATAACTGATGAATTACTAAATTCTCCTGAAACTAATGTTACACTAAATGTTAACTAATTAGAATTTAAATAAAAACTTGAAACATTAAAGAAATAGATAAATATAAAAGTGTTTATTTTGTTGTTGTTATTTATAAATAAGCCCTTGAAATCTGAATTTCATTTCCCCCAGTACCTTGAAATTGCTGTAAAGCAGGCAACTACTTAATTTCCAACTGACAGAATTTTGCTTGGACAGAAGCAACCTTTGGGCATTTCTAAGTACTTTCTCTCAGTAGGTGAGGAAGTTGTGGCTCAGGAGTATGGGTAGTCCATTCTGTTTGCATCTCTAGCTCTTCTTAAAATCAAACTATATTGTGGCTTTGATGAAACATCCTTTTCATTGTAATTTTCTTTCCTCTTAATGCCATGTTCATTTCTCTGCTTCAAGATCTTCTTTCTGAGTTCAAAACTTAGACAAAGTTAGAGCTTTAGTTCTTTCTTTGTACATTATTTTCATCAGTTACCTATTTACCCTCATTGTTCTAACTATAATTTTCAGTAGGTATTTTAAAATCCAACCTCCGGCCAAGCTTCCCTCCAAATTATTCTTGAATTCCAGCCATTGTCCCAACATCTCCATTGACACTTGACACTTGGTGTATTCAACATCTCCTTCCCCTTTCTTCCCTTTCATTACTCAGAAAGATCTGTTCTTCTCTAGAAATATAAACTTTTAAAGTCATGTGTACTCTAAATATAAATCTTTACTTATTATTAAGAACTAAATATTAACTGCAAAAAGTGTTTCTGAAAAGAGAATATTTCAACTTTTTTAGTTTATAAAATAGAATATTGGCTTTGGTTATGGTTTAAGAAATGTGCATTTTTACTTTTTGGCATCTAATACATAGACCAAAATCCTTGGGAGTAAGTTCTCAAATTGTCCATTTTTCTTTCTGTTTTTACTTTTGCGCTCTTAACTTGTGTCTATTTTGTTCACAATATCTGTTTTCTGTGGTGTTCATTTACAATAAAACTATTAGAAGAGCAGAAGGTGACTATGTCCTTAATGAGCTGGCTATTAGATTTTTGAGAGTGTATTTTTGTCTACCCTTATAGCATCTGGGTATAAATTTATAATTTATTTAGGACCTTGTATTTATGTGTGTTATGTCCGCTGTTTAAAAGTGAGAACATATGCTTATGAGCTTTACGCATTTGTTAGTGGTATTTAACATATAAAGGCATTTTGTAATGTGTAAGCAGTATTACCAGAATGCCAAAAAGCTTTAAAAGTTGTTTAATATTTTTTAAGGCAGCTCTCCTCACCTACTTTCTTTTCCCATATTGCCTATTAAATATACCAGCCATCTGGATTCCTAGTTGCTGTTCAAGTATTCATTTAAATAAAATTCCTCAATTTAGTTGGTTAATAATCCATTAAGTATCATGATGCTGAAGAAATAAATTTCACTGGCTAATCTTTTAAAGAAGTAAGTTGTATATAAAATTTATCTATTGGCCACTCAGGCCCTAGATGTATCAGAAAACAATTTAAGTGTCTGTACAAGTAGGTATATATATACTTCTTGTTGGAAAGGAGTGTAGTTATAGACATAAAGTATAGCACGTCATGATAAGCACAGTTAAGAAAATAAGAAAAAATTAAGTATTACATAAATTAGTGATATAAATCAAGCACTCAAAGAACTTTAGGATATTCAGAATTATGCTGCCAAGATATCTAAATGAATGGAAGTCATAAACTGGATGCTTTAAAATAAAATGTATAAATCTTCTGTATTGCAAATTTGGGTTAGGGAATGTATAAATTATAACAGGTATGTTAAAGTAGCCTTAGCTTTGATTATAAATCAAACCAAAATTGAATACATTAGTAGAATTGGGTTGTAATCTGGGCTCTCCTACTAAAATGCTGCATGATTTTTATGGGTCTGGCTCTTTCCTCACTCAGAAATGAGAGGTAGGTAGGTGAATCAGTTGACAGAACAGTCATCTGTTTTTCTTGTATGTGAATCCAAATGTCTGTCCATGCAGAAACCATCAGTCTCTATGTACTTACCTTAGCTAATTATTCTAAAAATATTTGAGTTTGAGTCCTTTAGGTGTATTATTTCAGTAGTCTCTTTCTAAACTGTAATTAAATGTCATATATGCATCAATGTGATTAAATTAGCCACATCAAGAAATATACATAAAAGAAACAAGATTATGGTTGCCTGAAACTTGGCACACTTGTTCTAGCTATATTACTAAGGGTATATGTTAGCCTTGTCCCTCCCCACCCAATTGTAGTCATGATGACAGTTTCCCCTGTAAATTTCTAGATTGATTGTTCTTAACATGGGCTTTAGATGTTGTACAGGAAAAACTCTAGTTAATGTAAATGTCCCTTTATCCTTGAATAAAAATAATCAGTGACTTCTAATAGGAACAGAATGTTAGTTGAGAGGTGGAGGACTTTTGGCAGATAAGTAATTCATCCATTAAGAGTGTGTCATTGGTACCATTCTCAGACATATGCTCTCTGGAATTTGGTCACTTGCAGATGTTTCAAGGGGAAGCTGTCAGTAGTGTTGTCCTTTTGATATACAGTAGAGCCAGGATGTCCTGCCTGTATTATCATGTGACTTAATCAGAGTCTGTAAATTTCAGGAGGTGAAGAGTAAATCCATATATTGTGACTTTGGTGTCACTTTGATAAATATTGCTAGCTGTGACTGTCTTTTTATTCTTTGGGGACTAAATGTGGGTGCCACAATTCAAGAATATAATTAGTATCCTCATTATTAATCATGGCATGTCACCCATAACTTATTCTGACTCACCAAATTTATTTAAGGTGCCCGTCAAAATGTAAACTTTGGGCATATTTTGATGTATGTACAACATTTTCTAGCTCCTGCATCACCTGTTGAAAAAAACTGAAAGAAGGCTTTCTCATATATCTTTTTTTTCCTGTAACTATAATTTTCTAAAATATGTATTTTTTGCTTTCCATACCAGTAAAGTTGTAAAATACATCTTAGTCATTGCGAAGATAAAAGAAAATCATGATATGGAGAAAGGGGCACCTTCTTGTGGTGTTGGTGAAAATGCAAAGTGGTACAACCACTCTGAAAAACAGTATGACAGTTCCTCAAAAATCTAAAACTAGAACTGCCCTATGATTCAGCAATTGTACTACTAGGTATTTACCAAAAAAATACAAAAGTACTAATTCATTGGGATACATGTACCTGATGTTTATAGAAGCATGACCTACAATAGCCAAATTATAGAACCAGCTCAAGTGTCCACTGATTGATGAATGGGTAAAGAAGATATGGTATATATACACAATGGAATATTACTCAGCCATAAACAAGAATGAAATCTTGCCATTTGCAATGACCTGGGTGGAGCTAGAGAGTTATAATGTTAAGTGAAGTAAGTCAGTCAGAGTAGGACAGATACCATATGATTTCACTCATATGTGGAATTTAAGAAACAAAATGTTAAGAAACAAAAGAGCAGAAGAAAAAAAAAGAGGCAAACCAAGAAATACTTAGCTATAAAGAACCAACTGATGGGGGCGCCTGGGTGGCTCAGTGGTTAAGCCTCTGACTTTGGCTCACGTCATGATCTCAGGGTCCTGGGATCGAGCCCCACATCGGGCTCTCTGCTCAGTGGGAAGCCTGCTTCCCCCTCTCCCTCTGCCTGCCTCTCTGCCTACTTGTGCTGTCTGTCAAATAAATAAATAAAACCTTCAAAAAAAAGGAAGTGCACTTGCTGTGATGAGCAACATGTTCTGTATGATAGTGTTGAATCAATATATCGTATACCTGAAACTAACATTATACTATATGTTAACTGGAATTTAAATACAAATTTAAAAAAAAGGAAAAAGAAAAGGACAAAAACAAAACAAACAAGAAAACCTCTATCTTAGGTTCCCTTTGTTTGTAAAGAGTATCCCATTTTGCAAAGTGGTTTTGCTGAATTGATCCATCTTGCCTGATATTCACATTTGCCCTAAGAAGGGAACTGAGATATTATTCCCATTTATAAATGAAGAGACAGTGCTCAGTGCTCGGAAAGAACAAGCCACTCAGCTATCATCAGCTGGCAGATGCAGTGGCAGAGCAGCATCTTCCTGATGTCCATCCCAACATTCAACATTAGCTCCTCCAGCAAAGCATGTCAATGAGACCCTCATGTAAAACCAGGCTCTCAAACTTTAGTGTGCATTGAAATCACCTGGAGGGCTTGTTAAAAATGCATCATTATGTTCTCAATCTCTAAAGATAATGACTTGAATAAGAAATAGAATTGGCATTTTAAATGAATACTTCTGGGTATTCTGTGACAAGTAGACAGAAAATCACACAATGTAGAATTCTGATACAGAAAAGTGTATCCCAAATCTTTAGTAGTTTACAAAACAGGTGAAACCTATGGTATTTGAGCATATCAGAGACACAAATTGGGTAAGTTTTATGCTTATGTGCCTAGAATTCCATATGTAAAACACAGGCTGATTTAGATGACAAAGAATTCATGCTATCTATTGATTACATTATTTCGTGCCCTCTAGTAGTGAAGGAAGCATTCTCATTTGCAGCATATTCTTGAGTGCCTAAGATTAAAAAGAATTTATTTGAGCCATAATTTCTGCCTGCTCTCTTTTTCTCCCCATTCCCTTCCCATTCTACTGTGAGTAAGCAGGTGGCGTGAAGGAGGTTTATGGTAGGATTTAAAATGAAAACCAATTAGACAAGTAATTAAAAATGGGAACTGACAACATGTCTCGATGTGCCTGATGTGTAAAATATAGACATTCCAGGGAAATTTTATTTTGTTACTTAAAAAATTATGAGTAAGGGGAAAGCATAGACTGTTGGCTCTCATATGCTCCCTTACCACCATGGCTTTATCAGCTGTGTCCTGAGCTAGAGCCAAGAAGGGAAATGTAAAGTGTATTTATTTAGAGAAAGAACTGCTACTACTGGAAAATGGCCAAAAAAATACCTCCTTTCTATTGGAAATATTGATCTTTAGTTCCTCTGCTTGTAGTAAGTGAAGAAATGACCTCTATAATATACTTTTTAAAAAAGATTTATTTATTTATTTTAGAGAACATGAGAGTGGGGGGAGGGGCTGAGGAAGAGGGAGAGGGAGAATCTCAAGCAGACTCCCCATGGAGCATGGAGCTTGACGTGGGGCTCAATCTCCTGAGACTGTGACCTGAGCCAAAATCAAGAGTCGGATGCTTAACCAACTGACCCATCCAGGCACCCCATAATGTACTTTTTATGTCTAAATTAAGCAAAGCCTGAAGTTCTTTTTTCATTTTTTAAACATTTAAGTGTAAACTTTTTGTGTTCTTTCTTTCTTTTCTTTTCTTTTTTTTTAAGATTTCACCCACTTATTTATCAGAGAGAGCATAAGCAGGGAGAACAGCAGACAGAGTAGGCAGAGGGAGAAGCAGGCTCCCCACTGAGCAAGGAGCCCAATGAGGGACTCAATCCCAGGACTCTGGGACCATGACCTGAGCCAAAGGCAGTCGTCCAGCAGACTGAGTTACCCGGTACCACCCCCCCACCCAAAGTTCTTAAGTGTTACCAATAAAAGTTGTGCAGAGTTTCACTTCCAGCATGACCACAGTGCTATACAGACCTGCTTTCCCACAAAACTGATTTAAAATAAAAGAAAACAACAACAAAAAGGAGAGAACTAAACTATTTAAAATCTCTGGAAATGACTTTAAGAGCATAAGTGGGAAAAAGAAAACACTAAATTCAAGAGAATATATTAAAACACAATTTTCTGAGCCTATGTGGATGTTTTCAGTTGATAATCTGCCAAAGGATTATTAGGAACCAAGAGCCCTCATTATAGCTATGGTTCCTCCAGAAGAAAGCCAGTATAATGATAGTATTAATAATCTGATAGTACAAAGCAATAATAAAAAGACCTCAATTATCAATATCAGGTACTGCTTTGGTATACTGTGATATTAAAAGTTTTCTTTTCATGTATGTTCCTCCAGTCTCTTCATCGAACCTGTAAATCAGCTATATCAGGGACTGGACATTGTATACCTTTCTCATTTTTCAAAGATTATATGGAACAATGCCTAAGGTCTAGTACACCCTCAGATACTTATTAAACATTATTCTGTGAGTTAGTCCTATAAAATGCTTCTTTATTTCTCATATGCCTAGCTGGGCACTATATAAATCAGAAGAATAGGGAAATTTATATGAGAAATATTGAGGCTACAGTTAAGTGTAGGGGTATGTGTTCAAAATATGATTGTCTGTTTCTCACCCAGAGATTGGTTTCAAACTTAACTCACTTAATGTTTCCTGACTTCATTATTTTTGTTGTGCCTAGGACATACTTATTAGCTTACTGAGCTTTGCTCTGTGTCATTTTCAAGTAATAAAATCATAATCTGACCTATAAACTATATAAATACATACAAACCTGGTAGCTGATGTCATATCACCTATCCATCTAAATCGCTGAAGAATCTTTCTGAGGGAAACTTCTTTTATAAGGAAAAAATACGTTCTGAAACATTTTCAAAGTTTTTCTTTCAAAGTTGACTCAAATCAGTTTCCAAATTTTGAGTAATGAATACCTATATTATTCAAAAAATTTCAAGTTAACAAGAAATATAATTTCACTCTTTTCTGTAACTCAATTTCTATCTCAAATACCTCTCTCACATGGGGAGCAAAAACCTGTTAAAATCAATGCGAGGTATCTTCTTATTCACAGTCTGTTATTTATGTAATGTTAAGTGTATAGAGGTGGGAAATGAAGATAAAATGGGGGTCTTTTTCAAGATAGCATATTTTCCACAAGAATACATATAGAAATGGTCATTCATTTTTTACTTGAACGAAGTAGATTTCATCAAGCCAGTATTCCTGCTACAAAAGTAAAAAAAAAGCTAGATATATTACAAAATGTTTTATTTTACTTTATTTTATTTTTTAAAGATTTTATTTATTTATTTAACAGAGATACACAGCGAGAAAAGGAACACAAGCAGGGGGCATGGGAGAGGGAGAAGCAGGCTTCCCGCAGAGAAGGGAGCCCAAAGCAGGGCTCAAACCCAGGATCCTGGGATCATGACCTGAGCCGAAGGCAGACCCTTAACAACTGAGCCAGCCAGGCACCCCACAAAAATTTTTTTCTTAAATGGGAGTTGAGGAAGCAGTGATGAACTCTAATTCTGAAAGAGGGTCTTTGTGAGGTAAGCAAATGATTGCTGGCTCTTTCCTACCTGTGGCTATTTGTCAGAGTGTTAAGACCAAAGTTTGCACTTCAAGAGACATTACTGGCAGTACAAAGAGACCTGTGAGATTTGAGAATTAAGTGGACCTCACATGACAGATGAAAACTTGGAGTCCCAAAACCGGAGCCATCTTCCCCGTTGGGACATTTGCTGAGTTCTGAGGATCAGGGGCCCTGGGCTTGAGGACTCCTTAAAGTCAGAACCCTATCTCCCATTGTTTCCTGTGTTTAAGGAAAAAAAAAAAAAAAAAGCCCCATTTGAAGGAGTTTCCTACCTCAGATAGGACTCAATTTGCCCCTCAGGACAAAACAACAGTCGCTGTTGCAGTCAAAATCACAGGAGTCTTGTTAAAATTGGCCAGGTTAGTCTGAAATTTATATGGAATTTTAGATGGGAAATAAGTGGAAATTTATTGTGGAATATTATCTCGTATTATAGAATGATTTTATATGGAACTATATATAGAATAGTTAAGACAATCTCCGAGGAGGAGAAGGAAGGGGAGGGAGAGGAAAAGAAGGAGATACTTTTATTTCCCTTGCCTCAGGAGACATATCTGGAAAAATGTTGCTACAGCTGATGTCAGACATTACGGCCTGTGCTCTCTTCCAGGGTTTTTATGGTTTCATGTCTCACATTCAGATCTGTAATTCATTTTGAGTTTATTTTTGTGTGTGGTGTAAGAAAGTGGTCCATTTTCATTCTTTTGCCTGTAGAGGTCCAGTTTTCCCAACACCAACTGTTGAAGAGACTGTCCTTTTCCTATTGCATATTCTTGCCTCCTTTGTTGTAGATTAATTGATCATATAATTATGAGTTTATTTCTGGACTCTCATTCTGTGTCATTGATCTATGTGTCTATTTTTGTGCTATTACCATGCTTCTTTGATTACTGCACCTTTTTTTTTTTTTTAAAGGATTTTATTTATTTGGCAGGGAGAGGTCACAAGTAGGCAGAGAGGCAGGCAGAGAGAGAGGGGGAAGCAGGTGCCCTGCCGAGCAGAGAGCCTGATGCGGGGCTCGATCCCAGGACCCTGAGATCATGACCTGAGCCGAAGGCAGAGGCTTAACCCACTGAGCCACCCAGGCACCCCGATTACTGCACCTTTATATATATTTTGAAATTTGGGATTGAAAACTCCACAGATTTGTTATTCTTGCTCAGAATTGCTTTGACTCTTTTGGGTCTTCTGTGGTTCCATACAAATTTTAGGATTATTTGTTCTAGTTCTGTGAAAAACACCACTGGTATTTGATAGAGATTGTATTATATATGCAGATTGCTTTGGGTATACTTTTTAGCATTATTTGTTCTCCCAATCCATGAGCATGGAATACCTTTCCATCCATTTGTTTGTGTGTCATCTCCAGTTTCTGTCATCAGTGTTCTGGTGTTTCAGAGTACAGGTCTTCCACATTCTTGATTAAGTTTATTCCTAGACATTTTATTATTTTCAGCACAATTGTACATGGGACTGTTTTCTTAATTTTTCTTTCTGCAACTTTATTATTAATGTATATAAATGCAACAGATTTCTGTATATTGATTTTGTATCTTATGACTTTACTGAGTTCACTTATCATTTCCAGTATTTTATTTTTCTTTTTTGAGGGAATCTTTTGGGTTTTCTATATATTGTATCATGTCATCTACAAATAGTGAGTTTTCCTTCTTTTCAGTCTGAGTGTCTTTTCTTGTTTGATTTCTCTGTCTAGCACTTACGTTATTATATTGAATAAAAGTGGTGAGAACGGACATTCTTGTTTTATTTCTGATCTTAGGGAAAAACTCTCATCTTTTCATCATCAAATATGCTGTTAGATGTGGGTTTTAATTTTTTTAATTTTTTATTTTTTTAAGATTTTATTTATTTGAGAGAGAGAGAGAAAGGGAGAGAGAGATAGATCATGAGCAGGGGAGGTGGGATAGAAGAAGCAGATTCCCTGCTGAGCAGGAAGCCTTGACCAGAGCTGAAGGCAGATGCTTAACCAACTGAACCACCCAGGCACTGAGGCTGTGGGTTTTTATATATGGGCTTTATTATGTTGAAAAAATTTATTTCTTAAACAAGATAGAAAAAACACTGGCTATAAAATAAAATAAAATTCAGACCTCATTAAAATTATTTACTTCTGTTTATCAAAAGACAATATTTTGAGTAAAGAGGCAAGTTACAGATAGGGAGAAATAGTCACAATACATATCTGACAATACGTATATCCATATATATATGGATAAGATTATGTAGGTTTTCCATATTGTATATAATATATATAAATTATATATAATATATAAAGTATATACAATATGGGAAACATATATAAAATATATATATTATATGTAAATATATATTATATACAATATGGAAAACATACATACAGAATATATTAATATAAATACACATGATATACTTAAAAATATATATATACAATACACTGAAAAAATCCAACATTGGATGGAAGTGTTCAAACTTCCAGTTTTAAATAGTGGGGATATCATGTACAACATGACAACTCTTAATATATAACTCTGCTATGTGGTATATTTAAAGTTGTTAAGAAGGAAGATGCTAAAAGTCCTCATCACAAGGGAGACTTTTTTTGGCATCTAGATGAGATGATAGATGCTAACTAAACTTAAAATGGTAGCCATTTTGCAATATCTGTAAATAAAATTATTGTGCTATATACTTATACAATGTTTGTCAGTTTTATCTTAGTAAAACTGAAAGAAAAAACTCCTACAGATTAATAAAAAAAAATTTAAAAAATAAGCAAAAGACTTTAAGAAGTATTTCCCAAAATAGGATATCTAAATCACCACTAAGTTTTTGAAATTGGGGTGAACATCACTATTCATCAGTAAGATGCAAATTAAAATGACAGTGAGATGCACTTACACCCCAAACAGAAAGGCTAAAGTAAAACACACAGACAAGTCTCTTGCTTTTGTCTGTATTTTTCATTCAGGAACATCTATGCTATTTTCTTCTCCCCCTCCCCTTGCCTCAGACAGGGGATTTGGTTTATAGACTCCATGTGATAATCCATTTTTTACTGTGTGTGGTTCTTCCAAATCTATTGCCTGTGATTTGAGTGCTTTTAATTTTTCCAATTTCTAACTTTAAAAATTCAAAATTAAGCCTTTATTTCTCTGTTTTTTTCTCACATCTTTTTACTTTTAATATATAAAAAGTATAAATGTTTTAAAGTATGGGTCCTGATAAATAAATATTAAAGAGTTTATCCATTTTGTCTGCATAAATTGACCATTCGTTAAACAAAACAAAACAAAACAAAAAACAAATCTCATCAACAGCAGTGCCTGGCTGGCTCAGTCAGCGGAACATGCAACTCTCAATCTCAGGGGTGTGAGTTCAAGCCCCGTGTTTGGTACTGAGCCTACTTAAAGTAAGTAGGTAAGTAAATAAGTAGATAAATAAAATTGTGAATTAAAAAATCCATTCACAGAGAAGAGATGCTTTTATTTTTGAATTTCAGATTAAATGTCCCTGTGATCCTAGGTCAAATGATTCTCCAATGTATATTTTCATTTGTAAAATGTATACACAGCATATAAATAGATGTTTGCTCTGAATAAAATAGTTAATTCATTTTTGAAGTGGATGTAACATCTTATTTCCCCTAGTACTTGTGTGTGGAGACACACAAGTGGAGACAGATACGACGTCAGCACAGAATGGAAGAATGAGCTCCCGCATTCAAACTGGGCATGCAGGAGAAGCCGCTCTTAGTGATATGGCCAGTGATTTGACCGTGGGAGAAGATAACTATGGGGCAGCCACCCAAAATCTTTCTGATATTGATGTCAGGGCTAGGATGCAGGGTGCCCCTTTACTGAGGCACTCTCACAGATGAGGACCACATACCATAAAATAATCCAGTGTTGTGGTAGAGATTACTAGATGTTTATTCATTTACCCAGTTGTCACTTTAATTTGCAGAGCCTGGGGTTGGGATGCAGGATGCCTTTTCTGAATTATCCATGCAGATTAATATCATGTACTATGAAGTAAAGACTATTAGATAGTCACTGAAATTTGCTTTCTTTTCTTGTAGGCAAATAGTAAGACTACGTTCCTGAGCCTCCCTTGTGGTCAAAGGACTAGGTGCTAGTCAGTGGAATGCTATCAGAAGTAATGATTGTCATTTCTGGCCGTGTTCCCCAAAACTTCCTCTTCAATATTCTCCTACGTGCTACTTCCTTCTTCCAGCCAAATAGGAAGGAAATGACCTTCTCAGACAACTTTGGGAGCTATTCGTTAAAAAACCTCAAAAGAAGGGGGGAAGAAAAGAGCCTCAGAGTTGTAGGCTGCCTAGATTCCAAAATAACTTTGTAACTGAGCCAACTTCCACTGACGGGGTGCATCCCCCCAGGTCTGTTGCATCCACCATAAGTGTACTTCTGTTGTATTTGTACCTTTACAGTTTTGGATCTTTGAAATCCAGCTATTAGCATTACCCTAATTTAAATGGGAAGAGTGATGGTGCAATGGTTAGTAATTCTGTACTCTCTGGCCAGGTTTAGCATTGACTCTCTGGGTAGTATGGACAGGTCACCTTACCTTGTAGGACTGGAGTTTCCTCGTTCTGCAGTGAAGGTACTGGATCAGTTGATCTAGGCCATTCCTTCCTGTTCTAACATTATAGGGTGAGATACTGCATTGTATCAACAATGCATCTTTGTATTTTAATGCAAGGACACTACAGGATTTGCCATTGGTATGTACTGATGTGCCGCACCGCCCCCCCTTTAAATTTGTAAAACACAAAGTAAATTTCCAGTAATTTTCTAGGGACATATGTTTACTGCTATTAGTTAAAATTAAAAAAAAAAATCCAAATAGAGCTGTTTGGGATGCAAGTTCACTCATTGGAGCTAGCTTTTTTTCCAAATGATTAATATCTATGTCATTAGTGCATCCACATATAAATCTGCTCTCAAATCAATAGGAAAGTAGTACTTCTTTATCCAAGAGATGGCACCAGGAAATTGTTACTCTTTTACACTATTGCTTCTACCCTGCACTTTTATAACATTTATTTCTTTTAAAAGTTGGAGTGGAATTGATTTCACCACTTTTGAATTATTGGAGGGTTCCCCAAATAAATTTTTCAGCCAAGGGGGAAAAAAGGTTTGCTCAACTTTTTAATGCTTACATCACAAAAGAAAAAATCACAGAAAGACATAATGTTGTTGCTTGAAGTATGGGTTTTCTGTGTGTGTTATGAGTAGTTGCAATGAGTACAAAAATGGATGTATCTTACAGGGCTAAATTGGCTCAACTTTACACTCATTACTTCCTTTTAAAATTTTTAAGTTTGTTACCTTTGTTGACACTTATGAACTTGACACAGTTTTGTATGCTTAATCCTTTGGAAATACTAACCTGATGGTTTTAAGTGATCAGCATTATTTAGAACACATTAACTGTTTTTTGTTGTTGTTGTTGATATTAGTTTCAGGTATGCAACATAATGATTCAACAAGTCTCTACATTATGCTGTAGTCACCACAAATGTAGCTCTCATCTTTCACCATACAACACTATTAGAGTATCATTGGCTATTTTCCTTATATTCTAAATTTATATCCATGATTTACTTAATCTATATCTGGAAAACTGTATGTCCCACTCCCCTTTGCCTGTTTTGCCTATACCCCTCACTCTCTTCCTCCTCTTTTCTCTGTATTTATGGATCTGTTTCTGCTTTTTGTTTATTCATTTGTTTCATTCTTTTAGATTCTACATATAAGTGACAGTATATGGTATTTGTCTTTCTCTGTGTGATTTATTTCACTTATATGATACCCTCTAGGTGCACCCATGTTCTTGCAAATGACAAGATTTCATTCCTTTTTATGGCTGAGTACTATTTTGCTCTGTGTGTGTGTGTGTGTGTGTGTGTGTGTGTAAACCACCTCTTCTTTATCCATTCATCTATCGATGGACAATTGGGTTGTTTCCATATCTTGATATTGTAAATAATTCTACAATAACCATAGGGAGATATAAATCTTTTTGATTTTATGTTTTTGTTTTCCTTAGGTAAATACTTACTGGTAGAATTACTGGATCATATGGTATTTTTATTTTTAAGTATTTGAGGAAGCCCCATAATGTTTTCTACAGTGCTGCCCCAATTTACGTTCCTACTAACAGTGTGTGAGGGTTTCTTTTTCCCCACATCCCCTCGTTAACATTTGTTACTTCATATTTTTTAGATTCTGGCCATTCTGACAAGTCTAAGGTGATATCTCATTGTGGTTTTATTTTACAATTCTCTGATGATTAATGATATTCAGCATGTTTTCATGTGTCTGTTGACCATCTGATTGTCTTCTTTGGAAACACTCTATTCGGTTCCTCTGTCCATTTTTAAATTGGGTTATTAGTTTGCTGCACATTAACTATTTTTAAAGAATGATTAATTATGTCCTTCAGAGTAGTCCTTGAAATAAGGAAAAACTGACTCACATGGTTTTATAAACTGTGGTGTGCCTTTATTAAAAAAAAAACCTACAGATAATAGAAAAACTGACTTTAAATCAAAGCACCCATAGTGACAGCTCGATGAGGTAGCATTACTGATAAAGGAACATCACTACTTACATTTTTCCATTACTTTTCTTTTTCAGAAATAGTACATTTTCCCCTTCAAGTGCAACTTTGAACAACTCACTGAGATAATTGGTCATTTTTTCAGGGCACAGAATTCATTAATCTTATGGCAGTTTGAGATGATTTTAACCCTCTGTGCTGATCTCAAAGCTGACAAATACAAAACCTGGCAAACAAGTGAAAATCTGAAAAATAGAATGATGCTGAATGTATGTAGTCAAGTCAGTTACTCTGGTCTTCTTATAGTGTTAATTATTTCAATAATTAGAAGCAGGGGGATCATTTCTTTGTATTTTCTCAGATCAGTGTGATAGAATATATTTTGCAACATATCTTTTTACTCTAGTCCCTTCTAATTAAGACAAGGAAGTTAAATGTCTGCAGGCCTTTATTTTATTTTATTTTATTTTGACAAAAATTGGGAAAATGAGCCATCCTTTCAAATAGCTTCTATTGTTCTTTTATGTAAGTCCAACTGAAATTTATTATAAATAGTTTGCATCTTTCAGGTGAAATTTCACATTTATAATTTGTTAATCTCTCTCTTTGACTTTAATTATATTTATCCCAACTTCTGGGCACCAATCAGTCCCATAAATGTGTAGCTTGCTTTAATCTCAAAGAAAATATTCACATTGCCCAGTATTATGGCAGAGGGAGAAAATGAAAAAGATACTCAAAAGCACAGTAATATCTGTAAACTGAAAATTTATCCAAATGTCTTCGCACATTGAATGGTCTACAGATGATATATATAAATAGAGTAGTCAGGGAGTTCAAGCCTTCCACAGAATACAATAAAAGAAATCAATGAACAATTTCTTTAATTCTCTGGGCTAGTGGGAAAGGCCTATCATTAACTGTCAGACCTATTGTCACTTGGTTGAAGGGTAGCAATAAGTTGAGGCATCATGTTGCTTTCCACTACTGTGTAAGTTATTAGAGAAGCTGCTTTAAAGAAATATTTACTGAATTCCTTTTAAAGGATGACAGCTTATTACTACTAACTCCTGTCAAACAGAATACTTTCCCTTCATTCTGCACTTTGTAACTCTCCAGGAACTCATAATCATAAGAGAAAGCAAATGGAAATCATTCCTTCCTGCTGAAGTCTAGGAGTTGCATTGCCATCAGTCACAATCATGTGGCAAATGTTCCCAGGGAAGGAGGAATTAAACAGGATGAGAAAGACTCTCAGCTATAACATTTTGGAACTCTGATGACTGGATCATTTTCAAATTGCACAGGAAATTAACTTAAAATGATTTCCACTGACACTTTAAAGTGCATTATCTTGTGATCTTTACAGCCAACATATTTTTGTGTGCTTTTGTTATTGTACAAATGTTAGTATCAAATTTTAGACTACATTTTTAATTATAAAAACAATATACGAACATGTCACCCAAAGCAAATAGTCCAGGAGAGTACAAAATTGGAAATCTATTTTTTCCATTCCTATGCTTACTAGTTTCTCTTCCCAAAGATAATAGCATTATTGGGATTTTGGATTTGCTGTTGTTCTTGCTTTTTTTCCTGGAACATGTTTATGTATAGACAAACACATGTGAGTGTTTGTGTAAGTAATTTTAGATTATACAAGCATGCTTGTATGGACTTCTGTGTACTTTGCTTTTATTCATGCTCTAAGTATGGGTATGTTGAAATGAATTTCTCTCTCTCTTTCCCTCCATCCCTCCCTCCCTACACACAGAAGCACACACATAAAACAATGTAGATGTTTAATAAAAGTGTTCTAAAATGTCTCAAATGAATATCATGATCTGTCCAGACTTCACTTGACTCAGTCCCTCATATTTTTCAAATAGAAGGAGCATAATGCCCAAATTTTAGAAATCAGATTTTTTAAAAGAAATTTGAATATTAAAATCTTCTGATTTTAGAATAAGAGATATTTAGGTTCTAGTTCAAAAATATTCAAATTCTAGTTCAAAAATACTTGCCCAGTATTCTCGTACCCCTCTCTTCCCTTATCTTTGTTTAATAAAATCTTGTTTCTAAGGACTAACCTAAATACGAATTCCTCAGTGAATTGATCATTACGTCCATAATTTCTTTATCCATCTTCTCTTGTGCTTTACACATACACCATGTAATTTAGCACCTAATAATGATATTACAGATCCATTTTATTGGCTTTTATATTTATCAGGGTACCTTGAATATTGTTGACTAGTCCAGAGATTAATAAACATCTATTGATTGAATGATCAAGGAAGCAAATTTTGGTTAAATCAGCAAATCCGTTCAGCCAGTAGAGCCCCATTGGCACATGTAACAACATAGCCAGGAAAATCTATTCCTAAAGATGGTTTTTCAGCCTAAAAATTACTGTTATCTTTTACTGCATTTTCTATTGCACATTTCTAAAGATGAGTAGGAGTGGCAGGTGCAATGTCTGAAGTAAATGTAGAAGCAATTAGATTTTTATTCCTTGTCTTACGATCATATTGCTCTGATAAAGAATTTAGTGCACTGGTGTAGCTCAATCACCTCCCAGTGGATGGTGCTTCAGTTTGATTCATTCTTGAGCTGAAGCTTCTCCGTAGTGATCCTGGGGGAAGCACATCAGGATCCCTGCTTCTTCAGATGGTGCCGGGCATGCATAAGAAGAGAAAAGAACTGTACCGGCCCCCGAGTTTCAGCACTGGAGTGTGATTCTAGAAACACTTTGACGCTATAAATTGGAAAAAAAAAAATAGGTCAAGTGGATTGAAAATGAAGCTCTACCTTGCTCATTTTTGATCACTGTAGAATGAAACTGTACACTGCTCTCTAAAACCTGAAATTGAGTTCTTAAGGGTGGATTTATTGAGAATTACTTAGATATAGGACAGAAGAAAAGGAGACCAAAGAGAAAAGAATGAAAGGAGAGGTCAAAAAAGGGTCATTATGTTCTCTCCTCTGAGCTTCAAATACCTGAATAGTAAGACTGTTTTTTTGTTTTTTTTTTTTTTTACCTTGGTCTATATATAGAATGAGCAAATCTGTTTCAGTAATTCCTGTAGGATGGTTACATAATCTAGAAATGAAAGTGAATATTTCTTTAATCGACTTCAGAAAACATATTCATAACAATGGTTTGCTAAATTTTTCTAAGCATACCTGAAAGTTACAGTAGGAAGCTCACAGCATGCAACTTAATGATGTTTTTCCTTAGAAAGTCCAAGACTGTATATGTACAGAATTTGAATAAAATTCATCATACTTTGCTGTCTGGCTGGTGTTGAAGCTAAAGCAAATGCCATCACTACATCTTACACTGGTACACTGGCTTAAAAGACATTCCTCTCTCTTTAAAATTCCCTCAATAAAAGGCAATTCTTATTTTAATGCCAAATAACTTAATCATCTAAGTAGTTGGTTTTTAATGGGAACTCAATATAGTTCTCAGTAACATTTTTTTAAGATTTTAATCATTTTTCGAGAGAGAGAGAGAAAGAAAGAGAACAGGGAGAGAGGAAGAGGGAGAAGGAGAAGCAGACTCCCGGTCTACGGCTAATCCTGGGACCCTGAGATCATGACCTGAGCTAGATGATTAACCGATTGAAGCCACCCTGTCACCTCAACATTTTTTCCTAATGTGAAAGATATACGTGTGATTATATATATAAATGTGTGTGTGTGTGTGTGTGTGTATGTATGATAATTGTGTTAATGGCTACCTATATCATAGGTTTATTAGGAAGCTTAGATGAGTTCAAGTTAGAAAACTTTGAACAGTAATCGGCACATGGTAAAAGCTCCATGATTATAATGATGCTGATGATGCTTGGAGATATAATTTTTTAGTTGATTTGTAGCAACCTTTGTTTTGTTTTTTCAAGATCAAATTCTGTTCTATTTAAATGTATGCGAAACTACAATAATCACTAGTTCATGATGTAAGAATATGTTTAACTACCTTACAAATATAGAGCAGCTCTACTGCTACTCCTCCTCCCTCTCAATTTAGGGGATCCCTATTTGGTATTAGGGTTGACATATTCTTTTCTGTCAGAAGCCATTCCTTATGGTCTAGGCTTTGACATGGTAGGAATTTCCAGGAATCTTTTTCCCTAATCTAGAATCTTTTTTTCTAATCTAGAAGGCTTTTAAGTTTTCAAGGTCAGTTAGTCATTATAGTCTCTGTTTTGGCGTTGTGATGATCAGAGTCCAAAGCAGAAATGGAATTCTATTCTCTTTGTGTTTTGGGGAGGGAGGGAATAGAAGAATGCCTATAAAGGACATGCTATTTTTGGAATCTAATGGTAACAGAAAAAGCTGTACTTTCTAAGAAGTTCTGCCTGTAGTGGGCAGCTGCTTCCCAGCACGTAAGAACAATATTGCCTCTCAGCTCAAGTCCAAGTGTATTGTCAAAGCAGTTCTGGTATTCAGAAGACCTAATAGGAGCTGCACTACCCATAGAAGGGTCCTGTCTCATTCTCTTTTCACATCTTTTTGAAATTACAGCCGCTTAAACTTTAGAATGACACTGTGACAGGAGGCTGACTCAAATTCAACAGGAATAAGCTTTGAAAACAGACCTTTTCTGTCAGTGTTTGATTCAGAAACAGCACAGTGTGGTCTGAAAATGTCCCGTAAGTATGAAAGGGGATACAAATTTAAAAAGCAGCTAAAGGAATATCACCTCCATGAAACAGGGGTATTGACTGACAAATGTCCTTTCCTGATAGAGACTGAAGTTAAAATAACCTAGAAAAAAGGTTAGACTTAAAGACAGGGGAACTTTGATTCACTTGAGCCTTGAATAAGCTAAGAAACAAGAAAAGTCTTACATAGCTATTTTCCCAAGCAGGACGTAATTGATGGTAGTATTGCTGTAGTTTTTATTGTTGTGATTGTTTGTTCTTTAGATTGTTTTTTAATTCCTTTAGAGATGGGCGTCAGGTGAGCACTTGAAACGAGGTTTCAGAAACTACAGTATGCATCTGAATAGCACACAAAACCAGTCCCCCCATCCCAGGTGAACTGTGCCAGTCCTTTGTAAATACAAAAATGGAGAGAGAATGACTTCTACAAATGTTTGTAGTGATTTGGCATTGCTGCAACATTTAAGACTGTGGCCAGTGTACATACCTCGTTGAAGAGTTCATCTTTCAGATGTTGCTCAACTCTCCTGGGGCAGACTGTGCCCTGGTCATGTGTGATAAGACTAGGTGTCTATTTATGGGCAGTTTGAAATAATAGGGAAAAATCCCTGGTCCTTCACATTGACCTGGATGGTCTGAGAAACGTCCATATTCTAAAGGACTTCTTTAATACAGCATGGCATGGCTACATTACTTGCTCTTTTGCATTCTTGTACTAAGGCATTTAAAGCTTAAAATACCTTAGTTAGGAAGGGGTCATAGTAGAGATCCTATTGTGAAGTTTGTATAATCCCTCATTCGGGAACAGAAAGAGACCTTTTTTCTCCCCAGCTTCTGGGAATGTTGATGGTTGATGGCTGGAAAAGTTGAGTATTCCCTCCTGATGTTTGCTTTGGGCAGAAAAGAGCTGCATCTCCTAAAAATACCAATCCCCCCTTCCAGTGGCCGTCTATATACAATGACTCTTTTCTGTGGGGGTAGAATAGGCTGTCCCTGTTGCCTCAATTTGTGGTCATGTTTTGGGACTGTCCCACTACCAGACCTCCCAGGACATCAGCTGAGGCCTCTGTTAGGACTTCATCACCGCCTACCCTTTTCCTCAGCTCAGTCTGCTCTTACATTCTCACAGCTGTTGATCTCAACAGCGCTTTCCAAAAAAACTTCTTGCATGCAAATTTCTACCTCAGAACTACTCTCTGGTGGAACCAAGCTTTGACAAGTGTCACGATGATTGGTTGAGATATGTTTTCATTCATCAGGATAGGCTTAATAGAGAATAAGGCCATGAGATAATGGGAAATTGAGTCTGAAGAGTGATCCTGGGGGTTGTGGGGCTGTCTGGTAGTGGGGCTTATCGGAGAGCCGGGGTCACCTCGGGCAAGAGCTGAAAGGAGCAGTAGCAGAAGGATATGTGCCCTTGCTTGGTATAGGAAGGGACACTATGTACTATGTTAGATACTAAATATAATATATATGTTATATATATACTGTATACATTTTCTTTTTTCATCACCAGGGGTAACCTTTCCTCTCCATGTATTCACAAATTCAACTACAACTCCATTTTCCCATCACGGAATTCTGCCCGGGATTTCAGAGCTGGTAGGGGCTCGATACTGAACTAGATATGAAACGCTCATAAAGCCCTAAACTCGAATTTAATCATAGTACATAACCTAAGGAACTGGAATCGGGCACACTAAAACTATTTTTTATTCAAAAGAGCTCAAAAAATCCTTTCATATTTAAAAAATCTCTCACTATAATTAATTGAGTCTTATCACATAGCCCTAGCCACACCTGAGATTTCTGGAATTCATGATGCCCCAAATGTGCTACTAGTTGTAAATAACAAAGTCCGGAGGACTCCTTATGATTTATGTTATATGTAAATTGTGATTTACCTCATGATTTCTTTCTGTGCTATTGCAAGTGTGCTCTTCAGACCAGCAGCCATCAGCATCACCTGAGAACCTGTTAATTCAGAATCTGAGGCCCTTCCCAGACCTACCGAATGGGAACCTGCACTTTAAAAAAGATTCCTGGGTAATTCTTATGCATACTGGTGTTTGAGAAACATTGCTCTATGTGACTGAAATCTCCTGGAGTTCTTACTATTTCCGCTTGCATGGCTGTACACAGCAGCCTTGATGTTAGAGGCAGGTTCTGCGATGCTCTCTTAGTCATTTTCTCCAACCAAATATCACAGTGTTTACTTCATGTAAGAAAGTTGGAGATGGAGTGAACGGAGGCCAGAATGATGAAAACAAAACAAAACAAAACTGCTCTGTCTTTCATGATCTGGAAACTTTAATAAGTGAACACAAAATACCGTACGATACACACACCTCAAGGAAAATAGCAGTTTATTAGGGTGTGGCCCAAACTCTGTAACTCGATTTACAAGAATAAGCCTGCATAAATGTACTTCTTTATTCAATCTTTTGCTACCTCCCACCTCTACCAAACACACTCAAACACAAACATCTAAACTGCTAGGCTGATCTATTTTCAGTTTCATCCTGAGCATTAAGTGAATTGTCTCTTTCTGAAACATTCTTGTCTTCACATTCTTTTCCCCTAGAAAATTTATATTTCAGATTTTATATTAGATATCTTTTTTTTTTCTTTCTTTCTTTTTTTTTTTTTTTTTTAACAGAAAACATCCTGTAGCTCCAGTTGAATCCTATATTTCCTCCAAATTCTTGCACAATAGAGTGAGGGTCTGATCCATTAGGCTGTAAACCTTGGTTTAGCTCTGGACTTAGCCCAGTGCTTAAGCACGGACAGGTTGAATAAATGGGATTACACAAAGATGGAGTTACAAGGAGGTAGGGATCATGGCTGGTCTTTTCACCACAATAGGTGTTGTTAATATTTGTGTTTGACTTTATTGTTAATTTTCTAGTTTATTTTAAACAATTAAACTTTTCTAGTATGAGATTCAAATTAGTGGTCTGTAAAATAATTGCAGGGAGATTTTCTCAATTTTATTTCCTTCTCTTTAAGTCTTTGCAATTGGATTATATAACTCTGAGTAAACCCAATCTTCTCTCTAGAGATGATTCCCCTATTCCACAAGAAAACACTGCTTGCCTGCCAGATGGGTATTACATATTTATCTTTCTGACTTGAGTCTTCAAATATGTTTTTCATTTCTGCTAACCTTAGTCAATAATCAAGTTGTTTGCTAAGCTGAAACTTTAAAGCTGGTTGGCAGCTCTGTGTAATTCTCATACTTTTTTTTTCACCTCTGTAGTTTTATTTTTCTCATATTCCTCTGATTGTTTCTAAAGAGTTGGTAATAAGCTATCAGGCACCTGTGTGTCTATTGAAAGAGAATAATTTCAAATTTGCCTGTGCCAAAGGTGCACATTTTCCACATGTTGTACAATAAACAACTTCTGTATCTGTAGAAATAAAGTCTTGAAACCCACTACCGCTACACTATTCCTTCAGAAAAACAAGAATCACACCTATTTCTTTAATTATTGATATTAAGATAGAATTTGAATAGCAATTTTGATTATTACATTTAAGGAAACAAATTCTTTACTTGCTAATTATATGGTGAGTGATTATTCCGACTGCTTGAATCTTTCCGATGAGCTGATTTTTTCATATTCGTGTGTGTGTATGTGTGTGTGTGTATATGCTTTAAATTTTTCCTCCCTTCCCAACTTACACTGCTTTCTCAAATTATGGTTTGAATAAGATTTGTGGTTGTTATTGTCAAGACAGTCACCACTAGTATGCTCTAAGTTTTTCAAAAGAATAAGAAATTATTGCCAATCCAACCCAAATTTGTAAAATACATAAAACTTAAATATAAGACAACATAATATAAAAAGTACAAAGGTGACCAAACTTGGATAATATTATGTTAATGTTTTGAGATTATGTAGAAAGAAGGAAGAGATAATAATTATAGACTTCATTAAGACAAGTATGCCTACTAAAAATTTGAGGGTAACCACTAAAACTTCAAATATCTTTTAGTATATAAACAAGAAGCAGGGAAAAGAAAATAAATTCATTTAATCCAACAAGAAGAATGAAATATAGAAGGAAATATGAATTTTAAAAGCAAATTAAAATTAAAGGTAAGTGAAGACATATAAATAAATGTATATAATACAAGTTGATTATTTTTACCTTACAAAGGAACATTCTACATTTAGAAAAAACAAATCTGATACACCTAAATATAATGACCCAGTAAAGGTGAAACTTAAAACATAGAAAATTAATAGGTACCAATAAAATCCTATGCCCCCACCCCTTTCCTCTCCCCCCACAAAGAAACTGGGATTAGTACTATAATAGTCAGATAAACTAGCACTTAAAAGCTTCTTGGTGAAATGACTGATTTTAGGACTGAGGTAGGAAACCTGCAAGAAGAACCTAGAGCATCTTGTAGTACTAGAAATTAAAGAAACGCTAATGGGGCGCCTGGGTGGCTCAGTGGGTTAAGCCTCTGCCTTTGGCTCAGGTCATGATCTCAGGGTCCTGGGATGGAGCCCCACATCAGGCCTTCTGCTCAGCAGGGAGCCTGCTTCCTCCTCTCTCTCTCTCTCTGCCTGCCTCTCTGCCTGCTTGTGATCTCTGTCAAAAAAATAAAATCTTAAAAAAAAAAAAAGAAAGAAACGCTAAAACAAGCAAAGAAAACAAAAACTTGACAAAGTATCAACGTCAATTAAGCAGTATTGGATTATTATCCAAAGTGTAAAATATCTGTGAATGCAACTGATAGAAAAAAATGACTAACTAAATGGGAGAGAAAAGACAAATATCCGATGCAGAAAATTCCCAATAATTTATGTAGATATTCAACCTTGAAGGAGGGGGAGGAGCATAGCTCCCTACTTCATAAGTGTAGGTTACGAATATTGACTTCCTTGCAAAGAGTGCAGTATGGAAAAGGCGACAGAGTAATTTCACAGTGGAAAATTTTGACAAAGATTGCCTCAGCCAAATGATTAAGGTCAATATCAACAGTCAAGTTTTGTTGATGGTATGTCCCTTTGATATAATGTGATGAGAATGATTCTTTGCTACTGTGATCGTCCTCCCCCAAACCTGAAACTCCAGGCATAGCAAGAGAAACCAATGAGACAAATTTCAGTTAGGGAACATCCTATTATGTACCTCATCAAAAGTCCTCAAAATTATGGAAAAATCTGAGAAATAGTCACACCCAGGGAAGCCATTATATCTCCAAGAATTGCTTATAACTTTTATCTTTTTTAAAAAATCAGCACACAGTTACCTAACATGGGCATCTACTCTGGTTAACTTATTCTCTGTGTTAGTTAGGGTTTTTTTCATAGAAAGAGAACCAATAGAATTGGTAGAATGAATAGAAAGAGATTTCACATAAAGAATTGGCTGATATGGGGCACCTGGGTGGCTCAGTGGGTTAAGCCTCTGCCTTCGGCTCAGGTCATGATCTCAGGGTCCTGGGATCGAGTCCCGCGTCGGGCTCTCTACTCCGCAGGGAGCCTGCTTCTCCGGCTCTCTGCCTGCCTCTCTGCCTACTTGTGATCTCTCTCTGTCAAATAAATAAATAAAATATTTAAAAAAAAAAAAAAAAAGAATTGGCTGATATGGTTAACAAGATGGAGACCCAGGAGTTAATGGTCTTCTCTTAAAACAACATGTGGTTCTATACGCCTAATATCAATGTTCTTTTACAAAGTAAGAAATAGGGGCACATGGGAGACTCAGTTTGTGGGGCGTCTGATCTCAGGGTCTTGGGATTGAGCCCCACATCAGGCTCCCTGCTCAGCAGGGAGTGTGCTTCTCCTCTCTCTGCCCCTCTCCCTGCTCCTATTCTTTCTCTCTCAAATTAAAAAACAAACTCCTCCTCCCAAAACAAAGGAAGACAAATAACAACCAAAAAAAGCATATAACTCACATTAAATTTTTGGAAAAAAAAATATCAATGATAAAAGATGGCTTTTACATGTTCTTTGTTTAGACTAACTGTTCTTTGTTTAGATTAGCTGTGATAATTTCATGCAACTTAAAAATACATTTTGTTCAATGGTTAACTAGGAAGAATGTTCTTTAAGTTCACTTTTTTAAATCTTATTTTTCCACTCTCCTCTTCTTCTCAGTTTCCCCAATGAATCTAGTGTCTTCATGCTTCCTTTTTTAAATGGTTCACTAGAGATTTTTCAGAGTCTAGAAATCTTACATTTTTTGGTCTTACATTGAATTAGGCTCTACATTGATTGATACTTAGTTATTTAATTCCAATTTCTTAACATGGACGTTGTTCATAGTTAGTTATAATTCATGTTTTAGTTATCAAATTATTGAGGATATGAATATATCCTCTTTTCATAAAGTTGTCCATAAATCAGGAGCATTGTTTAGCAATTTCTACAGAAGACATCTTTTACAATATTATACATCTAGTGTGATACAGGGCTCAAATTTATAGTCCAGTGAGACATATAAATGAGAATACAGTACTGTTAAATAATGTCATCCTCATAAAGCATGTATTTTCCAGCTAGGTGCTATTGAGGATAACTTGATACTTAATGGTCTTCTAGGTTTGAAGTGCAAGTGGACATTAAAGTTATGAAGAAACAAAGGGAAGTACCGTCTCCAGGTAGTTTCATGTTATCACAGTAATTATATGCAAAATAAATATGTTCTTCTTCAGTGTCAACAGAATACCAGGAAGCTGCCCATAAGGAAGCAATTTAGTCACTTTATTATTTTATTTTAATTCCAGTAGAATTAACATACAGTGTATTATTATTTTCAGACATTCAATATAGTGATTCAGCAATTCCATACATTACCCGGTGCTCATCACAACCAGTGCCCTCCTTAATCCCCATCTCGTATTTTACTCATCCCCCACCCACCTCCCTTCTGGTAACCATCAGTTTGTTCTATGGTTAAGAGTGTTTCTCAGTTTGTTCCCCTATCTCTCTTTCTCTCTTTTTTTCCTCTTTGCTCATTTGCTCTGTTTCCTAAATTATACATATGAATGAAATCATACGGTATTTGTCTTTCTCTGAGTGGTATTTAACTTTATACTCTCTAGCTCTATCCATGTTGTTGCAATTGGCAAGTTTTTGTTTTTATCACTGATTAATACTCCATTATATATGTAAATATACCACCTCTTCTTAATATCCTTTACACACACACACACACACACACACACACACACACACACCACCTCTTCTTTATCCATTCATCTATCAGGGGATACATGGGCTACTTCTATTATTGTCTATTACCAAAGAATGCTGCAATAAACATAACGGTGAATATATCTTCTTAAATTAGTGTTTTCATATTTTTCCAGGTAAATACTCAGTATTGGAATTACTGAATCATGTGGTGATTTTATTTTATTTTATTTTTTATTTATTTATTTTTTTTTTGAGGAACCTCCATACTGTTTTCCACAGTGGCTGTACCAGTTTGCATTCCCACCGATAAAGCATGAGGGTTCCTTTTTGTCTATCTCCTCATCAACACCTGCTGTTTCTTGTGTTTTTGATTTTAGCCATGCTGACAGACATGAGGTGATAACTCATTGTAGTTTTGATTTGCAATTCCTTGTTGATGGGTGATGTTGAGCATCTTTTCATGTGTCTATTGGCCACCTGGATGGTCTTCTTTGGAGAAGTGTCTGCTCATGTCCTCTGCCCATTATTTAATTGGATTATCTGTTTTTGGGGTGTTGAATTTTATCAGTTCTTTATATATTTTGGATATTAACTCTTGTTGGATATGTCATTTGCATTTAAATATCTACTCTCATTCAGTAGGTTGTTTCCTAGTTTTGTTTGATTGTTTCCTTCACTGTGCAGAAACTTTTAATTTTGATGTAGTCCCATAGTTTATGTTTGCTTTTATCTCCCTTGCCCTAGGAGACTTGTCTAGAAAAATACTGCTAGAGCTAATGTCAGAGACATTGCTGTCTGTGCTCTCTTCCAGGGTATTTATGGTTTCATGTCTCACATTTATGTCTTTAATCCCCCACTTGAAAAGGATGTATTTGCTGCTGTTTTAGGATGGAATGTTCTATTAGATCCGTCTTGTCCAATACTTATTCATTGTTGATTTTCATTTGGATGATTTATCCAAATTGATGTAAGTGGAGTGTTAAAGTCCCCTACTATTATTATATTAGCATCAATTAATTATGTTGTTATTATGTAATCATGTTAATTAGCATCAACTTAATTTATGTTGTTATTAACTGCTTTATATAGTTGGGTGCTCTCATGCTGGGTGTATAAATATTTTCAATTTTTATGTATTCTTACTGGATTGTTGCCTTTATGATTATATAGTGTTTTTATGTTGTTTCTTGTTACAGTCTGTTTTAAAGTCTATTTCCTTCAATATAAGTATTGGTATCTTGGCTTTCTTTTCACTTACATTTGTTTAATAAATTTTTTTTTCCCTTCTTTTCCTTTCTTTTAGTTTCATTCAACATTTGTCATTAGGACTGAAATTAGCCTCTTTTAGGCAGCATATAACTGGGTCTTTTTTCATTTGTTTGTTTTTTGGGAGGGGGTCTTGTTTTTTTTAATCCACTTCATCATCTTACATCTTTTGATTGGCACATTTAGTCCATTTAGATTCAAAGTAATTCCTAATAGGTTTGTATTTTTTGGTGTTTTGTTATTTGTTTTATTGTCATTTTATGGTTTTTCTTTCTTCCTTCTCTTACTCTCTTTTCTCATGGTTTGCTGGCTTCTTTAGTGATACACTTGGATTTCTTTTTCTTTATTTTTTTGCATATTTACTATCAGTTTTTGATTTGTGGTTACCATTAGATTTACTTATAACATATTACGCATATAGTCATCTATATTAAGTTGATGATCGCTGAAGTTTGAACCCATCCTTTACCCCTCTCTTGCCCCCCCACATTTTTATATATGGTGTCATAATTTACATACTTTTATTGACTGATTTTTATAGATATACTTAATTTTACTGCTTTTATGACTCCTACTTTCTTTACTTCTTCTTATGGTCTTTCCACTCATAGAGTACCCTTTAACATTTCTTAGAGGGCTGGTTGAATAGAGATGAATTCCTTTAATGTTTGTTTGTCTGGGAAACTCTTTAGCTTTCCTTCTATTCTGAATGATCGCCTTTCTGGAAAGAATAGTCTTGGTTGCAGTTTTTTATTTTTTCAGAACATTTAATATATCATGCTCCTCTTTTGTGGCCTGCAAAGTTGATGATGGAAAATCAACTGAGAGCCTTAAGCAGTTTCCCTCATATGTAACTATTTTCTTTTCTCTTGCTGCTTTTAAAATTCTCTCTTTATCACTACTTTTGCCATTTTAATGACTATGTATCTTGGTGTAGACTTCCTTGGGTTGATTTTGTTGGAGTCTCTCTGTGCTTCCTGGATCTGGATTTCTTCTTCCTCCCTTAGATTCAGGAAATTTTCAGCTATTATTTCTGCAAATATATTTTCTGACCTCTTTTCCCTGTTTTTCTTCTGGGACCCCTATAATGTGACTATCATCACACTTGATGGCGTTCCTGATTTCCCTTACTCTATTTTGATTTATTATTATTTTTCTCTCTCTTGTTCAGATTGATTGCTTTGCATTACTCTATCCTGTAGGTGGCTGATCTATTCTTCTGCTTCCTCTAGTTATTATTTATTCTATCTAATATATTTTTAATTTCATTTACTGAGTTCTTCATTTCTGATTAGTTCTCTTTTGTTTTCTTTCTCTTTGTTGGGGGTCTCATTGAGGTCTTCTACTCTTTTCTCAAGTCCAGCAAGTTATCTTTATGACCGTTTCTTTAAATTCTTTATCAGTCACATTATTTATTTCCTTTTTTTTTCCTCTCTTGGTGTGATTTTTGTCCTGTTCTTTTATTTGGGACACATTGCTCTGTCTCCTCATTTTGTTTAAGACTCTGTGTTTGCTTCCGTGTTAGGAAAGTCAGCAATGTCTCCTGCTCTTGAAAGTAGTGGCCTTATGGAAAAGAAGTCCTTAGTGCCCTGCAGTCCAATATCCTCTGTTCACCAGAACCTCATGCTCAGGGGAGTCTCCTATGTGTGTTTTATGCAACTTACTCTTGTGGCTGAACTACTTTTGCCTTTAGTCCAGTCATCTGCAGTGGCTTTCTTTGCCTGTTGTGGGCAGGGTTTTGTTCCTGTGTGGTTAGGTCAGTCTCAAGCCACTTTGGGCTTTAGTTGATTCAGACAGGTGTTTGCTGGAGATATGGTAGCATGAAACTACAGACACTTTTTTGTTTTGTTCTCTGAGAAGCTCTCATTGTGGGTGGGGTCTGCAGCCAGACCTGATGTCTGCCTGCAGCTCATTGCTGGGACTACAGTGGGACTGGTTAGTGTGGTTTTCTTCCCCTCTTCCTAGGGCAGGAGTTACTTTGGAATTGTGCTAGCTTCTGTTGGGGTTGCTTCCCCATTGCCAGTTTTGTGGCACCCCATGGATGGGATCTGGCCAAGGATATATTGGAGGGGTCAGGTCTGCAAGAGAACATTGGGGTTTGTAATACTAACCAGGTCTGTGCTCTTGCTGTGGGAGGGGACCTACTGCTGCCTGGAAAGTCTCCTTTGGAGGCCCACAGGGTTGGAGGGGGCAGATCCAGAGAAGTGCATGGAGGTAGGGTACACTGTTAGCAAGCTAGGCAGTGAGTTTTGGCACTGCACAGGTTCCCACAAGTATCTGTGTATCTAGGCTGGGTGGGGGAGGGAAATACTAATTGCTAGCTCTTTTGTTCTTGAAGAAGACTCCCAAGATTAGTAAACAAATCTCCCTCCCCTATACACCAAGTATTTTTCAAACTGTTGCTTCTATGCTGTATCTCAATGGGCCTATTTGTTGTGCTGTCTCATTAAAGGCAGACACTCAGCTTCTTACTGCCTTCTCAGCTCTCCCAGAGCAAAACCCACTGATATTTAAAGTTCTAAGTTTTAAACCACACAGATTATAAGAACTCTTTAAGTTGGACCTCTCTTATTTTCAAAGCCAAATATTATAGAGATTTATAACCCCTGTGCAAGTCTCCCATGCGGGGGGTGCCTGGTGTGAGGGTCTCTTTCTTTCCCCTCTCTGCATCTGTGGACAGTCTTAGAGTTTTGTTTGTCCCCTGTCCACCTCTCTCCAACCTTCCTATCCTCTTTCATGTGGCCTTTTCTTTACATTTAACTGTGGAAAGTCTGTTCTCCCAGTGTTCAGGTCGTTTCTGGGTTGTTTACATTGATATGGGTGTGTTACCTAGATGTATCTGTGGAGAGAGGTGAGCTTAGGATCCTTCTACTCTGCCATCTTCCCTGGAAGTTCCAATGTATTCACTTTAATAGATATTCAAGAAAAAAGCCTCACCCCATCCCACACATCCCATATAGAAATATATAGATCACTGTGATGTTTTTGAGTTTGTAATCTTGACATCCAACAAAGTATGAAAATACAGCAATTTGAGAACATGGACTCTGGAGACAGATTCAAACCCTGATACCACCATTATTTGCTGTCTATCACTCCAGTCAAGTTACCTGATTTCTCTCAGGCTTAATTTTCACATTGATAGAAAGAGAAGAGAAATTTCTCAGAAGTTATTATAAGCTTAAAATGAAACAATATGAAATCTTTACCATAATATATGTTCTGTGCATTTTAACTGTTATCACATTTAGACTCATTTATTCAATTATAATCAAAGATACTGTATCATTATTCTTCTGGTCGTTTCAACTTATGTAGATTTATGTTCATACCATTAAAATCTTAATGCTTTATGCATTTGGGGTCCCTAAAATACTGTACTGTATAACTTACAGAAAAATGTAAGTGGTTGAGAGTCTAGAAGGAACGGTGTTGTGCTATGATAATTTCATCCATAGAATATTTTCTTTCAGTGAATCTTCACAAAGAATCTCTAAGACCCTGCCAAAAAGCAAAATAAAATGAAACAGAACACAAATAGGCTTTTGAAATTCTCACAGCACTTCCCTAAAAGAGGTGATGGTTTTCTCCAGAAATATTCATATGTGTAGTATTTATTTTCTTTAAAAATTGTATACTATGACAGGTATCCTTATACTTTAGCTAAAATAAGATGTTACTCAATATTACTGTATGAGTTATTTGAGTACTAATAATATAAATAAACACTTCTTTTACCAAAGAAAACCTTAGTTTCTATTGGATTTTCTCAATATAGTTGACCCTTGAACAACACTGGTAGGAACTGTGTAGGTAGGTCCATTTATATGCTGATTTTTTACAGTATTGTACTTAAGGTGTTTTTTCTTCCCTATAATTTTCTGAACATTTTCTTTTCTCCTACTTACTTTAAGAATACAGTATATAATACATGTAACATACAAAATATGTGTTAAGTGACTGTTTATGTTATTGGTAAGACTTTTGGTCAACAATTGGCTATTAGTAGTTGAGTGGTGACTCAAAAGTCATGTACAGGTTTTCATCTGCATGGCAGTCAGCACCCATAACCTTTGTGTTGTTTAAGGGTCAATAGTATTTATTTCATTTGATGCCAAATCTTCAGTCCCATCAGCTATAAAAATTGAATAAGTTATCTTGTCAAAGTTACATAGGTTGAAAATGAAAGACTCAAACCGTAATCTCTGTTTATTTACAAAAACCTTAGCTATAGTTATCCTACTGAACAGAGTAGGTGATTGCTCCTTATAAACCAATGGAAAGCCAGTGTATCAAGTAGTGAAGCATTGTATACCTTCTGTAATTATTTCCATAATATTTTTTATTAAACAAATCACCTAATATTACTGACAGAAGGTAAAAATGGCATAATAGGGGGCGTCTTGGTGCCTCAGTTGGTTAAGCGTCTGCCTTTGGCTCAGGTCATGATTCCAGGGTCCTGGGATTGAGTCCCACATCAGGCTCCCTGCTTATCATGGAGCCTGCTTCTCCCTCTCCCCCCTGCTTGTGCTCTCTCTCTCGCTATTTCTCTCTCTTTCAAATAAATTAATTTTTTTAAAGATTTTATTTATTTGACACAGAGAGAGATCACAAGTAGGCAAAGAAGCAGGCAGAGAGAGAGGGGGAAGCAGGCTCCCTGCCGAGCAGAGAGGCCTGATGTGGGGGCTCAATCCCAGGACCCCGAGATCATGACCTGAGCCGAAGGCAGAGGTCCAACCCACTGAGGCACCCAGGTGCCCCTCTCTTTCAAATAAATAAATAAAATCTTTGAAAAAAAAAAAAGAAAAAAGAAAAAAATGGCACAGTGGGAATAGTAAAGTTTAAGGGTCAGAAAGTGGATTTGAAATTAGATTTTCCTTTTCATCAACTGTGTAAACACTTGCTAAATGCCTTCAACGGGCAAGAGCTCTGCCAGGCACTCAGATCATAAAGATGAAGAATGGGAACATGAGGCAACTCATGGTTTGCTAAGGGAAACAGACATATAATCAGATCATTTTAATACAACCAGGTAATTGCTATGAGAGTTGCATGGCCTGAGAGGTAGGCGAGCCCAGCGGGAAAGATATTTGCCCCATGTAGGAACTTGAAGAAAGTTTCTGGGAGGAAATGATGTGGGAATTAAGCTCAAGTCTGAATAAACATAGGCCAGGGTGAAGAAAGATAGGAAGAGTGTTTCTGCATTAACCAATTTATGTAAGCATAAAACCGACAATGCATTTAGGGAAAAAATGTATACTGCCAGAATATAAAGGATAAAGCAGTGGGCATGGGGAGATGGGACTAGAAATGTAGGCAGGGCTAAGCAATTAAAGATTTTTTGTGCCAAACTTTTGTATCTAGTTGTGACAATGATGTCCTAGTGGGGAAAGGATGAGAGCTATGGAATAATAACAGTAGAAGAATATCAAAGTTACACCTTTGGCTTGTAGTAATCACTCTAGCCACAGTGCAAAGAGTGTATTTAAAGATTTCAAGTCTAGAAGAAGGGAGGACAGCTGGTGGTCTTAGCAGTAGTGAGGGGGGCATTATTGATCAGTAGTACATAGTGAGATGAATGAATGAATGAATGAATGAATACGTAAGTATAAATGGGGAGGAGATACAGAGATACAGAGGAATTTCAAAAAATACAATTAGATGCTCCTTCAAAGAAAAGAAAATGAATTTTTTTCTCTTTGACTGTGAGCTAGACTTAGTGACTAACTTCCAAAGAAAGAAGCATGGCAAGAGAAAAATGAGAAGTGTGTAGTGGGTAAACCTGGCAGATACCACCTTTGCCAAGTTCTCAAGGTAACATCACCACAGAAAAGTCACCTTAGCATCAGATACTCTCTGATATGTTGAGAAAGGCCTTCCACTTCTGTGGTATTCTTCTCTCAAACCAATTACTCTATTCTAATCATGAGAATGTAAAAGATACAGTCAAACAAAAGACCCTTTACAAAATATCTAACCAGTGCTTTTTAGAACTATCAAGGTTATAAAAACCAGGAAAGACTGAGAAACCATAAAAGCCTGGAGGATTCATAATAAGATAATGACAAAATGCAATTTGAATCTTGGGCTCCTGGAAGAGAGAAGGGATGTCAGTGTAAAAAGTAAAATCCAAATAAGTCTCTGCTTTAGAGAATAGTATTGTAATAATTCTGGTTTCTTAGTTTTATATATTATGGGCTGCTTGATGAAGATTTTTTTTTTTTTTAACTTCGTTGCTTTGTAACTGAATCAGATTCTCTTTTGAAACGTTCTTTCTGTAGTCAGCAGACTATGTCATCCATGGATGCCTTGGTAAAAGCACGGTTCTAATCATGACCTCCCCTGGCATACATTATTTCTATGAATTTGTTTATAGAATACAGAAGGAAAATTTTAGAGGAAGTTTTAAGTTTCAGAGAAAATTAGTAATAGTCTATTTCACTATGGCAGTGGTTTTATAATTAATATGTATGACTACATAGCACATTGCCTTGAGGAAGTTCAAAGCATTTTGCCAATGTGGTTGGCAAAAACCTACTACTAAACAAAATAGTAATCATAGAAATGAAGCTTTGGGTTTCATATAGATATTAATATGTCTTACATCTATCAAGAGTGGTAACATTACAAAGCAATTTCTAACCAAGGAGGATGAAGTGATTCAATTATTTATTTATTTTGTGTGTATCTATTCCCTCAACAAAAATATTTTGAGTGTTGGCTATGTTTCAAGCACCATGTTAAATTTTCATGATCACAATCAGAATATACTCAATGGTCTGTTCTACCTTGATCAAACACAAAATTCTCCTTGGATTGTAGATGAACCTACAAACAACAGAGGCTAGTGTGGTCACACTCTTGTGTCTCAGTTTCAAAAATCTGCTTAGAAAGTTCACTCCAAAGAAGCACTTGGTTTTGTTTGCTGCTCAGTGGTTCTTCGGAGTAAATCCAAAGCCTATGCAAGACATACATGAATAATAATTTAGAATTAATTTATTTTACATGACCATCATTTTCTAAAACACAGCTTCTCCTATATCCCAAACGGTACATAATAAATAATTTAGAGTTAAATAGAGCACTGACTCTGCATAAAATGAAGATAAAGTTGGTTCTCTTGAGTAGAGTTGCTAAGAGTTATCATCTGCTATTGATTGCTTCTAAAATATTAAGGAATGCTATTCCCAGAATACATGAATGGAATAAAGTTAGGCAAAGGATATAATCATTTTTCCTTACAAAAATAACTGTTTCCTAAGTTGCTGCATGCACTGAGGGAAAAACCTAAACCTTTCAATTTAAAGGCTTGATTTTTCAGTTTCTTATTCTTGGTCATGCCTATTTATACCCATTTGTGAAAAAAATTATTATTGAAACATTGCATGAATAGGAAAGGACATGAAATAATTATTTGTTAAAGGACCGTTTTCCCTGTTCATTGATTCTTTTCATGGAGAGAATAGAATCAAAGAACCAAACCTGATCATAGAATGCTGGTACTCTAAAGGGCTCAAACATCACCTATACCAGTTCTCTGATATCAGATTGAGGATACTAAGATAAAATTATAGTTAGTTACTGGCTAAGGACAACCGAGTAAATATTGATGAAGTCGGAAGTGGACTACGTAATATCTCAGAATTCATTTTAGTAAAAAAAAAAAAATCTGAAAGATTTGTTTATCCTATTTAGAAATGGTAGACACCATCAAGAGTACTAAAAACCTAAAACATCCTAATTAATTATATTTTAGGGGATAGTTAAAAAACAAATTAAATTTGGAATACATGTGGATATATATCTTTTCCAATAACATATGTAGTAATTAATTGATGATGAATGAATAAATAGGTTAATAAACATACACACACATATATATGCATAGGGCTAGGTAAATTCTTATACTATGGCTATTATCTTTTTTTAGGAATTAAATTCCTTCAAAATGAAATGAGTATTCTGCTATATTTAAAATACCTATAGCATTTAAGTTGGCACTTAGAAAATACCATCTAAAAATATCAATTGTGAAGCAAATTAAATTAAAATTGAAATTTTGCTTTAGTATTTTTCCTATAAGCCTTTAGCTTAAAAGAATAAAACTGACATACCTCTTTCAGAACTCTTGTTTTTGTAGCTATCTTCTCTTGTGACTTAAGTGCATCAAATAGGTTTAACATGTGAAAGAGGGAGGAAAGTCCAGAATAATACACTGAATAGATTACAAACATGAATAATTTCACATAAACATACAGGGAGAACAAATTTTTTTTGACCTTTTTTTTTTTTTTTAAAGTAATCTCTATGTCCAACCTGGGGCTTCAGTTCACAACCCTGAGATCAAGAGTGGCATGCTCTACCAATTGAGCCAGCCAGGTGCCCCAAGAACAAATATTTTAACATTGAATACTATTCACATTTTTACAGTAAAGAGGAAAATATTTGTATCTTCATTATTATGAAAGTTGATAGTAAGCCCTCTTTAGAGATTTTATTTTCATTTTTCAAGTAGGAAATCTCCAGAGAAAATAAATAATCTAGCACTTTATTTAATTTTTTAAAGGTTTATCTAAATTCCAGTTAGTTAACATACAGTGTAATATTAGTTTCAGGTGTACAATATATTGATTCATTACTTTATCTGTATAACACCCAGTGGTCCTCACTACAAGTGCACTCATCTCACCCATCCTCTCCACCCACCTCCCCTTTAGTAACCATCAGTCTGTTCTCTACAGGTAAGAGTCTGTTTCTTTGTTTGTCTATCTCTCTCTCTTTTCCCCTTTGTTCATTTGTTTTGTTTCTTAAATTCCACATGAGTGCAATACTATGGGATTTGTCTTTCTCTGACTTACTTTACTTAGCATAATACACTGTTGCTCCATGCACATCACTACAAATGGCAATATTCCATTTTAATGGCTGAGTAATATTCCACTGTATGTATTCCACATCTTTTCTATCCATTCATCAGTTGATAGACACTAGGGCTGTTTCCATAATTTGGTTATTCATTTCTGGCTATTTCTGTAGTGCTTCAATAAACAACAGAGTGCATGTATCCCTTTGAATTAGTATTTTTGTAATCTTTGGGTAAATACCTAGTAGTGCAATTGCTGGGTTGTAGTGTAGTTTAATTCTTAACTGTTTGAGGAAACTTCATACTGTTTTCCGGAGTGGCTGCACCTAGTTTACATTCCTACCAACGGTGCAATAGGATTCCCCTTTCTCCACATCCTCACCAGCACCCGTTGTCTCTTGTGTTTTTGACTTTGGCCATTCTGACAGGTGTGAGGTTATTATTTTGATTTGTATTTCCCTAATGATCAGTGATGTCCAGCATTGTTTTATGTGCGTATTGGCCATCTGGATGTCTTTCTTGGAAAAAATGTCTAGGTCTTTTGCCCATTTTTTAACTGGATTATTTGTTTTTTGGATGTTGAGTTGTATAAGTTCTTTGTAGATTTTGGATACTAACGCTTTATCAGATATGTTATTTGCAAATATCTTCTCCCATTCCATAGGTTGTCTTTTAGCTTTATGGATTGTTTCCTTCACTGTACAGAAGATTCTTATTTTGATGAAGTCCCAATTGTTTGATTTTGCTTTTGTTTTCCTTGCCTCAGGAGACCTATCTAGGAAGAAGTTACTATAGCTGATGTCAAAGAGGTTACTGCCTGTGCTCTCTTCTAGGATTTTTACATGTCTCACATTTAGGTCTTGAATCCATATTAAATTTATTTTTATATGGTTTAATAGAGTGGCCCAGTTTCATTTTTTTGAATGTTGCTCTCCAGTTTTCCCAACACTATATGTTGAGGAGACTTTTTCCCACTGGATAGTCTTTCCTGCTTTGTTAAAGATTAATTGGCTATTTAGTTGTGAGTTCATTTCTGGATTTTCTATTATGTGCCATTGATTTATGTGTCTCTCAAACATTTAAAGAAGTGTTAATACCTATTCTTCTCAAACTATTCAAAAAAAAAACAGAAAAGGAAGAAAACTTCCAAATTCATTCTATAAGGCCAATACTACCCTGATACCAAAACTTGATAAATACTCTACTAAAAAAGAAAACTACAATCCCGTATCTTTAATGAACATGGGTGCAATAATTGTCAATAAAATACAAGCAAATCAAATCCAACAATACATTAAAAAAATCACTCACCACAATCAAGTGGGATTTATTCCTGTATTGCAAGAGTGGTTTAATATCTGTAAATCAATCAATGCGATACACCACATAAAAGAAAGGATAAGAGCATTATGATCCTTTCAATAGACATAGAAAAAGCATTTGACATCACAATACCCATTCATGATAAAAACCCTCAACAAGGTAGGTTTAGTGGGAACATACCTCAACATCACAAAGGCCATCTATGAAAAACCCCCAGCTATAACATCATCCTCTGTGGGGAAAAACTGAGAGCTTTTCCTCTATGATCAGGAACAAGACAGAGATATCCACTCTCACTACTGTTATTTAAGATGGTATGGAAGTCCTAGCCACAGCAATCATACAACATAAAGAAATAAAAGGAATCCAAATCAGCAAGGAAGAAGTAAAACTTTCACTATTTGCGGGTGACGTGATACACTGTATAGAAAACCTGAAAGAGTCCATCAAGAAAGTGCTAGAACTGATAAAGGAATTCAGTGAAGTCGCAGGATACAAAATCAATGTACAGGAATCTGTTGTATTTCTATACAACAATAATGAAGCAGCAGAAAGAGAAGTCAAAAACCAATCCCACTGGTAATTGTACTGAAAACAGTAAGACACCTATGAATCAACCTAACCCAGGAGGTGAAAGACCTGTGCTCTGCAAACTGCAAAGCTTGCTGGAAGAAAGTGAAGATAACATAAACAAATGGAGAAAAGTTCAATGCTCATAGATTGGAAGAACAAATATTGTTAAAATGTCGATACTACCCAAAGCAATCTATACGTTCAAAGCAATCCCTATCAAGATACCAACAGCATTTTTCACAGAGCCAGAACAAGCAATCCTACAATTTGTATGGAAACAACAAAATACCCTGAATAGCCAAAGCAACCTTGAAAAATAAATGCAAAGCTGGAGACATCACAGTTTCAGATTTCAAGTTATACTACAAAGCTGTGTGTTCAAAACAATATGGCACTGGCACAAACATAGACACAAATTTTGTACTTTAACAGGATTTCTATAGCTCACATCTTGGAGCAGTAATTTCTACTGTTCTTCTTTTGGCATATATGATAGTCAGAATTCCCTTAGACTCAGGGTATAGTGTACCATCTTCCCAGTCTCTCTTTCTTCTGCCAGAAAACTCATTTGCTCTTTCTTAAAATCTTTCTGATGAAGGTCAATTTTACAAGATAAGAAAATTCATTTTTCAGATGAAAATATTCTAGAATATCTAGAAGAAGCTATGAAAGCTAAAACATTGGTGATTCCACTTCAACTGAGTAGAGTGGCCAGGGGCTTGAACTCAGGGTTGGAGGCCATTGACCTTTTGTTGTATTCTGTTTATCAACTCTCTGGGGCCTGGAAGAGAAGGGAGCATTTGATAGACTCAAGTAAGCAAAGAGTTATTCACACACACACAAAAAAGGGGGTGGGGTGGGGGAGAAAATCACTGGGGAATCAAAGCATTGCTTTTAATATATCTAATACACAGCTTCCATATAAAATATCATTGTATCATCTTTCTACTCAGGAAATATAGGAGAAAATCTTTAAGATAGAGCAACATATAAAAAAACCACTAGTAATTATCTTTCATAATATATTTGCACTCCTTCACAAATATCATTGTGGTGGGACAAAATGCACCAAACCCCTGATTTCACAGAGGCCTCTGGGCTCAATGGGCACCCAGATATCGGTTTCCTATACCGTTCTCCAAAAAAAAAAAAAAAAAAAAGAAAGAAAGAAAGAAAGAAAAGAAAAGAAAAGAAAGAAAATACCAGAACTCCTAGAGAACTGGTTGACTCTAGGACTAGGGCAGGGAATTTGGAAATGAGCCTGGAGCATTTTGTGTTAAAGAAAAACAAAACCAAACAAAACCCACACTGATGGGGATAGTCAGAGGGGCAGAAGAGACAACAAAAAAAATAGTCTTAATGGCTAGATGTAGAACAAATTGAGCAAAACCCATAACTCCAACCTAATCATGAGAAAAATATCCTACAGTAGTTGACTAGTACACCTCAAAATTGTTAAGGTCATCAAAAATAAGGAAAATCTGAGAAATTGTCACAGCCAAGAGAAGCCAAAGGAGACATGATATGTAAATGTGGTATCCTGGGTGGAATCCTGGAATAGAAAAAGGACATTGGTAAAAATTAAGGAAATTTGCATAAAACATGTACTTTAGTTGATGATAATGTATCAACCTTGGTTCATTAACTATAAGAAGTGCACCGTACTAATATTAAGATGTTCATAACGGCAAAAACTAGGTGCAGAGGTATACGGATGCTGTTTGTACTATTTTCTCTCTCTCTCTTTTTGTCTGGAAATCTAGAAGTGTTTTAAGAAACTGTCTGTGAGTGGCACCTGGGTAGCTCAGTTGGTTAAGCCTCTGACTCTTGGTTTTGACTCGGGTCTGATCTCATGGGTCACGGGATGAAGACCCAGGTTGGGCTCCATGCTCACCAAGGAGTCTCCCTGAAGATTCTCTCCCTCTGCCCTCCCACTCACACAGGCATGTGGGTGCTCGCATTATCTCTCTCTCTCTCTTTCTCTCTCACTCAAATAAGTCTTTAAAAAATAAATAAAAATTAAAAACTGTCTCTGATTAAGAAAAAAAAAAAGCCTAAGATAGTCTGCAGTAAAAAGATGTATATATGTGAGCCTATAGATAAGTAAAAGCTCAGAAAATGTCACTTAGAAATTGCAAAAGTTGCTTGGAAGAAAAATGTTTATATCCTGAATTATATGTTTTGACAGGATTTTATGTATTTGTTTTATATTTACTCCTCATTTCCAGTATGTTTAGATGCAAATTTTGAGTGGAAACCTGGTACTGGATTAAATCAAAGTTTCAGGCCTTGGAACAGCACAAGCTTTTATAGATTATTTAATTCATCTGGTCCTCAGTTTTCTGAGTGAATAAAATAGTTCATTTATGAAATCATCCCCAACTCTAGTATTTTATATTCTAAATTACTTGATAGATATTATTCATAGTTTGAAAAAATTACCTTTTGATATGAATCTTGTAACATAATTTGGACACATCATATATAAACATGTCCTTTAAGTCCTTTCCAAGCTCCCATGTTGTTTTATTTCTTTATAGGTTACAATATTCCAACATTAAAATAAACATTAGTATAAAATATGGTTCACAAACAAAGTAGTGAAACTTAATGTGATGCTGTAGTAGAAAATAAGGTTTTGCTTAATGAAGAAATAAAAAAACCAAAATACACTTCATGGGGATGTCAGTGAAAATTGGAAGTGGCAGAATACAGAATCAATTTGCATATATTCCCCTCAAGCTGTGGGTGCAAAAAGTAATGTTTGGCTAAAAATTTTTACTGCAATGAGACTCAGTGGCAAAGTATAAGAGACCACTCATTATACTCACATGGGATACATACCAAGATATTTGTGAATTCCCAAATCAATAATGCAATTTTAACACAATTTCCCCTTAACATTCAATAAAATATAATTGACCTTTTTTTTTTCCTAAAGATTTTATTTATTTGTTTGACAGACAGAGATCACAAGTAGGCGGAGAGGCAGGCAGAGAGAGAGAGAGAGAGAGAGAGGAGGAAGCAGGCTCCCCGCTGAGCAGAGAGCCCAATGCGGGGCTAGATCCCAAGACCCTGGGATCATGACCTGAGCCGAAGGCAGAGGCTTTAACCCACTGAGCCACCCAGGTGCCCCTATAATTGACCATCTTAAGTGTTTTTTTGCCTTTGATAATTTCTATTGGATACTAATAAATGCATTTATAAAACTACTAATATTTTACAAAAAATTCCATACCATGTGACAATCGTTTTTTCCTTATTAACATTAACTTAGAGCTTAACTGAATCTGTCAAATTAAAATAATGATAACAAATGAAGCTGTATTGTTTGGGCAATAAGATGCACTTGATGTATGACAATGGTGAGGACATGTTTTGTTTAGTAGTATGATGTCAGTTTACAACAATTGAGAAATTTCTTCTAGACATTTTTGTGGCTCTCAGCAAAAACCTCACCAAAATTCAAGCGTTGAAAAATAAAAGTGAGGGATATAGTGATATTTGTAAATGATAGGCTCTTTCTTAAGCAGCATCATAAATTCAGTTCTTAGAGGATCATGTATAGTTTTGAATCTTTCTGCCTACCCTTCTTTTCCCAATCTTCTGGACACTGATTCTGCATTTGGACTTGACCCTCCTCCCCATGGTGCTTGTACCAGTACCACACTCAATGGACTTCCTGAAGACCTTGTCCATAATCATGTTGAATCTCATCATGTATACACTACATACTACTACAGCTCAAATATTGCTTCTGATCAAGAACAAATTTTCTAAATTAACTATATTGTTTTAGTTTATATGCCATAAAACACCTACATTTTAAATGTACACTTTAATGAGATTAGACAAATGCATATGCTTTTTTAACCACTACCATACTTAACATCTGGACTACTTCCATCATTCCCCAAAGTCCCCACTTGTCCTTCTCAAACCCCCATCCTCTACCTTGGCCCTAAGCAAACACTGTTTTGCTTTCTATGACTATATATTGAATTTGCATTTTCTAGAGTTGCATATAAATGGAATCATACAGTATATAGTGTTTTGCTTCTTGCTCTTTACATTTAGTATAATGGGTTTTTTGAGATTCACCCACATTGTAAAATGTGTCTGTAACTCATTAGTTTATGTTGCTGAGTGGGGTTCCATTGTGTAGATAACCCACAATTTGTTTACCCATTCTCCAACTGGCAAATAATTAGGCTGTTCCCCGTGGTTTTGGCTCTTATGAACAAAATTGCAATGGACATTTTTGTGCATTTTGTAGATTTTTTTTTTTCGTGTGCCTTACATAGACGTGGCATTGCTAGGTTAAAGATTAAGTCGTGTTTAATTTACAAGAAACTGCCAAAACTTTTTCCACAAAGTGGTAGTAACCATTTTTACCCTTCCACATATAAGGCAAGGTAAGGTCTGGTTGTTAACAAATTTTCATCAATAATTGATTTTGTCAATATTTTTATTATTAGCCAGTATAACAGATATAAGATTATATTTCATCATGTTGTTTTTTGAATAATTCTCTAATGACTGATGATACTGAGCATCTTTTCATGTGCTTATTGGAATATGCCTTCATTTGTCCATTTTCAAAATTGGGTTGTTAGCCTGCAATTGTAAGAGTTCTTCATATGTTTTGGATGGAGTTCCATTGACAGACATGTTTTGCAAATATTTTCTCCCAACCTATTTCTTGCATTCTCATTTTAGTTAATGATGTCTTTCAGAGAACAATGTTTTAATTTTTATGGTAATTTTGTCTTTTTATGGCTTTTGTTCTGTATCTAAGAAATTTTTACCTACTCTACGGTTGCAAAGATCTCATATTTCTTGTATAAAATATATTTTATAATTATAGTTTCCATGTTAGATGTATTTACTTTAAGTTATTGTTTCCAGTGAGCAATAGTAGAGTTTCACTTCTGTTTCACATGAATATCCAGTTGCTCTAGCACCTTTTGTTGAAAATAGTTTTTTTCCTTATTGAATTATCCTGGTATCTTTGTCAAAAATTAACTTATTATATAGACACAGGGTATTTCTGAATTTTCTTTTCCTTTTCATTTATCCATATGTCTTTTTGTCAAAGCCACCCTATCTTGATTGCTATAGTTCTATAGTAAGTTTTGAAATATAAATTCTTTTAAAAAATGGTTTGGCTTTTTCTAGATTTTTTGCATGTCCATAGATATTTTAGAATCAGTTTATCCATTTCTTCAGAATAATCTGGTATGATTTGGATTGAGACTTTGTTATAATTAATTTGAAAGCAGAATAAGTGGGATAAGGTGCTCACAGCCATGGGATTTATTGACCTCACCATGTTCTCATCACATCGCTCTCATAAAATAAGACTGACAGTGAAATGGCTACTGCATATTCAATTATGGAAAAGCTGGGCAATGACAAATCTTAATCTTGTGTGGTGCTATATGAATTTTAACATATGACCTGTAAAAACATACGAAGATGTTTGTCCCATGGTCAGAAGAAAGCATATGCCCTGGAAACTGTGGGAAAGTTGTGAATCCTAGTTTCCAAGGGAGCTATGCTTTCGCAGGAGACATAGATATCACCAAATTGAATTGCAAGTTGAGGCTTAAATATGAACACATTAAGTACTTTCTGGTCTGAATCAGTAACAAGGAAGGGCGACTTTACTGCCTGGGATGATGAATCCTAACCATCAAGGGGAATTACGGTTTCTGCTCTAACCAGGGACAAGGAAGAGTATGCCTGGAATCAAGGGGTTCTTTCAAGCAGGTAGTATTGCTTCTATTTCCAGTGTAATTGTTAGTGGAGAACTATAACAATCTCATACAGGCAGGGGCACAGTCATCCCATACCCGATGAATGAGGATTTTGTTCACCCAGCAAATGAGAACCATTATTCGTTTTATTCTTACTGAGGGAAAGGAACATAACAAGGGTAGTGGCAGAAGAAAGGCATTGTAAGGTGTTTATGGTAGCATTGGTTATTTAAAAAACAAGAACAGTAGTATTTGAACATATCTATCACTGATCATCCATCATCTCTCCCTCTCTCCTTCCTTCAGTAGTTTATGCAAGGTGTTATATTGGTATTTAAGTTACATAAAATCATTGGATAATTATGACTGATCAAGAAGTAAGTACCAGCTAAAAATGGATGGAATTATTTATGAAACTTCTTTTTCCCATTTTTTATCCCCATTGTATGATGAATGATAGCACCCTGTTATGATATGGTAATTTAGATATACACAAAAGTGTGTATACAGATGCTCAGAAGCTAAACTGGTAGAAAAAAATAGATATTTTCACTTGATGCTCAGTACTATCTTTACCTTTCTAAGATTTTCTGTCAGCCATAGAGATTGCTAACAGTATGACATTTCTAAATTTCTCATGAAGAAATATTGAACCAGTGAAAGTCAGTGGCAAAATATTTGGAAGGCAAAAAAGAAACTATTATTTTCTGGTGGCAACTGTGGACAGATTTTTGGGCAAAGGCAAGTGGCAAGACAGATTTCTTTCCAAGGCACCAATTTAGTGCTGCAAAAACCTGAGATCATTTACGGTGACATCCCTCTGTTCTCTATATTTATAGATTTCCTGAAGGCTAGAAGTGGCCTCAGTGACCTTTGTTTCTCAACCCTCCCAATTACTCTATAAATCTTACATAAATGTCCTTAGGTAAAGAAGTGACAGAAAGAGCATGATTGGGCTTTTGAGGTGCTGATAATGTTCTATTTTTAAATCTGGGTCATGTGATATGGGTATGTTCCTTCTAAGAAAATTCATAGAGCTGTAAAATTATGTATATTTTACAGATGCACATTATACTTCAACTAAATATTTTTAGTGACAATTCTTGTTCAAAAAATGTAGAATAGCTTCTATTGTTCTGGCTAATCCCTGACTGATACATGAATATAAATCAATAAATGGGAGCTATATTATTGTCACAAATCTCATTAGTCAGCCTTTCCATATCAATTTAACTATTTTTGCCACCTATTTTCTGTAAAACATGACAAGCTTCACTTTGTTTTCTCCAGAGGTAAGTCTTCTGGAGGAGACTTGCGATTTCCTCCTTCTTTAGTGCCCTTAATGGAATTGTTCACTGCTTCCGACTTTTTTTTTCTTACTTTATTATTAGTGGTCATTACATAGTTATCAAATTTTTACTCTCTCTAGCATGGGTTCATATTAATGTTGAGATCTTTATCCTGATTTTTCTGGTAGAAGTAAAAATATAACATATCTCATATAACATGAAATAATTTATAATACCCTCATTGGAAAGATGAGGGCTAAATAATATCAAAGAATGATATATAAAATGAATAATCAGATACAAAAACAGCAGACTTTATGGTCCAGGATGAGTCAAATTTCTGGGAGAAAAGACATTTCTTTTTTCAAAGACTTTCTGCAACTCTTTATAGAGTTGAACCATAACCCAAACTTTTTATTAAATAGCTAGCTTTAATGTCAGAGGTTCTTATTTTTCTTCGTTTGTAGGGTTTATAAAAACAGTAGAGGCAGCCTGTCTCAATAATTGATTGGGTAGCACTGACTATCCTATGATGTAGTATAGTCAACCAGCTCCTGCTCACAAGTGTTTCATGTTTTCTCCTCCTTGGAAGTGCATGTTTACGATGTCCTTTTCTTCCATCATGAGCCTATACTGCTGTACTATATACATTCTTTAGCTTATAAATGTTCTCCTCCATATTCTTGCTCAGCTTGAGAGGAACATTTCTGCAATAACATGGTCAGCAGAAGTGATCCAATCTGTAACTTTAACTTATAAAAGAAAACTTGGGGTGCCTGGGTCGCTCAGCAGGTTAAAGCCTCTGCCTTCGGCTCAGGTCATGATCCCAGGGTCTTGGGATCGAGCCCCATGTCGGGCTCTCTGCTCAGCAGGGAGTCTGCTTCCTCCTCTCTCTCTCTCTGCCTGCCTCTCTGCCTACTTGTGATTTCTGACTGTCAAATAAATTAAAAAAAAGAAAACTTGTTCTTAACATTTTCAGAGAAAACTTCATTTATCATAAAGTCAATCAGTTATAAAACTACTGCCTTTTCCTCTCTTACCCCTCGATTTTATGTGAATCAGTATTCAATTGAATCACATAATTTTTCACATGTTTAGGGAAAAAGTTGATTATATTTTCCATTTTGTCTAAACCTTTGCCCTCCCTCTCTGGAGCCATGGTTTTAACTGTTTCCATCTCTCACCTTTTTTCTTTTTTCTTAGAGGGAAAAGGAAATGATTAAAACGAGACCACTGAGATTCATAGCCTGACTCCTCCACTTATTAGTTGTATGATCATTATTAGGTTACTCAACCACATTGCTCGTTTTCTTTATCTGGAAAATGAATATGAAGATAGAAACTACCTTGCAGGTTGAAGAAGGATAAAATGAGTTAGATTTATCAAGTGTTAAAAAGTATATGGCATGGGGCACCTGAGTGGCTCAGTGGGTTAAAGACTCTGCTTTTGGCTCAGGTCATGGTCTAAGGGTCCTGGGATCGAGCCCCACATCGGGCTTTCTGCTCAGCAGGGAGCCTGCTTCCCCCTCTCTCTCTGCCTGCCTCTCTGCCTACTTGTGATCTCTATCAAATAAATAAATAAAATCTTTAAAAAAAAGTATATGGCAGACAGTAAAATTTATATAAACGTTGCCTTGTTGAAATAAGCAAAGAAATGCCTATATATATAAACACACAGATATATGTATACATAACACTTTAAAGCGTACAGTTCATTGCTAGACTCTAGGCTCCATGTGGTCAGCCTACATGTCTATTTTGGTCATCATTATATCTCTTTTATCTTGAACAGTACTTGACATGGAATTGATGTTCAAGAAAAATTACACAGAATGAATTATACTTAAGTCATAAGTTAGTAATATATTCTGAGCTTTCTTCCAAATTCCCATTTTCTAGTAAGATCATACTTTAGGCCTGTTTGCCCTCTCATTTCCACATGTAGCACTGCTAGCCAATTTTTCTTAGGGACTATTTCTCACCAAGAGACAAAGACTTATCACTAGATATGCAACATGAAATAGAGAACAACAAAGTCCTGTTGAAATGGATATGCTATGACGTCTTCCCATCTCAGTTACCAACTGAGAGACCTTTTCCTGCTCCCTGCTTTCAGAGTGTATACAATTCAAATGTATGTTTCAAGAGAATGATCTGTTTTTGTATAGCACCTTCAAAACCAGGAGTTAATTGTCATAAACACAGATGTTAAATTTATTTTCTTTTTTAAAAATATTTTATTTAGGGAGGAGTCAAGATGGCGGAGAAGTAGCAGGGTGAGACGACATCAGGTAGCAGGAGATCAGCTAGATAGCTTATCTAACCATTGTGAACACCTACAAATCCAACGGGAAATCGAAGAGAAGAAGAACAACAATTTTACAAACAGAAAATCGATCACTTTCTGAAAGGTAGGACCTGCGGAGAAGTGAATCCAAAGCGACGGGAAGAGTAGACCCCGGGGGGAGGGTCAGGCTCCCGGCAAGCGGCGGAGCAACGGAACACAAAATCGGGACTTTTAAAAGTCTGCTCCACTGGGAGACATAGCTCCAGAGGCTAAACCGGAGGGAAACCCAGGCAGGGTCAGCATAACCCCAGGTCCTGCGGGGTCACAGGAGGACCGGGGGTGTCTGAGTGCTGCAGAGCTCGCAGGTATTAAAGCGGGGAAGCCGGCTACAGCGACAAAGCCGAGGGTGAGCTCTCAGCCCGGGGTTACCTTGTGCCGGTCACAGGCTGGGTGGGCTCGGAGCGTGGCCGGAGGCCACGGAGACAGAAGCGACGGGCGCTTTTCTCCAGGTTCCAGCAATTGACTGCTTTCCTCAAGGCGTGACCACAGGCCAGGGAGGCGGGGCGGTTGGGTGCTTTGCTCTGAGGGTGCACTGAGGAGCAGAACCCCAAGCTGTCGGCTCCTCCGGGCCGAGAGATTGGGAGGCCGCCATCTTCATTCCCGTCCTCCGGAACTCTAGGAAAGCGCTCAGGGAACAAAAGCTCCCGAAAGCAAACCCGAGCGGATTACTTAGCCCGGCCCCTGGCAAGGGCGGTGCGATTCCGCCTGCGGCAAAGACACTTGAGAATCACTACAACAGGCCCCTCCCCCAGAAGATCAACAAGAAACCCATCAAAACCAACTTCAGTCACCAAGAACAGCGGAATTCCACAGCAGGAGAAAGCAAATCTTATCTGGACAAAATGACAAAGCGGAAAAACCTCAAAAAAAAAAAGAACAAGAGGCCGTACTGAAGGCTGGAGACCTAATCAATACAGACATTGGTAACATGACAGATCTAGAGTTCGGAATGACAATTCTCAAGGTTCTAGCCGGGCTTGAAAAAGGCATAGAAGATATTAGAGAAACCCTCTCCGGAGAGATGAAAGCCCTTTCTGGAGAAATAAAAGAACTAAAATCTAACCAAGTTGAAATCAAAAAAGCTATTCATGAGGTGCAATCAAAAATGGAAGCTCTCACTGCTAGGATAAATGAGGCAGAAGAAAGAATTAGTGACATAGAAGACCAAATGACGGAGAATAAAGAAGCTGAGCAGAAGAGAGACAAACAAATACTGGAGCACGAGGAGAGAATTCGAGAGATAAGCAACACCATAAGACGACACATTAGAATAATTGGGATTCCAGAAGAAGAAGAAAGAGAGAGGGGAGCAGAAGGTATATTGGAGACAATTATTGGAGAGAATTTCCCTAATATGGCAAAGGGAACAAACATCAAAATCCAGGAGATGCTAAAAACGCCCCTCAAAATCAATAAAAATAGGTCCACACCTCATCACCTGATAGTAAAATTCACAAGTCTTAGTGACAAAGAGAAAATCCTGAAAGCAGCCCAGGAAAAGAAGTCTGTAACATACAAGGGTAAAAACATTAGATTGGCAGCGGACCTATCCACAGAGACCTGGCAGGCCAGAAAGAGCTGGCATGATATATTCAGAGCACTAAACGAGAAAAACATGCAGCCAAGAATACTATATCCGGGTAGGCTATCATTGAAAATAGAAGGAGAGATAAAGAGCTTCCAGGACAAACAAAAGCTGAAAGAATTTGCAAACACCAAACCAGCTCTACAGGAAATATTGAAAGGGGTCCTCTAAGCAAAGAGAGACCCTAAAAGTAGTAGATCAGAAAGAAACAGAGACAATATACAGTAACAGTCACCTTACAGGCAATACAATGGCAATAAATTCATATCTCTCAATAGTTACCCTGAACGTTAATGGGCTAAATGCCCCAATCAAAAGACACAGGGTATCAGAATGGATAAAAAAACAAAACCCATCCATATGCTGCCTACAAGAAATTCATTTTAGACCCGAAGACACCTCCAGATTTAAAGTGAGGGGGTGGAAAACAATTTACCATGCTAATGGACATCAAAAGAAAGCTGGGGTGGCAATCCTTATATCAGATCAATTAGATTTTAAGCCAAAGACTATAAGAGATGAGGAAGGACACTATATCATACTCAAAGGGTCTGTCCAAGAAGAAGACCTAACAATCTTAAATATCTATGCCCCTAACATGGGAGCAGCCAACTGTATAAACCAATTAATAACAAATTCAAAGAAATACATCGACAGTAATACAATAATATCAGGGGACTTTAAACTCCCCTCACTGAAATGGACAGATCATCTAAGCAAAAGATCAACAAGGAAATAAAGGCCTTAAATGACACACTGAACCAGATGGACGTCACAGATATATTCAGAACATTCCATCCCAAAGCAACAGAATATACATTCTTCTCTAGTGCACATGGAACATTCTCCAGAATAGACCACATCCTGGGTCATAAATCAGGTCTCAATCGGTACCAAAAGATTGAGATGATTCCCTGCATATTTTCAGACCACAATGCTCTGAAGCTAGAACTCAATCACAAGAGGAAATTTGGAAAGAACGCAAATACATGGAGACTAAACAACATCCTTCTAAAAAATGAATGGGTCAACCAAGAAATTAAAGAAGAAAAAAATCATGGAAACAAATGATAATGAAAACACACGGGTCAAAATCTGTGGGACACACCAAAGGCAGTCCTGAGAGGAAAATATATAGCGGTGCAAGCCTTTTTCAAGAAACAAGAAAGGTCTCAAATACACAACCTAACCCTACACCTAAAGGAGCTGGAGAGAGAACAACAAAGAAAGCCTAAACCCAGCAGGAGAAGAGAAATCATAAAGATCAGAGCAGAAATCAATGAAATAGAAACTAAAAAAACAATAGAACAAATCAACAAAACTAAGAGCTGGTTCTTTGAAAGAATTAATAAGATTGACAAACCCCTGGCCAGACTTATCCAAAAGAAAAGAGAAAGGATGCAAATAAATAAAATCATGAATGAAAGAGGAGAGATCACAACCAACACCAAAGAAATACAAACAATTATAAGAACATACTACGAGCAACTCTACGCCAACAAATTTGACAATCTGGAAGAAACAGATACATTTCTAGAGACATATAAACTACCACAACTGAACCAGGAAGAAATAGATAACCTGAACAGACCCATAACCAGTAAGGAGATTGAAACAGTCATCAAAAATCAAACAAACAAAAGTCCAGGACCAGACGGCTTCCCAGGGGAATTCTACCAAACATTTAAAGAAGAATTAATTCCTATTCTCCTGAAACTGTTCCAAAAAATAGAAATGGAAGGAAAATTTCCAAACTCATTCTATGAGTCCAGCATCACCTTGATCCCAAAACCAGACAAGGATCCCACCAAAAAAGATAATTACAGACCAATATCCTTGATGAACACAGATGCGAAAATTCTCACCAAAATACTGGCCAATAGGATCCAACAGTCCATTAAAAGGATTATTCACCACGACCAAGTGGGATTTATTCCAGGGCTGCAAGGTTGGTTCAACATCCGCAAATCCATCAATGTGATACAATACATTAATAAAAGAAAGAGTAAGAACCATATGATACTCTCAATAGATGCTGAAAAAGCATTTGACAAAGTGCAGCATCCCTTCCTGATTAAAACTCTTCAAAGTGTAGGGATAGAAGGCACATACCTCAATATTATCAAAGCCATCTATGAAAAACCCACCGCAAATATCATTCTCAATGGAGAAAAACTGAAAGCTTTTCCGCTAAGGTCAGGAACACGGCAGGGATGTCCATTATCACCACTGCTGTTCAACATAGTACTAGAAGTCCTAGCCTCAGCAATCAGACAACAAAAAGAAATTAAAGGCATCCAAATTGGCAAAGAAGAAGTCAAACTATCACTCTTTGCAGATGATATGATACTATATGTGGAAAACCCAAAAGGCTCCACTCCAAAACTGCTGGAACTTATACAGGAATTCAGTAAAGTGTCAGGATATAAAGTCAATGCACAGAAATCAGTCGCATTTCTTTACACTAACAACAAGACAGAAGAAAGAGAAATTGAGGAGTCAGTCCCATTTACAATCACACCCAAAACCATAAGATACCTAGGAATAAATCTAACCAAAGAGGCAAAGAATCTATACTCAGAAAACTATAAAGTCCTCATGAAAGAAATTGAGGAAGACACAAAGAAATGGAAAAATATTCCATGCTCATGGATTAGAAGAACAAATATTGTGAAAATGTCTATGCTACCTTAAGCAATCTACACATTTAATGCAATCCCTATCAAAATCCCATCCATTTTTTTTTTAAGAAATAGAACAAATAATCCTAAAATTTATATGGAACCAGAAAAGACCTCGAATAGCCAAAGGAATATTGAAAAAGAAAGCCAAAATCGGTGGCATCACAATTCCAGACTTCAAGCTCTATTACAAAGCTGTCATCATCAAGACAGTATGGTACTGGCACAAAAACAGACATATAGATCAATGGAACAGAATAGAGAGTCCAGAAATAGACCCTCAACTCTATGGTCAACTAATCTTCGACAAAGCAGGAAAGAATATCCAATGGAAAAAAAGACAGCCTCTTCAACAAATGGTGCTGGGAAAATTGGACAGCCACATGTAGAAAAATGAAATTGGACTATTTCCTTACATCACACACGAAAATAGACTCAAAATGGATGAAGGACCTCAATGTGAGAAAGGAATCTATCAAAATCCTTGAGGAGAATGCAGGCAGCAACCTCTTTGACCTCAACTGCAGCAACTTCTTCCTAGGAACATCACCAAAGGCAACAGAAGCAAGGGCAAAAATGAGCTATTGGGATGTCATCAAGATCAAAAGCTTTTGCACAGCAAAGGAAACAGTTAACAAAACCAAAAGACAACTGACAGAATGGGAGAAGATATTTGCAAACGACATATCAGATAAAGGGCTAGTATCCAAAATCTATAAAGAGCTTAGCAAACTCAATACCCAAAGAACAAATAATCCAGTCAAGAAATGGGTAGAGGACATGAACAGACATTTCTGCAAAGAAGACATCCAGATGGCCAACAGAAACATGAAAAAATGCTCCACATCACTCAGCATCAGGGAAATACAAATCAAAACCACAATGAGATACCACCTCACACCAGTCAGAATGGCTAAATTTAACAAGTCAAGAAATGACAGATGCTGGTGAGGATGCGGAGAGAGGGGAACCCTCCTACACTGCTGGTGGGAATGCAAGCTGGTGCAACCACTCTGGAAAACAGTGTGGAGGTTCCTCAAAAAACTGAAAATAGAGCTACCCTACGACCCAGCAATTGCACTACTGGGTATATATCCTAAAGATACAAACGTGGTGCTCCGAAGGGGCACGTGCACCCGAATGTTTATAGCAGCAATGTCCACAATAGCCAAACTGTGGAAAGAACCTAGATGTCCATCAACAGATGAATGGATAAAGAAGATGTGGTGTATATACACAATGGAATACTATGCAGCCATCAAAAGACATGAAATCTTGCCATTTGCGATGACGTCGATGGAACTAGAGGGTATCATGCTTAGTGAAATAAGTCAATTGGAGAAAGACAACTATCATATGATCTCTTTGATATGAGGAAGTGGAGATGCAATGTGGGGGGGTTGGGGGGAGGTAGGAAAAGAAAAAATGAAAAGATGGGATTGGGAGGGAGACAAATCATAAAAGACTCAATCTCAAAAAACAGACTGAGGGTTGCTGGGGAGAGAGAGGATGGGAGAGGGTGGTGGGGATATGGACATTGGGGAGGGTATGTGCTATGATGAGTGCTGTGAAATGTGTAAACCTGGCGATTCACAGACCTGTACCCCTGGGGATAAAAATACATTATATTTTTATTAAAATTAAAAAAAATTTAAAAAAATATTTTATTTATTTATTTGACAAAAAGAGACACAGTGAGAGAGGCAACACAAGGACGCAAGCAGGGGGAGTGGGAAAGGGAGAAACAGGCTTCCCACAGAGCAGAGAGCCTGATAGGGGGCTTGATCCCAGGACCCTGGGTTCATGACCTGAGCTGAAGGCAGACGCTTAATGACTGAGCCACCCAGGCATCCCTAGATTTATTTACTTTAAGAGTCTACTGTAATGTTAGATTTTTAAGCTCTTCTGATTTTTAATTTTTTAAAAAGGGATGCATGTGTGGGGTTCCTGGGTGGCTCAGTGGGTTAAGCCTCTGCCTTTGGCTCAGGTCATGATCTCAGGGTTCTGGGATCGAGCCCTGCATTGGGCTCTCTGCTCAGCAGGGAACCTGCTTCCCCCTCTCTCTGCCTGCCTCTCTGCCTACTTATGATCTTTCTCTTTCTCTCTCTCTCTATCAAATAAATAAAAAATCTTAAAAAAAAAAGGGATACTTGCTCATAAATATACTAATGTAGTTTTTCAAACTTAACAGAAGGATAACAAAGGAAGTGCTAAAAGAGTGTAAATCCTTCTGAAATTTTTTCTGCGTATTCTAATACTATGTGTATATATGTATATTCATATACATATAATGACCATATCAACTGATGAGTATGTTAGCAAACAGGAAGAATGAACTTTGCATGAAGTAATAGCTTCCTGAGAAAATACACAGACACCAAAGAAAGTTTTTAATGCTTATCTGGATAAACCTCTAAAGAAAACTAATTTACTAAAATGTATCTAGAATATGGCATCATATATGGTTCAGGAAATACTTATTGCAGGTGGGATTATTGCCATTGACTCTATTGTCCTACTTTTTTCTGATGTGCCAAGTTTCTGGACAAGTGTCACCTTTATCCTCTATAAGCAGATAGTTCTCAGTATTCATTTAAATTAAAATATAACATTTTCATCCTAGAAGTTGATTGAAAAGGAAGAAAGGACTCAGTGATTTTTAAGCATGATAAATGTTTTTGTCTGGCTTTGTGACTCACTCACTCAAATCTGGAGTATTGGCCTATCCTAGGCATCATCTAGATCATCAATTTCAAAGATAAAAGCCCAGTAGGAGCGATAAATCAAGTCAAATCATGTCAGGAATGCACAGCTTACCTCCCAAACCCTACCTATTTCCTAAATGTAATTGTTACTAATTCTTTTTATGAAGATCAGGTTAAATGTAGTGTTTTACACTTTGTTCCTCTTATTATTGTTTGTCTTCTGTGTAGAGGTCCCAGTATGTCCTTAGGATGTTCTGAATGGATCACTGAAAGAGAACATTTTATATATGAAGGGATAATCACGTCTCTAGAATGGCATAGCTGCCATAATTTTTAAAGGTGGAAAGACTGGATTAAAATACCTAATTAACTTTAAAAAGCCCATGCTATCACACAATGCAAGGATTTTTAAAGTGCTTTAAATTCTATAAACAGTAAGGTATATACAAAACGGTGTGAAGAATCTTTGAGGAAAGAAAGACCTAGATCATCAATAAGATAATATATACTCAAAATACATGCTGGTAACAAAAATCATTGTTGAGTAGGGATGTCTAGATCTGGATCTTGATTGAAAGGAGGTAAAGGCAGATGTGAGAAATTCAATAGGCCATGAACTTAAAACACTGGTGGATGTATGTCACCTTGTCTCAAATACAGTTGAGAGTCCAAAGTAGTAAGCTAAGAATGGATTTTCCTTAGGACTGGTTTTGAAACAAAGAGCAGGGTAGGGAATAATGATGGCACACACTTTTCTGGATGCTGACCAGAGTTGTCAAATACAGATAATCAGCAAATCTTTTAGTGCTAGTGAAACACATTTATTTCATCCATTAATTTACTCATTATTCACTAATTTTGATAATACCTATTGAATACCATATCTTTCTGTATATAGTTCCTGGAAATACAGAGAGAGAAAAACACATAGGATTTTATAGAAGGAGATTATTAGAAATACGCAGTTGTTACATGTAATAGGGAAAGAAAAATAATTGTGTGCTCTGATATACTATAATAGGTGATAGGAATTTAGCCTAAGGAATGAGGGGAAGTTTCCTTAAGAGAGTGTCATTGAAACTGAGACCTGGAGATGGAATTATTCAGACAGTTAGTCGGAAGAAGAGCCTCCCACGTGAAGAGAATAACAAGTTGAACAGCTCCAGAGTTAAAAAAAAAAAAAAAGCTGGCAAGGTTGTCAGAAACAAGGGAAGTGCAGACAGCCTTCAGTGTTGTGAATAAGAGTTTTATGTCGTGAGGATGGTGAGGTAGGTCAGTCCTGGCGGACCTTGTAGATCATGGTAAAATGTGATGTTTTATCCTCTGTGCAAGTAAAAACCATTTGAAGTTTTGGGAGAGGAAGTAATATGATCTGATGATGTATATTTTATTGATATCCTTCGGGTTGCTTTAAGGAACTGGATAGAAGGGAAATGAAAAGGTCAAGAGTGGAAATACAATAGCATTTGTCTAAGCTGGAGTTAACAGTGGCAAGGATGAGGGCAGTGTTGATGAGAAGTGTTGGCAGATGGACAGATTCTGTGGTAGGTCAGTATGCTGAAAGCATTAGGGAAGACCTTAGACCCATGGGGCCAGGAATGACATAGGCCTGCTTGGCAGACCGGACAGCTATAGCTTCAGTGACTGCTTAGAAGACAGGCATTATTAATTTAAAATCCTGCTGAGATCTAAGAAATGTTGGCAATATATTGACCCTCCATATTGCTAACACTCATATGCGCCAAAAGAACAGCTGGGATCTGTCTAGAGCATAAATTTATGAGTTCTAACTACAGTAAAGAGCTGAAATCATACTATTAGTAATGGAGTTACATCTTTGAATCACTGGCAAAGTAGAATTCTGGAAACTACATGAAGTTGTTTCTTCAGGGAATGAAACCAGTGTACACTGGAAGAAACAGAGCTCATGAAAAATAGAAAGGTGTCGAGGAGAATCCACTCTAAGGTTGGATAATTAGAAGATCCAGATAGAGCTGTTCTATCAAAGATGAACATGAACTGCAACTAAATGACTTAAAAATTCTCCAAAAACAATTTCAATCAAAAAAAAAAATTAGGGGGTGCCTGGGTGGCTCAGTGGGTTAAGCCTCTGCCTTCAGCTCAGGTAATGGTGTCAGGGTCCTGGGATCCAGTGCTGCATAGGGCTCTCTGCTCAGCAGAGAGCCTGCTTCCCTCTCTCTCTCTGCCTGCCTCTCTGCCTACTTGTGATCTCTCTCTCTGTCAAATAAATAAATAAAATCTTAAAAAAAATTAGGATGATACATAAGGTATACTTCTGATAAACTCCTGCAAAACCAGAACTAGATAGAAAAATTCTGAACATAATTAAGGTTTAAGCTAAGAATGAGTATCAGGGTTAGCGTAAGATTTAGGATTAGGGTAGGAGATTTCCTGAAACTAGTATCAGTACATTGTTAATAGTAAAAAATACCAATTACTCTTATTAAAATCAGGACTAAACAAAGATTACTCATGAAAATTAATTTCACCTTGCTCTATAAATACTAGGCAATGTAATAAATGTGAGAAAAAATGGTATCAGTATTATAAAGTTGGGAAAGTTATCATTTTCATATATTGTATATTTGTATGTCTAAAATGCTAAAAGAAACATCTAAATTATTATGAAAATAATAAGAGAAACCAGTAAAATGGTTAAAAATGAATATGGCTTTTTAAAAGTATGGCGAACTTTAAAATAATATTGTTTGCTTGTATGAGCCATACATCCAAAATGTCAATGTGTCTTTAAAAAGATTTATTAATATATACACATATATAAAATGTCTTGTTATATATTGTTACTTAAAAATGCAGGTGCAGGGGCGCCTGTGTGGCTCAGTGGGTTAAAGCCTCTGCCTTTGGCTCAGGTCTTGATCCCAGGGTCCTGGGATTGAGCCCCGTGTCGGGCTCTCTGCTCAGCAGGGAGCCTGCTTCTTCCCACCCCGTCTCTCTGCCTGCCTCTCTGCCTACTTGTGATCTCTGTCTGTCAAATAAAGAAAATAAAAATCCTTTAAAAAAATGCAAGTGCATTTAATATGATTTTGTTTTTGAAAAAAATTACAGTATCATACAAAAGAATTTATTATATATGTCCTAAAAATGTCTGGCAGAACTTATATTAATTTTTTTTTTTGGAAAGAGTTTTGTTTTGTTTAAAAGAGCACATGTGCACATGTGCAGGAGGAGGGGACAGAGGGAGAGGGGGAGAGAGAATCTTAAGCAGGCTCCACACCCAGCATGGAACTTGATCTTGTGACCCTGAGATCATGACCAGCACTGAAATCAAGAGTTACATGCTTAATTGACTGAGCCATCCATATTAAATGTCTTAATGGTTGCTTTCTATGAATAATGTAATGAAGAGTGGTGTGAAGAGTTGATATAACTTAGAGGTCATAAAAACAGTTTCTAAGGAAGGTGGTTTAAAAATCAAAGCACTACCAAAAAACAAAACAAAACAAAACAAAAAAACAAACCCTACTACTTGTTTTACTTTCCATAGGACATTATACTTTTGATAAAAGAATATCATAGATGTTACATTTTTAATCGAGTTAATATTTTGTAATTCAGTGCAAATTAGTACCACTTGCCTGTGTTAAAAGGGTTGCTCCTTAAATTGTTATATCTATTTTAAAAATTCAGATTTTCCAATACACTTTTTCCCAAAGTAGAGAAAAGTTAATATTTTTGCTGAAATTATTGGCATCATCTTTATAGTCTTTTCCAAATCAATGTTTTAGACATTTAAAATACATCCATGGGAAATGGTCAGCTCTTCCAGGAAAAAATACAAAATGATATAAAAACAATAGAATAGTTGTCTGTCTCTCTAGGTCTTCCCATTCCCATAGCAGACTTAAAATGATATCAATTGCCTAAGAAAAGGTTAAGTGAAAATTTCTTTAATTTGCTTTGAATAAATGACTGGAATTACTTGAAATAAATGGGTCTATGTTACAATGATCTATATTGGAATATCTGCAAATTTTAGAATGTTAAAATGCTCAAGGTCATGGTCTCTAAAAGTGTTATGATTAATAGAAATATATATGTTCAACTTAATTTTCTTGCTTAATTGAACATAATATAATGATGGCAATCTCCACTTTTTTCTCACTTTGCGTTTTATTTCAATACTAAATTTCATTGCACTCTTAATTCAACTTTTCTGGCTTCAGAAACAGCTAAAGAATAAAAGCCATGTGTTTCTATGATGTGGAAATATGAATTTCAATTCAGAATTCAATGTTACTTTAATAAAAAAAAATTAAAAATACCCTAGACTTTCAATTTAACCATTGTAAATAGCATTTTTCGATTTTTTAAAGTAAAGTTGACATGCACTGCTACATTAGTTTCAGGTGTACAACTTAGTGATTTGACAAGTTTATGCATTATGCTATGCTCACCACAGTGTAGCTACCATCTGCCCTGTTACATCGCTACTACAGTATCATTGTCTGTATTCCTTATGTTGTGCCTTTTATTCCTATGATTTATTCATTCCATAACTGGAAGCCTATCTCCCTCTCCCTTCACCCAACCCCCCATTTGCTTCCCCTCTTGCAACCACCAGTTTGTTTTCTGTATTTATATGTCTGATTCTGCTTTTTGTTCATTCGTTTGTTTTACATTCCACTTATGTGTGGAATCATATGGTGTTTGTCTTTCTCAGTCGAACTTATTTTACTTAGCATAATACCCTTGAAGTTCATCCATGTTCTTTCAAATGACACAATCTCATTCTTTTTTATGACTGTGTCATATTCCACTGTGTGTGTGTGTGTGTGTGTGTGCGCGCGCGCGTGCGCTGCACATGCACGTGTATGCACGTGTGCATGCTGTTTTTTTCTTTATTCTTCTATTGATGGTTTCTGTGTCCTGGCTATTGTAAATAATGTTGCAATAAACATAGGGCTGCTTATATCTTTCAAATTAGTGTTTTCATTTTCTTTGGGTAAATATCCAATAATGGAATTACTGCATCATATGGTATTGCCATTTTAAAATTTTTGTGGAAGCTCCATACTAAGTTCTACAGTGACTATACCAGTTTACATCTCCACCAATAGTGCCTAAAGTTTCCTCTTTATCCACATTCTTGTCAACACTTGTTATTTCTTGTCATTTTGATTTTAGCCATCCTGACAGGTGTGATGTGATATCTCTTTGTGGTTTGATTTCCATTTCCCTAATGATCAGTGATATTGAGCATCTTTTCATGAGTCTATTGGCCATTTGGATATCTCCAGGTCTCTTGCACATTTTTAAATTGGATTATTTGTTTTTTTGGTGTTGAGTTGCATAAGTTATTTATATATTTGTATATTAACCCCTTATTGGATAGATCATTTGCAAATGCCTTCTCCATTCAGTAGGTTGTGGTTTTTTGTTTTGTTTTCTTTTGTTTACAGTTTCTTTTGCTGTGCAGAAGATTTTAATTTTAATATAGTCCCAGCAATTTATGTTTGCTTTTGTTTCCTTTGCCTTGAGAGATGTATCTAGAAATATGTTGCTACAGCCAATATCAGAGAAATTATTACCGGTGCTCTTTTCTAGGATTTTTATGGTTTCAGGTCTCACATTTAGATCTTTAATCCCTTTTGAGTTTATTTTTGTGTGTGGGTGTGAGAAAGGGGTCCACTTTCATTCTTGGCATGTAGTTCTGTTTTCCCAGAAACTTTTATTGAAAAGATTGTCTTTTCCCCATTGTGTATTCTTGCCTCTTTGCCATAGATTAATTGGCCATATAATCATGGGTTTATTTCTGGGGTTTTTATTCTGTTGCATTGATCTGTATGTTTTGTGGCAGTACTGTACTGTTTGGATTACTACAGCTTTGTAGTATATCTTGAAATCTGGGATTTTGATACACCTCCAGCGTTGTTCTTCTTTATTAGGATTGCTTTGGCTATTCAGAGTCTTTTGTGGTTCCATACAAACCTTAGTATAATTTGTTCAAGTTTTGCGAAAAACTTGAACTATTGGAGTTTTGGTAGGAATTCTATTTAATCTATAGATTCCTTTGGGTAATATTGACATTAAATGAGATTCTTCCAATCCATAGAATGTCTTTCCATTTGTTGTGTCACCTTCAATTTCTTCCATCAGTATTTTATAGTTTTGGAGTAAGATCTTTTAATCTTTAGTTAAGTTTATTCCTAGGCATTCTTTTTGATACCAGCATTCATAGATTTTTAACAAGCATTAGGTGTATTATTTCTAAGAAACCTTATATCTGAGGTGAAAATTCATTTTTAGTTCCACTTATCCACTCAAAATTTTAGAAATTGAATATATATGCATGTCTGTGTGCATTTTCATATAGTCTTAAAAATCTGTTTTAAATCTCTATCAAGGCATCTCTTTTGTAAGCAAAGAAAAAATAAAGTGAATAAGTGCCGTAGCAATCATTTTCAAAGATATTTAATAGTCAGGTTATTTTGCCAAACCATGTGTTTTTAGACTTATTTGAAGTAATTACTTTATAATTACTTAATTCACAGTACTTAATTCAAATCAGAATAGTTTTTAAAGAGTAAATTTCCCTTTTATAAAATGTGCAAATTATTTGGAAATGAATATGTCTTTCATACCTGGTCATATGTGAAAGTAATTTGCAAAGGACAGGTGTTATATGGAAAAACCTATGCATAAATGAAAAGAAAAATAATCATATGACAATTAGGAAGCCAGAAAAAAAGGAAATTCTTTTCTTCCTTATTTGATTAGTGAGATAAACTCAATAAAATTATTGAAACAGAACTTTCGGTCGTGAAGAAATGAAAAAAATATTTCTTAGACTGAAGTAGTTCTTTTAATTCAAGAGGACATGTCATAAACTGTTGAACCAATGTCAGTGGATAAAAATTTAGTCCAATTTGTCTTTTTAATCAGTAGATGAAAAGGATCTTTCATAATATTGATTTTTAAACAAGAGAAGAAGACTCTCTGAAACTATGAACATATGCAAAAGATGGAAGTCTCATAGGTTATTGAATCTTCCGGATAACTTACATGACTAGTAATGGAGAAGAATAAATAATGTACCTATTATCTAGTTGATATGGAAGAAAAAAGGAGCAGAACTGGACAAGGTTTTTGAATAGTCACACTTCTCATCTTAATATTATTTGTTGTTAAGACTTGGTTGGTTTTTTTTTGAAGATTTTTTATTCATTTATTTGACAGACAGAGATCACAAGTAGGCAGAGAGGCAGGCAGAGAGAGAGGAAGGGAAGCAGGCTCCCTGCAGAGCAGAGAGCCCGATGTGGGGCTCGATCCCAGGACCCTGAGATCATGACCTGAGCCGAAGGCAGAGGCTTTAACCCACTGAGCCACCCAGGTGCCCCGAGACTTGGTTTTTGACAAATAATTTGATTCAGTCAACATATAACAGGACCTCTGTCACAAACTTTTGGTGTAACCTAGACAAATAAATTTACTTCGTTCAACTTTAGTTTCTTCATGTGAGAAAATGGGGATATGGCATTTTTATTGTGAGATGTGTGAAGTTTAAGCAAAGTGAAGCATGTGAAAGATTTTGACCAAGCTCCTAACAGACAAAAGATGGAGGAAGATAGGGAATAGTAGCTTCCTTACCTATAAGGGATATTTGGTGATTGAGGAATTAATATAATTTTGCATTCTCTAAAGAAAATTTATACCCTATAAGGAAAGATGTGAATAACATACTTCTGGAAGGTTAGGAAATGCATTGGAATTTCATGTCCAGGCTAAATATCTCTTTAAAACATCCCCGCACTGTGTTTCTATGAGCAGGAAGTTATTAGAATGATCATTTGGGAGCAGGGTCAAAGATTTTTTTTAAAAAGCTAACAAAACAAAGGAGAATAAATCTTTTCATCTCCAAGTCATTTAAGTCAACTATCACTTGGCCCTAATAATTGTACCTAAAGACTAAAAAAGCACTGACTTGAATAAATTCAGTATATGCCTAATCATGAATACTTAGAAGCTGAATTATTATAAAACTTGAAATTCTGAGAGCTTTCTTCTTAAACAGAAAAATCAGCAGATTAAAATTTAAAACTACAGTTTGGTATGGTCAGAACTTCAGGGGAAATTTAATTCGTCATTTTTCACAGGTGGTAAAGAAAATATATAGACAGTAATGTCATGAAAAGCACATATGTCTTGAAAAGCATGGGGAAGAGGTAAAGGACACCCTAAGGTTGAAGTTAAAAAAAGAGAGAGAGAAAGACAGAGAGAAAGAGAAGAGACTTGGGGAGGGGGCAAGTAAGGACAGTAAAGCAAGAAAAGAACCCAGGAAAACAGAGGTCTGTCTGACATGGTCAGTTGCAGCCTGAGCAGCATAGAGGGAGGGGTAAGGTCAGGGGAGCAGGAGGCAAAGAGGAGAGCATCAGGTAACTCTTAGAATTACCCTGGCTCCAGGGAAACCTGAACTCCAGTGGGAGAGCGGGTATATTTAAGGTGTTCAGGGAGCTTTAAAAAGGGGGATGGAATTGGATATCAGAAAACATTTTGTGATGCTGTAATGAGATCTCCATGGTGGTGGATTCACGCCCTAAGGAATACAATGCAAGTCCTGTCATTTGAAACGTGTTGAATTACAGAGAGAAATCTACTTGAAAGCTCTGTGAGGAATCACTCTTTTAACATCACATCATTTATTTTATGGTTAATTTTTTTTTTTTTTTTTGCAAATTCTGTTTTGTTTTGTGGTACAGCATCCTACTAATCAGAGGTACTGGAAATTAGTTGATGGGAGTTATTAATTTTTGTGTTTGTATAAAATTGCTTTTTATTCACTTTTGGTTTTACGATCTGATGACTCCACCTTTCCTTTCTTCATCTGAACCTAGACAGTGGTGAACTCAGAATCCCTCAGATAACTAGACCATCCAATTAGCACATTTATGTAGTCTTCATAAAGCATTGTGTAATTGGCTCTTTACATTGGACAATGTAAAGAACTGGAATAAAAATAAGAAATAGATACCCTTGGCTGCTTCTCACAGTTGACTTGTTTTTGCAGCTTTCTGCATGGCAGGTGGTTGCTTTGTGTTAGTTGTCGTACTAAATTCGGGAATGTTTGTCACTCACCATAGTGAAACATTTTATCTTGCTAGGGATGCAGATTTGTGCCTTTTTGCATTAACAAAAAGAAACATTGTTTGCAAATAGCCTTATATTTTTCAGTGGGGGGAAACAAAGCACCAAAGCAACACTCAATTTTTCTTAGCAAACTGAAGCTACCGTGTTTTATTTTGATAAATGATGCTAATGAAGGTTGGGGACTTGTACAGGTGTGTAATTCTTCATTTCACTATACTATTGTTTTCCATTATTTTCTGTTAAGGCACCTACATGCTTTTAAACCACTCTATTAGGCAGCCAGCTTTCCCACAGCATTGTTTTTGGCACGATATATTTAGAAAGTGAATAATCAAATATGAATCTACCCCATATTCTCTCTTCCCATCGTGCCTCCTATCCTTAATTATACTATTGCAGATAGTTCATTGAAGTAGGGGTCTTTGTCCCTGCCAAATTGCCAAAACAAGCAAATGTGAGATAGTTACTTCATAATATCAGAGTTCATTTTGGGGCCATATCACCCGCACTGGCTTACTTGGGGGGAAAAGGATATGAAAAAAAAATCATAGGTGGGCATAGCCTGCCAGTAGTTTGGTCATGGGGGATGTTACTTCCTGAAACTATATAATTTGCCAGTTTGTGACAGAAACATTTCATGACGTTCTGTTAGTAAATCAGCCTGTAGAGGTTGGCTACATCTGGCGGTAAAATCAATCCAGTCTTCATCTTCAAGTGCATGATCTTATGGGTACCCACACTTTACCAAAATCTTTTTCTCTTCATCTTGAAGACATTGGGGAAGATACCAGAAGAAGCCAGCTTCACCTAACATTCTCTACTTAGGGATTTTTTCAAGAAGTAACCAAGAACATAGACTGGGCATGAGATAGCGGCCCCATCTATTTTTTCGTTTGTGTCCCTTGGTCAGATTGAGGACACGCACCACAAATACTGACAAGTTACCCACCCACACACAAAGACCACAACTGACCTCTTACTATATATCTTATGTTGTTTGTGTGAGACTATAGAAATATTGCCTACAGTTTCACATAGTTAAGTTATGTGAAAAAGGTAAAAATGACCCCCTTTCCTTTCCTGCCCTCTGTCCCCAAAAGAAACTGGAATATCTCCTTTCAGAAATGTTCTAGGGCATACATAAACATTTTGTTAGAAATAGTATTAGTGTAGCCATATTTTAAGCTGTTTTTAGAGTAATAATGTACTCTGTCTTTTTTCAATCTTCCTCTAATGGAGTTCTTTTATGACCGTATCAAATTGTCTCATCCAAAACAGAAAAGATGACTCTGTCAACCAATATGCAGCCTGTGTTGGCCCCTGAACACAGTATAGACACTTAATTTTCAAGTACGTTCTAGCTTAGATTATACACAGTGTTGGGGATGAGGCTGAAAAAATATCGGGATCGAATGTTGGCTCTATTACATAATCTAAATCGTGGCTTTTTTGGTTTGTTGGTACAAAGTTAGAGGCAGTTTGAAATGTAAAGTTTCTTTCTAGATTCTTTAGCATTTCACTGAATCACAGAACAAGAAGGAACTACAGCAATCATATAATGCAGCTGCCTCCTTTTACAAATGCGGATGCCGAGCGAGACCCAGAGCTATCAAGAGACTTGTCTGAGGTTGTGCAGCTCATTAGTGGCAGGTCTGAGATCAGAACACTTAGTCCAGGTTATGTCCAATTACACATTATTGTCTGGGATGAATTAATAGCTTTTGGACCAAAGCTTCCAGGCTATAGTTTGCCCATACAGCTTTTTAAAATCTGCTTTTTATCTTTTTTTTTTCCCTAAAGGAAAACTCCATAAATTTACTCTGTTTCTACAGCAGCTATCACAAACATGTGAAGTATTAAGTTCCTCCCACAGTAGACCTTTGATTGCTGATGGCAAAGCTTTTCTACAAATCCTATGAAATTGCATCTCTTCGGTGCTAATTCCCTTTTTGGCATATGGTATTGGTTCATTCTAATCCTACACTTGTCTCTTGATTTTATTATTCTAAGAACTCCCCTTTGTCCCGTTGTCAAAATGGTACATATACTTAGTCCACAGATTATATAAAATACATTTTGTCACAAATTCAAAGGATTTAACTTGTTTCAAAAAACCTTTATTATCTAATATTTGCCAAACCCCGAAAGTACAGTTTTATAGGAAATGAAGTCCTACTCAATATCAGTTTTCCTAAGGTCTCCATGTGTTTCTGGCTCCAGACTGCTTTATATAAACTGTCTTCAGCACTTACATGGTAATGCTTGGAGCCTGTCTATGCAGGGGTCACAACAAAGAAAACTTTCTAAGGCCGTATGAAAGGTTCTGGAATATCTTGAAAGGATTTACGATGACTAAATCTTTCCTCTCCAATTGTAAGGTCTGGGTGACATTATTGGATTGAGGTCATTTTGAATAACCGCTGCAAGAGTGAGTTTGGTGAACTATTATTCTATCAGGTAAGATCTTGGCATCCTGTTTCCCAGAATGTTAAAAGATTTACTCTGAAGAACCTGGGAAGTATGAAATCTGTGTTTTATTATTGCTAATCACAGACTTCCCCTTCCAGGGCTGGCCGTATTTTTGTACTATTTCCTAACCAATGACCCAGGCCTGAAGAGTATTGAAGAATGAGGAAATACAAATTCCTGTTTATCTTATCTCTTGCCTTTAAGGATAAATATTTTAGCCACATAGAATATCACAACTGACATGCTTGAGGTAACTGTACACACGAAGCTAGAGACAGTTATCCTAAACTGAAACTAATTTGACACCAGTTCTTCCTGTACTTGTCCCTCTTGATTTTCATTTCTCCACTCTGTGTCCTCATTCTCCGTAACTGCTTTGACACCTTAAATTTTGAATTTAGTCAGCAAGTTTGAGTTCTCTTTTCAATTAATTAAAAGTGCTTATCATTCCCCTCCCTTCTGAATCTACTTCTGAATTTGAATCTCTAAAACTTAGAAATTCCCCTTTCCAAAAAGAATAAGTGAAACAAGATGGGATCAGGAGGGAGACAAACCATAAGACTCTTAATCTCACAAAACAAACTGAGGGTTGCTGGGGAGAGCGGGGTAGGGAGAGTGGGGGTTGGGTTATGGACATTGGGGAGGGTATGTGCTATGGTGAGTGCTGTGGAGTGTGTAAACCTGACGATTCACAAACCTGTACCCCTGGGGCTAGTAATACATTATATGTTAATTAAAAAAAAAAAAAAGAAATTCTCCTTTCCAGCCATAACTCCAAATAATACAATTTGTTGATTTAATCCCTTCTGGGAGAATGGTTTTGGCTAGTCTCAGCTTCCTTCAGAAACTGCTGTCTTTGTCCCCTTGGCTTCAGCAGTCAGCACCCCCAACAAATTCAAAATGCTCATAATCATGCCTAGAACAATTGGGACATTCACAAACGGAACCACTTGTTAAATATCTTTGGAGCTACATTTCTTTTTTTTTTTTTTAGTTGTACATTCAAGAAGTGTATACAATACAGAGCGTTAAAATGTTCAGTAGTGTTATTTCCACAAAAAATGTAACAATTTTAGAATGAAGCTTATGAACCCAAGTTTATAGCTTTGATTTCCTGGAAAGTATATCTGTTTTGTTTTGTTTTGTTTTGTTTTGTTTTTATTTTTGTTTTTAAAGATTTTATTTATTTATTTGACACAGAGAGAGAGATCACAAGTAGGCAGAGAGGCAGGCAGAGATAGGGGATGGGGGGAAGCAGGCTCCCTGCTGAGCAGAGAGCCTGATGCGGGGCTCCATCCCAGGACCCTGGGATCATGACCGGAGCCGAAGGCAGAGGCTTTAACCCACTGAGCCACCCAGGTGCCCCGAGTATATCTGTTTTAACATAAAGCATTATCAGTGAAAACTGTAGAGTCAGAAAAATGTCAACCTTGGTATATGGAGACTTGTAAAAGTATCAAAGTTAAGATAGAGACAGTGTGAAGATCTGAGGGAGTGGAAGTACCACGTCGACGCCCTTTCCATGAGTTCAGTTCTCCGGAGCAGTATAAAGAACAAGATACAAGAGGTCCATTTCCATTTTCACTTTATTCTTTCCTCTTCCTATCCTTTCTTTTTTTTATCTTCAAATAGATTACAGATTTGTTTTCAAGATAATGTTCTCCAAAATCTGTTTGAAATAAGCATGAGAATATAAGCATGTAAAACTGGGACGGGGTAGGCAATTATTCCTAATGATTTAGGAAGAAAATAAGAAACAAAATGTAGGCAGAAAAATGTACAATCTAGGCTTACTCGTCCATTCAACAGCTATTTTACTGAGATCCTATTTATGCTAGAACTTGCGTAGTGCCTAGAGCATCCCAAGGTAAATGACATATTCTCCCTTGCCCCAAGGAATATTCAGTCTAAAAGGAAGGAAGACCCAGATAACCCAGGTTTATAATAAAAAGGTATACTGACTACAGCGATGCCAATGAGGGGATGGTTTTCTTAAGTGGATGAGCAGAAATGTCATTAAAGTTCTCATACTAGACATTACATGGGAATGGTGAAGTATGGAGAATAAGGAAAAGAATTATAGAATTTCTTTTTGTAGGAACACCTGCAAAAGGAACAAAGTCATAGACAGTTCATAAAATCCTATGCATTTTGGTATTTCTGGAAAGTGACATTAGAATAGGGTGTGAAGTGTGATAAGACCAAAGTGTAATAAATAATAAGGAAACTTGTTAGCATACTGAGAATTGGGGGCTTATCTTGTGAGTAAAAGGAAGAAATGATTGTTGTAAGAAAGCAGGACAGAATTATGTCTTAGAAAAATCTCTGGCTGACAGAGTATGAATCAGAACATAGGAGATTAGATCTTATTGGTAGATAAAATATCACTTTTAAGATGATATAATAATTTTCCTTAGCATAATACCCTCTAGTTCCATCCATTTTGCTAAGCAAAATAAGTCATCAGAGAAAGGCAACTATCATATGATTTCACTCCTATGTGGAGAAACACAACAGAGGATCATAGGGGAAAGGAGGGGAAAATAAAATAAGATGAAATCAGAGAGGGAGACAAATCATAAAAGACTGGTAACTATAGGAAACTGAGGGTTTGTGGAGGGGAGGTGGGTAGAGGATGGGCATTAAGGAGGGCGCATGATATAGTGAGCACTGGGTGTCCTATGCAACTGATGAATCACTGACCTCTACCTCTGAAACTAATGATACACTATATGTTAATTAATTGAATTTAAATAAAATAAAATTTTAAAAAGATTTTATTTATTTATTTGACAGAGAGAGAGATCACAAGTAGACAGAGAGGCAAGCAGAGGGAGAAAGAGAAGCAGGCTCCCTGCTGAGCAGAGAGCCTGATGAACCACCCAGGTGCCCCCCTCCCCCGCCAAAGATTAAAAAGATGATATAATTTCAAAGCGAAAGTGAAAAAGATGATATAATTTCAAGATGATTTTAACTAGGGTAAAAGTTTGGAGGTAGGTGGATAGAACCAGCACATAACTAAGAGTTAATATTGATAGGACTAATAATTACTTGTCAAAGTGGGAGATTAAGGAGAGGAGGCAATCAAATATAACTTGTAAGATTCTTGACTTGAAAGATTGGGTGGCTTCATTGTTTAAAGCCCTGAAATAGAGAGAACAATAATAGGAGTAGATTTAGCAGAAAAGATGGTATATTCAATTTTGGATCTGTGGTTAAGGTACCTATAGGATAATTAAAGATAGGTAAGAATGTCTTATAGCCAATTCATACTCAAAAGTGGTGCCTCAGCCTGGAGATAAAGATTTGGTAGTCATCATCATATAGATATCCTGTAGTGAGTAAATGTGATTGTCAAGGAAGACAGTGTGTAATAAAGAATTCTGCAGACAAGATAATACATTGGGAGGCAAAAGATGGGCCAGTGGAAAAGATTTCGAGAATTAATAACCATGTCAGTCTGGAAGATGTCATCATACTCTATTTTGTAGATCTTTAATCACCTAGCAGATAATTAAAGGCCATGCAGTTTTTTGTTCTTATCTATGCACTTAAAATGAATCTAGGACAGAAATAAACATAAATTATAAGAACACTTTACACTTGAATATCTTATTGTTACAGGATAAATGATGCCTCTCTGAGCTTAATGGTTGAATTTAGTATATTAGGGAACTTAGCCTTTAAATTGTTTTTCACATTTTGTTTTTCTACCTTGCACTTAAACAATTAATATGGGTATTAGGAAAAATTGAAGGTAATTCATGTCAGGAAAGCAGAGACTAAAAAGTTTCACTCTTTTCAACTTTTGTCTTCATAACTCTGATTAGAAATTTATATGAGTAGATTAAAAATCCTGAAAGAGAAAAGATAGACCCATAAGAAAAGCAGAAGAGTAGAATCCAGGTGGGTGTGTGTATTTGAGGGTCTCATACAGAGAGAAAGCTAAACTCACACTAGGATTCAGATATTCCTTTGGAGACTGTAGTATCACCAGGGGTCTGTTTCATATAGTATCCGCAAGGGTTGTGGGAAAGAAAGAAATCCCAAGTGTAGAAGGAGGTAGACATGTAGGTTTGTTGCAGTAATAGAATTTCCATACTGATAACAAGGAGGATCATAATACAGAGCTTATCAGTCTTGGTCCTTCAACTCATCACCATGTTAATACTCTGTTTAATAAGGGAAGAGGACTAAAAATAAAAATTTCTCTTCCCCCGCCCCACAAAATCTGTAAAACATTATAAATAAGGGATGTGCAGCTTTATAGAATGTTTAAAAGAGCAATCCAGAAGTAAATGACAAATCCTATGTGATACCATTTATATGAGGAAGCTAAAGCAGTCAGACTCATAGAACAGAGAATAGCATGATGGTTGCTGGGAACTGGGGGAGGGTGAGATGGGAAGTAATGATACAAAGGATACAAAATTTCATTTATGCAAGATGAATAAATCCTAAAGATATACTGCACAGCATAGAGCCTATAGCTAATTATACTGTATTGTCTACTTCAAGAGGGCAAATCTTATGCTATGTGTTCTTATAGTAATAATAATAATAATAATAATAGGGCAGAAGGAAATTTGGGGAGTTAATGGATATGTTTATAGCAAAGATTGTGTTCTTGGTTTCATGGAGGTATAATTATCTCTAAACTCAAGTTGTATACATTAAATATGTACAGCATTTTGTTATGTCGATCATGCCTTAATAAAGTAGTTAAAAAAGTAAAGAGAGGAATTCTCATTAACCAAGACTGTGATGCTGGCTTTTTGTAGAGAAGTACTTTGGTGGATATCAATAGGCACTGTAGCATGGCAGACAGGCACCACTTATTACATCTCTCAGCCATCCCTTCATTATATTTGTCAGCAGAATGCCTGTTCTTTTTTAGTTGGAACTCTGACCAAGCTAGGAGGATAAATCATCAGTGAGCTAAGTCAATCAATATATTGTGTTAGTAAGGAGATAACCTGGCCACGTGATTCAGTTCTAGTCCATGCGACATCGTATTTATGCAAAAATTTTCCTCTCCAATAAAACAAGGAAAAGTACCTTTTTGTCTGAGTGTGTCTTACCTTTCCTTACCACTTAGAATGTTGTAATGTGAGGTGCGCTAGTAGTAATCATTCTGTAACTGGGAGGAATAATATTTCAACACATTGAATTGGACAAAGTGAAAAAAAAAATAGGTCCTTGAAGATAGCATCAAGCCACTGCATCCGTTCTGAAGTTGTTGACTTCCAGACTTTTGTTATATGCGATAATTCAGTGTCTCTAGTGCTGGAGCTACTGTGAGCCAAGTATTCTGTTAAATTCCAAAGCATTGCTGATGCATGGTAGCAGAAATAAGCAACTTCAACTTCAATCAGTAACCTGGACAACAGATGTTTCAGGAAGCAAAGCGAGGGTAGAGGGGAATGTAAATATCTTATGCTACATGATAAAGAAGATGACTCTGTGAAAACAATCAAGATCCCCCCCCCCCTATATTTTTGCTTTGGTATAGGGATTTTCAAAAGGGGCATTTGGAAGTCTACCCAAAAATCTGGGCATAAACAAAAAGATATTCTTTACTGGCTGTTATTGTGATGTTGTCATTTATCTCTTGGCTGTTGAACCCTAGAGAAACAAAGGTTATGAATTGAGTGGATGAAAATCATAGTTAGCAGCTAGTGAAATTAAACTGTAATCAGACTATAAGAAGAAGATAACATGCTAACGAACCTAGTTAAATGTCTGCCATAGGATAACTACCCCTAAAATGTCTGTTGAATCTAACTGAAACCTCGGTTCCATGTTTCTTGAAAAAAGGTAACCCTAATAAAAAGATCTTAACAAGAAAAGAAAAAATTACCTATAATTACCTCCAGATGTTAGTAATACAATAATTTCTTCTTTGTTTACTATCTGACTTGTGTTCTAGGGAAAGAATGAGAGAGAGAGATTTGAGTGAACAATAACCTATTTGGGAACTGCATGTGAGTGGTAGGAAGGTGTGGATGTGGTCCTGGAACGGGAAGGCAGTTGATAAAGGGTGTTCTGTTGAGTCAGCTACCACAGGGGGCTAGAGGAGCTTAAAACTCATGGGAAAATTCTGGGAAATGTGCAAAACACTTGCCTCAAAATTATCCCAGCCAAGGAGTCAGACAGTCATTGGTTGAGGAATGCTAGGTAAGAGGAAGAAACATACTAATTCCTTGTCATTTGCAGTTTCAGGAAGAAAAAAAACCCTCAGGTACAGATGAAGATACTGGCAGTATCACTTATACTGAAAGATCAGAATGGTGTGGGCAAAGCAAGGTCAGTAACTGCTCTAAAAAACTTTTAACTATATCTTGCTCTATTGGCTCCGCCCTACTTCCTCCCGCTTTTCTGGGAACATGATACATTTGAAAGGAGAACATGTTAGGGTAGAAACAGAAATGAATGCTAGTGAGTGGATGCATTGGAAGATTGTTGGCAAATATACCCATCTTACTTTCTTTTATCTTTCTTCTTGGCACGTTAAAACTGAACCTCGTGTGACTCATATGCCCAGGACAGGACCTCTGCAGTCCTCTGACACGCAGTGTGTGGTTTACTGCTTTCTTCTTTTCCCTTTGGTTTTGTCCTTCCACGGCTGGAGACCCTCTTCACCTGACTCCCAGGTACCTAATGCCCTCAGACTGCTCCCTGGTTGCTGTAAACTTCTTTCCACCAACCTGATCATCTCAAAAATTCCCAGTGTTCTAAAATCACGTTGTTGCAAGCCTTCTTCCTTTTGGTCCAATCCCTTATTCTCTCTGTGTCCTCGGCTAAAAAAGGATGGAACAAACTGAGGGATACTTAAGTACACGTGAACAGGAGGCTGCATTAACACCAAACATCTGCAAATTAGCTCAAAGCAAGTCACCTCTCACACTGTATGAAAACAATGTGACAAGCCAAGGGAGGAGATCGTCTGGAAAGCAGAAGTTGTTCCAGAACCTCTCAAAATGCCGCAGGAAGCCATAACTCATACACTCAAATCTGATTCTGTCTAGTTCCATATTCTGATCTCTGAAGATGACCTAAGCCAGAATTTCCAGGAGTAAAATGCAGGCTCTGGTGCTCTTCATTACAGAACAATCTGGAAAAGGCCATTTTAGCTCTTTTCTTTGTAAAATATTATTATCTTCCAGCAGGGCACCCTGGTGAGCCTAAGCTTCTAAAATGCTAATTGTTCATTTAAAAATGATCCCTGTGTCCCCATTTTCCTCATGGTGTGGCTCCTAAAAGGAATAACAAATTCTGTGCTTGTGTCCTGCCTCGTCAGTGTTGGGTGAGTAATGCTTAGTAATTTGACCTCAGTTTTCCATTGTTATGAAAAGGGAAAAAGAGATGTTAGTTGCTTTGCAATTTGCCATTCTCTCAGCAAGGGATGGTCCCTGGAACGATTTTAACTTCATCTCTTTCATCTCTGCCCTCTTCCTGCTCACCTTTATTTTCTCTTTCAGAGAGAGAATGTATCTTCTTCCATTTGGAATATTTCCCTGTCAGTTTTAAAAAATGCATTTGAAAGAGATGAATAGGTAGAGCACAGGGCATTTTTTAGGGCAGCAAGACCATTATTCTATATGATACTGTAATGATGGATACGTATCATCCTACATTTGTCAAAACCCATAGGATGTACAATACAAAGAGTGAACCCTGATGTAAACCATTTAATTTGATTTAATTATCAATAATGCATCAATATTGGCTCATCAGTTGTAACAAATGGACTACACTAATTACAAGGTGTTGACAACAGGGGTAATTGGAGAGGCTGGTGATGTGTATGGGAATTTGTATATTTCACTCAATTGTTTTTATGTAAACTTAAAACCAACCACAAAAATCTATTAATTGAAGAAAACTTAAATGTACACCTCCATGACTTAGCCACTCCACTTCTAGATACTCACCCAAGGAAAATGAAATCATATGTCCATACAAAGCCTTAAAACAGGAATGTTCATAGTAATTTCATTTCTAATATCTCAAACTGGAAACAATCCGAATTTCCATCAGCAATAAATGGATAAACAATTGTGGAAAACACATACAATGGAATACATTCAGCAATAAAAAGGAAAGAACCATCAGATGAACCTCAGAAAAATGATGTGGAATAAAAGATACCAGATGGAGTAGAGGAGTTATGAAGGGAATGAGGGATTTTTTGGTGATGATGGATATGTTCATTATCTAGCTTGTTGAGATCATTTCCTGGGCATGTCTGTGTGGTGAAACTTATCAGATTGCCTGCTTTAAGTATGTGCAACTTAATGTGTCAATTATAAAGATAAAAGTAATGTCAAGAAGATTATACCTTCCTCCACTTTCCCTCCCTACTCTTGTTCTTCCCTATATTTCTTACTCTTCCCAGGTCACACACCAAGCCCTGAGATATTTATAGTGCAGAAATGTTTTCTATCCGTTTTCTTAGTTCTGACCACTTTATCAATTTGGGGTTGCAGAGCACAGAGGAAAAAAAAAATACTGTTTCTCAGCACTTGAGAGTTAGGTCTAAGACCTTTCTCAGTACATTTTGAATTTAATTGGTGTACATGGCTCTACCCAATAATTACTCTATGAGGTGAGAGAAAGAGATGCCTTTATTCTGTTATTTACTCAAATCTTCAACCCACCTGATTGTTGCTAAATTTAGAGTTCTATGGAGAAAGGGAATCTACCACTTGAGGGAAAGATCAAAATTTATCTTCAAAAAAGAAGATAAATTTAATAAAATGAGGTTTTTAATTTTTTTTTTCCTGTAGCACCACTTCTCAGTATAATTCCTTATTGTATATCACTAAGATGCCAACACTACTGTCTGATCCTTTAGAGATCAAACTACAAAATGTCCAACAATTGCAATATTTAACATTATCTTTTTGGAAACGAATAGCCAGAATATATTAGCATATGGCCAGTCTTTTCCTTTATAGTAAGGGGAAAATTTCAATCTTCATTTTCTTAAAATTAATTCTGAGGCAATCTATTTTTCAATGTTATCAGTGAGAAGCAATTCACAGAATCTAGTACACTATGGAATTTTATGCTGGTTAATAATGGTAACTTGTTGTAGCTAGGAGCCCTCTCCATAGGCAAGCAACATGGATTTAAAGACTAGCCTACAGTCACTATTTTGTTGATATCCTCTCTGAGATTTAGTGTCTGTATCTGCAAAATGGATGAATGACTAAGACATATCATATAGTACTGTATTTGTCGTGAGGACTAAGTGAGATATGTTGAACACAGTTTCAGATGCACCAGAACTCTGAACATAATCGTTAGCTAATACAATTGTTATATAATCATGATGGCATATAATACGTGGCTACTTATGTAGTATGTTGTGTGAGAGACCTAACAAAACTGTTTCCTATGTTAATGTGCCAATTAAAGGTGTTCACCTCTGTTCCACAAAGGCTAAGCAGTCAATAACAACTGTCATCATTTCCTAAAAACTTTAGATGAAATGTTAGTGAGAAATAAACAATGAGATCAAACTGACACTTGATTGTGACCACACACATTCTTTTATGTGAGGTCCAAGTTACATAATTATAACTCAGCATTGTCTGAACTGTGAAAATTGTGATACATCCTAGGAAATCTTTCCCTTTATTAGAGACTTGCTGCATAAACATTCAATTATTTATATAACAAATATATCAAGGCCTTATTAGGCCAAGCATGAAATTTATAATCCAGCAAGGAAGGGAGACAATAATAAGTGATTTATTCGTTATAGTTAAGATAAGCCATTGAAGCAGTACAGCATCGTAAGAGGGTAAGCAAAAGGAATCCCCAACCTGTCTATAAGGCTGAGGTGGTTAAGAAAGATTTTGCCCCACAAAATGTACTTTCAAAACCATGCTGTCATTAAATCATGTTTAAGATAGTATTTCTTGAATTTGGCACTTACTAACTTTGTGATTTTGGCTATGTTACATAATTAAGTTTAAATCCTTTTGTTTATAAAGCAGGGATAATATTATTTTAAGGGATAATGTGATGATTAGAAAAGAAAATACGTAAATCACTGGCCAGTACTAATTATTGTCTACTTAAGTGCTAAAAACATCTGTCATCTACTCTTGGAATCAGATCTTTAGATTTTAAGATATTGTTACTGTAATTTTTACTGTAATTTAGCTAAACTTTAGAGATAATTATTCATAGATGGTTGTAATTTATACTTCTCGGAATGACTAGAATTGAGGGATGTGTGTGTACATGTATGTGTACATGTGGGGGTAGCTCAGTGTAGTGTAGAAAAGAATGCTAAAATGGAATCTTACACAACTTTGGCAGTAGTAATGAATTATTAAATAGCAATAGGGAGAAACTTGAACTGTTAACAGAAAGATCTAGTTAGTCCTGATATATACGTATTCCAGGCATTAGACACGTGTCACTGACATACAAATGTGGAGCCAATGTGGGCAGGTGGTGCACGATTCTAAAGAAATGATGAGTACATCTGAGAAGAGCAAAAGATCCTTTTTTCACTTAAGGAATACCATTAACAATTTCCCAACAATTTTTTCTCTGTGGATAAAAGAGAGTCTCAAGAGATTTTTTTTGCCCCCCTTAATCATCACACACCTCTAGGATTCTCAATTTGTAGGAAAAATGAAGAAAACTATTTAGCTTTTATGCCTAAAAGTATGCCTAAGGCTATCTTCTAGATTAGAAAGACAAAAAAGTTAGAAAGACTTATTATAATTATTTCTAATAATAAATAAACATTGGTTCAGTACAGTCAACTGGAACAAGTAGTATTTACTTAAGATAAAATTGGTAGTGTTGATGGAATTGGGAATATATTTTTCCTAGTTGGGTAGAGTCATCACTCACATCTTTGAACATGATATGTGTGGCTAGGTGAAATTACATTTGGGTAATAACTATTAACTAGAAAAGTGGATATTCTAGTGTCTAGTCCCTATGATTTTTAGAAGACATTTACAGTTATTATATTTTCCATGGATTCTAGGGTGTACCTACCTACCCTTTCTGGAGAGTGAAGCCTTACTGGACACTCATTTTTTTTTTTTTTTTACTTCCTTTGTCAGACATACAGGTCCTCAATATTATTTTTTAATGTCTCTTCTACTTAAATATAACCAGATTTTTAAAATTCTTTTTTAATCTAGGATTAAAAAGTCATGAGAAGTTAAGCATATCTTGGTGGGGGAGCCTGGGTGATTCAGTGGGTTAAGCCTCTGCTTTCAGCTCAGGTCATTATCTCAGGGTCCTGGGATCAAGTCCTGCATCGGGATCTCTGCTTGGCGGGGAGCCTGCTTCCTTCTCTCTCTCTGCCTGCCTCTCTGCCTACTTGTGATCTCTCTCTCTCTCTGTCAAATAAACAAATAAAATATTTAAAAAGAAAAAAGAATATCTTGGTGGCTGAGGGGAAAGGAAAAAATTCTAAAAAGAAAGGTTTTTAAAAAGAAATTAAAAAAAGAAATAGATTTATTTTAAAGGAGCAGAAAATTTATTTTAAAATTATGCCTAGTGGTTAAGAAAAATAAGGAGAGCAGAAGTAGCATTCTTTTAAAATGCTAAAACAGGATATTGTTGCTTAATGACAAAAATTATACTGGATTGTGCGATTTATAACATGTAGATATAAGTATATGAAGTCAACAGCACAAAAAATGGAGAGGTAGGATGGCTATGGAAATATAGAGAGAAAATTATAAAAAGCAAGATCTAAATATATGCTGTCTACATGAAATACACTTTAAATTTAAAGATAAGAGGGGCACCTGGGTGGCTCTGTTGGCTAACCATCCAACTGTTGTTTTTGGTTCAGATCATGATCTCAGGGTTGTGGGATCAAGCCCTGTGTTGAGCTCTACTCTCAGTGCAGTCTGCTGGAGATTCTTTCCCTCTCCCTCTGCCCCTCCCCTCTATGCCCCACCTCTTCTGCTCTCTTTCTCTCAAATAAATAAAATCTTAAAATAAATAAAGATTAAGAGAGGTTGAAATACAAATACGAACATAGATATACCATGCAAACAGCATAAGAAGGACAGTGTGGCTATGTTAATATTGAATAAAGTAGACTTGAAGATATGTTATATTCCCAATGATTAAGGCTATTTGATGATAAAAATTAATCAGGAAGACAATAAAATCATAAATGTTTATATACCTAAATAAAGATATTCAAAGAATATGAGGCCAAAAAAACCTGACAAATTTAGAGGTAGAAAAATTTATGATGAGAATTGGAGATACTTATGCCCCTGTATTGCTAATAATTGATAGAATGACTAGGCAAAACATCAATAAATTATAAAAGTTTTCACTGACATTAGCAACTACTTTGACCTATTTGATCTATTTGATATTTATAGAACACTGTGAACAACAACAGATATCCTATAGAAAAGAAAAGGCATTCTTTTAAAAGGCACATAGACAAGTCACAATATGGAACATATAGCAGGCTATAAAATAAGTCTCAACACCTTTCAGGAAAAAAAAAAAGAAAAAAATAGAGCATCTGCTCACAGCCAGAACTAACAAGAAGCAGAAAATCTAACTGTACTATAGCTATTAAAGAAATTGAATATGTAACCATAAACCATCATTCAGGAATAATTTGATCATATGTTGCGTGCTTTGTGATAAAAACACTCAGCATTAGATAGGGCAAGGATATCCATTTTCACTTTTTTCAACAATGAACTGCAGTCATGACCAGTTCAATAAAATGAGAGAGAGAGAGAAAGGAAGAAAGAAAGAGAGAGGAAGGAAGAAAATAGTGATAGGTGAGAAGTAAAATGATCACTGTTTGATTGTTTACATGAAGAATTCTGAGAAATCTACAAGGTAAGTATTAGAACCAATAAGAGAATACAGTGACATTGCTGAATATAATGTCAATTTATATGTAGGATGAGTTCTAAGATCTCAAGCTTCTGTTCATTGGGTGTATTTGTACTTTCTCCCAGTTTAATGGAAACCCTGATCCCAGTGCTGTAGTGAAGGAATTTCACAGATATAATTAAGATCCCAAATTAGTTGTCTTTAAAAGAGAGATTATCCTTAGTGGATCTGGTAAGCCGTTAAGTAGGACAGGGCTCTTGCTGGTGAGACAGATTTGAAGCAAGAGAGTGATTTGACATGAGGGAGTCTCCATTGTGAAAATGGATGGGACCATCTAGCAAGGAATGTGGGCATTGTTTAAGAACTTGGAATCATGTCCTCTGAGAGTCAACAAGGAAACAGAACCTCAGTCTTACAAATACAATGAACTGAATTATGCCAGCAACCTAAATGATCTAGATGTGGATTCTTCCCTTAAGGCTCCAAACAATAGCCGGTTTCTTGATTTCAACCTTAGAAGACCTTGAGAAGAGGAATTTCTAAGCTGTGCCTGCACTTCTTATCTAGAGAACTGAGAAATAACAAATGAGTATTATTTTAAATCTAAGACTAATTTTTTTACACAGTAATAGTAGACTGATACAACATTTAAAGGATACTGAAAGCAAATAATTGGAGAATGAAATGAGGGCTGGGGGGAATTCCATTTTCTAATAGTATCAGCAAGTAGTTGGAAATGAAGTTAACAGAAGAGGTTCAAGACCTCTAAACTAATAATAGCAAAATATTGCTGAGAGAAAGCAAAGCCTAAATAAATGGTACCATCTATATCATATTCATGAATTTTGAGAATATGAAATGTCAATCCCCTCAAAATTAGGCTATAGTTTCAATGTGACCCTGATTAAAATTTCAACGAAATTAGTTTGGGGAGAATTTGACAAGTTTATTTTAAACTTACATTGGTATGCAAAGGACTGAGAGCGGTCAAAACAATCCTGTAAAAATTTGGAGGACTCACACTACCTGATTTCAAGCTTGATATAGAGCGACTATTTAAAATAATGTGCCATGGGTGTAAGTATAAACAAACAGATCAGGGGAGGGAAAAGATGATCTGGTAACAGACCAAGACATAGATGAATTTCGACAAAGATGCCAAGACAACTTAATAAGAAAGGATAGTCTTTTCAATAAATAACGTGGATAAAGAGGATGAGCAAGGTGAAAATGAATCTCTACCTCTGTCAACAAATTAATTTGAGATGGATCGTAGACCCAAAGGTAAATGCTGAAACTGTAATGCTTATGAAAAAATATTTTGGGCAATATCTTTGTGACCTAAGTTAGGCAAGACTTTTTCAGAGAGCATACAAGAAGTACCGCTCATAAAATGAAATATGAGGAACAGGAGTCCATCAAAATTAAGTATTCAACTTACCAAAATCATTATTAGGAGAATGAAAAGGCAGTAAGGATGAGGAGAAAGTATTCCCATTACATATATTTGACAAAGGTCTTGTATTTTGAATTTCTATGAATGTGCAACAAAAAGGCAAACAAATTTTAAAAATGGTCAAATAAACTTCACAAAGATGTACAAATGGCTAAATAATCCCATAAAGTGTGTTCAAAATTAGGGGCACCTCTGTGGCTCGGTGGGTTAGGCCACTGCTTTAGCTCGGGTCATGATCTCGGGGTCCGGGATCAAGCCCCACATCAGGCTGTGCTCAGTGGGGACCCTGCTTCCTCCCCGCCGCCACCGCCTCTCTGCCTACTTGTGATCTCTGTCTGTCAAATAAATAAATAAAATCTTTAAAAAAAAAGTGTTCAAAATTAATCATATGAAAATGGATTCAAAATCATCATTGGTAAATAACAAAACCAAAAGGAGACACCATATTACCTGTCTAAAATTAAAATATCCAAGACTGTATCAAATTTTGGAACCCTCTTACACTCTTGGTGGTAATGCAAGTTGCTACAGCCACTCCGGAAAACAGTATGGAAGTTCTTCAAGACATTAAAAATAAAACCACCCTACGACCCAGCAATTGCACTACTAGGTATTTACCCCAAAGATACAAATGTAACAATCCAAAGGGGCACCTGCACCCCACTGTTTATAGTAGAAATGTCCACCATAACCAAACTATGGACAGGGACCAGATGTCCATTGACAGAGGTACGGATAAAGAAGATGTGGTACACACACACACACACACACGATGGAATATTAGTCATCAGAAAGGATGAAATCTTACCATTTATATTGACGTGAATAGAATTGGAGGGTATTATGCTGAGTGAAATAAGTCAATCAGAGGAGAGAGACAATTATGTGGTTTCACTCACATGTGGAATATAAGAAACAGTGCAGAGGGAAGAAATCAGAGGGAGATAAACCATGAGAGACTTTTAACTATAGGAAACAAACAGTTTTACTGGAGGGGAGGTGGGTAGGGGAATGGGGTAACTAGGTGATGGGCATTAAGAAAGGCATGTGGTGTGATGTGCCCTGGGTATTATAGGCACCTGATGAATAACTGAATTCTACATCTGAAGCTAATGATGTACTGTATGCTGGCTAAGTGGATTTAAATAAAAATTTTTGATGAAGGTACAGAGCATCTGCAACATTCATCAATGGCAGAGGTGTAAAATACTACAACTATTTTGAACAATATTTTGGCAATTTCTTTCAAAATGGAATATGTACTTATCCTATGACTTAGTAATACCACTTCTAGAGATATGAAGTGTGTCCACTAAGACAGTTTTATTCTTAACATTGCCAAATTGGGAAGAACACAGATGTCCAATTAACATGGAAATGCGTAAACAAATTATGATATGTTCAGTTGGTAAAATAATACTCAGCAATGAAAAAAATGAATAAACAATAGTTTTATAAAACTACATTGGTGAAACACTGAAGCATTTTGTTAAGCAAAAGAAGCCAGACACAAAAAGGTACATATTATTTATTTTTTTAAAAGGTACATATTTAATGATTCCACTTTTATGAAACTGAAATAAGTAAAATCATCTATTCTAATGACAATAATCACGTGATCATATATAGGATTATTGACTGGAAGAAGGCATGGGGAACTTTCTGAAGTAATGGAAATGGAAATATTCTCTGTTTTTATAAGATGTGGGTTACATAGTCATATGCATTTGGAAATCTAATCAACTTCCGCACTTTAGTTCTGTGCAATTACTTGCATGTGGATTACATTTTAATTAAAAACATGCTGTTAGGGATTTTCTAGGAGAGCTGAATGATTTATACCATTTTACTTTGTTGTCATGTCAAGCTTTTCAAAAAAATATAATTACAGAAAAATTTTATCAGAATACTGTTAATCAGTTTGTTTTAAAAGTGAACTTTAGGATCATTAGCCATTTCTTTGGAAGTTGGACACAATGAGGTTACTAGAAGAGCATGAAACGGTTCCCCCATCAGCCTGTCTAGAGAAGTTACCTTATTTGAACCTAAAAGAATAACTTTATTTCTTGCCTTATTATAATTAATTAGGTCATTTGATCTAATACAAATGAGCCCAGTTAACATAAAGTGCCATTTAAGCATTTGCTAAATCTCAATTTAATTTCTAGCAGAAATTAATAGTATTAGTGTCTAATACCCAATTTTAATACCTGAAATTGTGGTCAACGCTTTACAAAATTTTTTCACACCTGTTACTTTAGAACTCTTCAGCAACTCCATGGGGGAGGTCAGCAACTTGATGGGGGAGGTGCTTTTATCCCCATTGACTGATGTGAAAATGAGCAGTCATCGAGGTTAAAGAACCTCTAAAAAAAATGTTAGGCTATCAAGTATCAGTCAGGATTCAAAATCAGATCTTCTGTTTCTTCCCTTGGTGCTCTAGCCAATAAACGAGATCTGAGTAGTAGATGAAAACAAGGTTATTTCTTGATGAGTTCTTAAAAGCAGAAAGAGAAATGAGAAAATCTCTGCTGCAATAGGGTTGAGTTAGTTCCCATGTCTTAAGTTATAGATTAATGAAATATTTGAAGAAACTTCTAGATGACTTCAATAAAAAGTCTGTATCAAATAAAACATCTGCTATCTATAATGGTTTTATTAGGCAGAGAGTTAATTACACTGAAGGATGTGTGCCGTAGACTACAGTTTGCTCCTGCACTGAACTGCCACGCACCACCTTCACTTTGCTCCATATACCTCCTGTACATTACAGCCTTCCTTTCACCTGCATACATTTTTAAGATAGATTTTCAAAATAAGCTAAGTGAAAGTGGCAGACAGTGTATCCCAGAATTTATGATTCACAGAAATCAACAAATGTACCCAAGTGGCGATAGAGCAGAAAATGTCAAATAATGATTAAAGTGGTTATAAAAAATGGTCATTGAACTTGTTGAGAGGAAAGGTCTGATTAAGAATCTCACCAAAATTTAGATCCAGCTTCTTTGGAGGGGGTATGGGAATGAATTGGAAAACTGGAAATTATTTGATCAGTGGACAGTACAAATAGAAATCTAGCGTATCTTTATTTCAGTTGAAAACCTTGAGAGCTTCATTGCCATGAGTACTTCTCATCTTCCTTCTGGGGTTGGATCATTTACATCCTTCTTCTCAATATCTTTTGCCAACTAACCATTTCAAAATTACAGCTAAATTAAAGACACTGCCTGTTATTTGCTGTATACTGGAACTCAGATCTCCCCTTGGAGAGCTCTGAGCTCATTCAATGAGGCATGGCACTTAATTTCATTTGCAGAATTTCTGCCATCCAACTTTCCAAATTAAATGAGATCATTCATTGCTTTCCCTGTAGGCTAATGGTACTTATATTGTTTGTCCACATTTAATGTCCTAATATCTTGGTTTCATGGTCTAATGTTTAATAACGAATCAGTAATGAAATTGAATGTACTGTTAAAAAAAAATCCTTCAGTTTATTACTTTCTTAAGGCTCTATGGAACCTTAGACCTCTTCGAGCTCAGAGTTGCAAACTTAGATGCCTACAGGGATCGGGCAGGTTGTAAATGTGTGAACTGAACTTGCTCTAAGAGAAGAGAGTAGATTAGGTTCTATGATAACCTGAAGAAATCTTCTTTATTTCAAGGAGTGAAAATTCACATTAGGAGAAAAATACATGGCATAGAAATGTATGAAGTGTCTATGGATGGAATTTGCCCTACAGCTTCACCAGTTTTTCTACCTAATATTGCCTACCTCTCCCATTTTATAACTTAGAAAATAACAAAAGACCACTTATGTAATTCATTCAACCAAATTCATTCATGATTCCTAGTATAGTGCCTGAAAAACTGTACCTACAGTCACTGTACTTGAGAGGAATTGCACATATTTGTAATTGTGACCTGGAAAAGGAAGACTGGTGTTGGATTTAAGATAGAGGAATCAGAGTACATGGTATATTAATAAGCACAATGAGTACCTCACAGCGAATAAATAACCTAGGGGTGGTCAGGCGAGCAGGTGTGGTTTACATGATGCAACTAAGTTTAGATGTGCCAACCATATGGAGAGACCACACAAGCTAGGAGGAACATTAGACAGACCGACAAATCTGGCATGTTTTTGTCTATCTTGGTTTTCAGCCTAAATTCTTAGGCATTTTCAAGGAATCAAACTACAAACAAAACTGACAAACAATACATATTTATATATACATGGCATGTGGCTTCAGTAATTAATTGGAGTATAATGTTTCTTTATGAATTGACAATTTGGAAAAGAATCACAAAATGCTTGTATAATTTGTTATAAACAGTGAAAATTACTTGGAGACACAGGGGAAAACACATCATTTATATCAATTTTCTGTTTCTTAGGAAGGAGAAATAGCAAACCTAAGCATGCTAGCTCATGTGAGCAAGATTTGAAAAAAGGGCAGTGATCCTGGAAATTCAATGCATGTTTAGAGTCACAGGATGATTTCATATATGTTAACTCTTCTGGTGTGAAGTTATACCAGTTCCTGGTATTTGGTGAAAAGGAAAAAAAACAAACAAACAATAAAAAAAGTTGTTTTCATACTGTGTTGTTTTTCAACTGCTGTGTTTCACTAAGAGCTAGGAAACCTCCTAAGAAACTCATTTTTTTTTTTCAACATAGGTTTACTATTCTTTTTCCTGCTTTAGGAAGAATTCATTCTTTGGGCCATTGTAGTCCTGAAGCAACTAAAAATATGTAAAACATGTTGGACAGGTGACATCTGGCTGGAGTATTCAAATTTGTGGTTTTTAATGCCAGGAGAGGTTCCGAAAGGTGTGTTTCTAGTTGTTATTTTCTTGACTAAAAAGCAGGCAGGAAAACCTTTCATGGCTGACACTAAAAAGTACGTTTCTGGGGCAGATTTACTGTGTATGAATGAACAGACTTGCTTAAAATTGGGAACTTTTGTTTTTTTAGTGTAGAATGGTAAAAAAAAATGAGGTAGTTTCCTTTGTAAGCTAGGTGAAGGGGGTCAGTATAGCAGGTGTAGTTTAAATGATTAAACTGAGAAAGAAATATTTCAGACGAAGAGAATGTTTCAGATGAAGGAAACAGTTCAGATTGAAGGATTTTGGTGGGGCTGAAGTTGTAAATCATATTGTCGGTGTCTACTTTTGAAGATGGTTCAGAAGGGACAGAGAAACAAATTAACCTGTCTCAGAAGTAAACTGCCAGAGATTTTCTAAAACTCTGAGATTTTAAGATCTTCTCAAGGCACACTTGATACTCTAAATAATGAGGAGAAAAGCAATTTTAATGTAATCCAGATCTGTATTTTAGTACTTGAGTATAAACTGAAACTGTTTTAATCAAGTGATGAAAGCGATCTCCAGCAATGCAAAACTGGGAGGAAATTGTGATGTTGAGAGAAATTTTGATACCGTATGCTCCATTTGAATTTAGGCTTACTAGTGTTTGTGATTTCTGGTAATATTTGCATGTCAAAGTTGGTTTTCAAGAGCGACTTCTATCTGTTAATCTGATGGATCAGTTCTTTAATGTGCCTATCCAAAGTCGTCTCTCTTGCTCTCTGACTGAACAAAATTACCTGGTGAGGGAGCGCACTGGAAAAGATCTTATCCAGTCTCGCCTACTTGAAAGCACTTTTCCATATGTCTTCCTGCACATTTCCCTTTAGTGAAAGTAACATCTTCACTGCTGAGGAAGTAATCAGATTCTAAATTATGAAATTAGTTATCACTGGGTTTAAAATTTACAGTATATTCATACGTTAAAATATTTAACTCCAATGCTTTCTTAATTGTTGATGTAAGCACAGAAAACAAGAAAACATGTTTTTAAAGCGGAGGAGAGGTCATTTGCTTATGCTGGGACATCAGAGTCTGTTATAAAAATGCCAGGAAAGGGGCACCTGGGTGGCTCAGTCAGTTAAGCATCTAATTCTTGGTTTTGGTTCAGGTCATGATCTCATTGTTGTGGGATCCTGGGATTGAGCCCAGCCTTTGACTCTGAGCTCAGTGTGGCGTCTGCTTCAGAATCTCTCTCCCTCACCCTCCTGCTCACTCTCTCTCGATGAATAAACAAAATCTTTAAAAAATGTCAAAAGAAATGGGGTCAACAATCTGGCACAAGTCATTTAAAACACTCTGCACTTAGATTGTTTTGTATTTTGTATTTTAAACATATCACAAATGCATGTATAAATTTAAAATAAATCTTACGCTCCTTGAAGTCAGGTTTAGTGTCTTATCCCCCACAGTAGATCTAGTTCTAGCACGGTGCCTAGAAGCCAGAATGTGTCCATATGTAGGTCCTATATCAAACAATATTATGTTTTGTAGAAGAAATAAATTTAGGGTCAATGTATGATTTTATAAATGACCAATTTCCCAATCCTTTTATCTTAAGATACAAAGATAAACAAATATGATACATGTAATTTTCAAGGGCATTCTCTAAAATTTCAGTATAGTTCAAGTAGCAGATCATATTTGATGGAGAAGAATCACCTTAATTTTGTGTAATCGCTGAGGAAATGGTAAGGTACAAAATGGATGTTCTTGGCCTCTTCAGTGTCTCCCAGAGCTTAAAATACCATGTTTATAAACTGGTCACATACCTCATTGGGTGAGATCTGATTATAATATTGTGCCTACTTTATGTTCTGGGAATAGATACAGTTTCCTCCACATTTAATAGGGTGCATTTTTTCCCCTATGAAAATAATACCAAAATTAATTAAGCCCCTGCTATAGGTACTCTGGGGCTACAAAAGAACTTCAAGACTTTATGAAATATGATTTGAAAACCAAGACATACTAAATTCACATTGTTAATGAAATGCAAGAATATACAAAAGACCCATAAAAGAAAAAAATCAGACATAGTGGCTTCTTTTTTTTTTTTTTAAAGATTTTATTTATTCATTTGACAGGCAGAGATCACAAGTAAGAAGAGAGGCAGGCAGAGAGAGAGGAGGAAGCAGCCTCCCTGCTGAGCAGAGAGCCCGATGTAGGGACTCGATCCCAGCACCATGAGATTATGACCTGAGCCGAAGGCAGAGGCTTTAACCCACTGAGCTGCCCGGACGCCCCAGACATAGTGGCTTCTTAAAATATGGTTTCTTAATCTAGATGGTCTGTTTTTAAATTCAGGTAGGAACAACTTATCTGGCATGAAATCTCAGATTTATTCCTTGAGCCCTGGTTGTCATTTCTCATAGTGAATGCTCAGATGTGCATTCTTAAGTTCCTAATGTGTCAAAACACAATTCTCCTGTGCATTCCAAACTCTCTGGATTCATCTATGGATTTTTTTTTTAACTATTCCATTTCAGAAACATGTTATTGCAAATCCCATGTTTCTTCCATGTTGACGTTTACAGATTAAACAAAAATATAAGATACACAGTTAAAACTGAAATTCAGATAGATGACAATTGATATGTTTGGTGCAGGTGTATGTTGTTGGCATTCGTCTCAGGCTACTCTCCATTTTATTTATTTACCTAAATTTTTTTTTAATTTTTTTTTTATTGTGATATGTTAGTCACCATACAATACATCATTAGTTTATGATGCAATCTTCCAAGATTCATTGTTTACATATAACACCCAGTGCTCCATGCAATCCATGCCCTCCTTAATACCCACCACCAGGCTACCACCCACATATGCACATAATATGAATAATGCTGGAAAAAAGAATGGCATTGTTTGGACAAGGAACAAAAGACTGATGACAAATCTGCAATTAGATCAGTTGACTGAATTGAAAAAGAATGTATTGAAATGAAGAAACCTTTGACAAAACGCCCAGTGTTATTTTGCATAAAGTATCTTGAAGAAAGTGAAGTTTAGTAAAAATTGCCCTTATCTATAAATAATTGGCAGTTGCTAGACCTTAATTATTTAATAAATGATATCATATACAGAGAACTTTGTACTCAAGCTAGTGTACGGTTTTTAAATATATAGCCTATATAATTTTTTTAAATTAGACTAAAAAAATATTTGTTCCTTGATTTCTCAATAGACATCAACAATCTTCAAAATGTTTTGGGCAGGAAAAAATGTTTGCAGGTAATAAAATCCTACTTAGCCCAAGATAAAGAGATTTTTAAAAAAAATTTAAATTTAAAGAAAATAGTGCAACTGAATTTCAGCATGTCTGGAAACATGAAGCTCTAGGGAGATCTGCTGTAGGAGTTCATGGACCTTTACTCTAATGATCTACCATTACCTCAGCTAGAAACTTATTAGGTTTCTGAGTATCTTAGTTCAAATTCTCAAAAGGGAATCTGATTAATTCAGATTAGTTTATGGATTGGTTCCTCTGGGGTTGGATAGCTACTCTTGGCTCAATCAGCCATGTCAGGGGAATGACACTGCTAATTAAGGATAAGTTAGAGGAAATGAGGTCTTTCTTTAGTAGAGATATTTACAATGCCTGTACATATTTATTTATATGTAAATGTGTAATGGAAAGCAGACCATGTGGAATTGATAAAATGTAATTATCTCATTCTCGGGAAGTGTATATATGGGTGAATTGTTGACAGTTGTTACTCTTGTGTATTAAATATCAGTGCATGCACACAAGCCACCCAGTTTACTTGAGTTAAAACCCAGGTGTCTTTCTTGACTGGCACCCTTAACTTGCTCTTCACATCCGATCACCAAATCTCAGCTCTTGTATAGCCTAAGTAACAAATATATTGAAATCACCTATCTATACGTATAACTTTCCCATTATGTTATAAAATCCACAGAGGAATGAGTTGTGTGTGGCTTTTTCATATTTATATCTCTACTACCTAGTACAGTGCTTCACACCAGCAACCCTAGTTGATACACTGATTGTAGCTTTGTGGCACCCTGCAGCAGACAACTCTGTTAAACCATGTCCACAGAAATTTATATCATAAACATGTGTGGTTTAAGTTGCTAAGTTTATAGTAATGTTGTTAGGTAGCAGTAGATAATTAATGTAGTCCTTTCTTTCTGCATTATATTTTTTCTGCATTATGTTTTTAAAAACAAATGACAGTCTCATTGTAAATTCTTAATCTGTAGCTTTATTTTCAGCAACAATCTATCTTTAGCGTTTAGTAACAATTTAATATTAAATTGGCATGGAACTCAAAATGGTAGAATGTGTCAGCAAGATGAGAAATACATGTGGGTAAATTATTGATACTTTTTCTTTTGGCTCTTCTTCCCTGTCTGCCCTCCGCTGTCTGAGAGTGACATTGTAGGTCCCAAACTGTTAAAGTTCAAGGGACTTTTTTGTTTTAGTGAGGAGTCATACCTGAATCTTTGTTTAGCTTCTATGTCATACTTCTGCATTTCCTTATCTTTACTATAAGACACCATGAAAGTAGCAAGTGCTTGTTTTTGTCTCAAATTTAGATCAATCCCCCATAAGTGTTTCCTTGTTTCAAGAACAGAATGAACATTCTTATCCTATTTAGAGAACAGTAAACAATTATGGCTCCCAATCTGTAAAGTTTCATGTCTCTGTGTGTGTGTGTGTGTGTGTGTGTGTGTGTGTGTATATATATATATATATATATATAACAGAGATCATTCAAAATAACTGTTTCCTACTGGTGACTCTAGAGACCATGATATCCTGAGACATCTAAGAAATCCTAAGACATGAAAGAAATATTTTCTAGCCAATTGGCCTAATGGTATGTGTGGTGAAATGAATTTTACCACTCAAATACTCAGAAAAATCACAAAATATGTAAAAAAATGTTGACATAAAACTAAAGAAGTGGAATTTTTACATAGGTTAAAAAACCTTCCTGAGTATTCATTCATCACTGCTGTTATCGAAATACGAGCTTCTGAAACTCTGTTCTGGTCTCTCTTCCTATCAGAAGATAATAACCTTCTAGAGGGTCAAGTTCCTCCTCTTCCTCTCTTTCTGGAGTTACCTAAGTCCGCATTTGTCTCAAGTTTCCACATGCCACTTGAATCCCTGTTTCTGGGATTGCCAGGAACCATTCAAATTGCCCAAGAGTAAGACTGAGTCTTCAAGGCACCATCACCAAAGACCTTGAGTTTTGTGATAAGCAGTCTTTAAAAATAAAGAACTCAGAACATCCAGGAGACCATTTAGCTGTTAAGACAGACATTCAAGTAATTGGAAATTGGTCAAAATAGAGTAATTCTGTATTTGCAGTAAACCTAGACAAAACACAAGATAAGAAGGCAGAGGACATGTACTTGAAATTGGGAGCTCTAGGCTATCAAGAGACATAGAGTGGACTCTGAGATTTCAATTATGAATACCTGTAAACAACTCTGTTTTTACATGTTAGATAATTGTTCTGGTGATAAAAAGATCTATTCCCTTGAAAAGGAACTCTGGTTACTATAATTCATAAAACCACATTATATAAACTTAATAGATCTTGAAATATATTCGCATATGTCAGGGTCTGAAAAATGGTTATAGGGGATGAGAACTACAAATAAGCAAAAACTTAAAAACTTTACTGTAAACACTGTTTTATTGTAAAAGTAAACAAATGAAACAAAAGTCTGAATAATTTGCTGCAGTGGACATTCCTAGCTACAAGGACAGAATGACTCTGTGAACAATGTGACTAAAAATCCTGGAAATTACCTATTTGTAAACCAGTAATTATTTCTTTTTGGATTCTGTGAAGCTCGTAAATCAACTCATTATTCTTGATAAAACACAGGTAGGAAATAAAAGGCTTAGGTGCCTGAGGCTAGATGACTTAAAAAATTATTTAGTAATTTCAATGTTTGCCAATTTGTTTTCTTAAAAATAAGGATTGTATTTAAAGAGGAAAATTTGGGGCGCCTGGGTGGCTCAGAGGGTTAACTCTCTGCCTTCGGCTTGGGTCATGGTCTCAGGGTCCTGGGATGGAGCCCTGCATTGGGCTCTCTACTCAGCAGGGAGCCTGCCTCCTCCTCTCTCTCTGCCTGCCTCTCTGCCTACTTATAACCTCTCTCTGTGTCGAATAAATAAATAAAATCTTTAAAAAAAATAAAGAGGAAAATTTATGTAGCCTTAAAAAAGACGTAAAGTATTCTATGACTAAGAATTGATGCTTAACATTAATTTTAAAAGTAATAACTCTATTGCTTTCTTCTGTATTGATAAATGTGGTTACTCCAAACACAAAATAGTCAGTTGGTAGCATGGAATCCTTTCCTTCTGAGTAATTTTGATTTGTGCACTATAAATTAATAGCTAAACTTTTATAGAAATGTAAAGTAGAACATAGTAATTAAAAGAGAAAGTGTGGTTATTAAACTGTGTAACAATTGTAAAATCTAGTGTTTTCTATTAATGTTTTAATGAACCAGATAATCTAAGTTTTTATGATTCTATAGAAAAATTTTATTTCGGATATTTAGGAAAGTTTCAAGGTACGAGTCTTAAGCATTTTTTGTGACAATATTTTAGTAAATTAATTACTTAGTTCTTAATAAATTTTGTTTTTCTAATATTTTAGTTGACTAGGAAATTTAAACATGGTATTTTAATAATGGATATGTTGGAATTCTTCATTAGACTTTCTATAATTTAAAAAATTCCAGTTTTATGTATTCAAAATTTTGAGATATAAGAAAATCTCAGACAAATTTTCAAAAAACATTTTGTGTGTATACTAATTGAGCAATAATAGGGAATTCTAATATACTAGATCTCTTCCTCAAAATCCTCCCGTAACAAAAAAAAAAAAAAAAAAGGAATTTAGTGGTACTAAGTGATAATGGTAACTGGAAACTGCATGTGTACATTTGTAAGCCTTGACATAATAGCACAAAACAAAATGTATTAAGGTTTGTAAGAGAATATTATGTTTTATTAAAAAAATGAGTTTGAGCTTATTAAAGTAAAGAAGTTAGTAAAATAGTAGAACAGGATTTTGCAAGGCCAAAATTTAATTGAATATGTTAAAACATGTAGATTTTAATATTATTTGAAACTGAACACAGAAGATAGAATTGTTTTGCCCAGCCTAAAGTCATACATATGAATCTTATGCATATAAACATATATTTAACTGTGGCAGATAAACCAGATGATGGCTAAATGAAACAGTTATGCAGGGTTTCAGAGATTAAGTTGCTAGTTTTTCTTTTTCCTACATTTCATAAAGTAGGCCAACAGAACTGATTTCTACTACTCTACCAGAACCTAAATATCAATATCTAAAAATGCCATTCTTAAAAAATAAAGAACTGTCATCTGTTGAAATGATAGCACCTTGAATTTGAAATAAACTGCAACAAATCATATATCAAGTAAATACTTCTGTAGCCATTCAGGGTGAGTTATGAATGACTCTAAAACGAAGTAAATTCCATACATATGCCTATTATGATGCATACTAGAAATAGATCTATACAAGAAAACTTGAACTTAATTCAGTAGTTTCATTAGTTTATTAGGATTCCTGTGTCCTTTTGAAATTATGTCATTAATCAGTGAAAGTTTGCTTTATTTAGGGCATACTAATATATCCAAAATCTATCTTGTATTTTTACTGACACAGGTATGAAAATTCCATTGATTGAAATCACCTTGGATCCTTTTATTTGAGAATTGTGTTAGAGGTCATAATTGAGGTGCTGGGGTTGCATTGGAGGTTCATGTTGCTGGGGTAACAGTGTTCCTAGGTCCTATCAGTATACAAAGGAACAAAATAAACACACTGGGTTTACTTTAAATGTGTGCTTCATATTGATATTTCCACTTAGTTTAACACTATGGTACTTATATTTTTCTTTGATTCATTAATTGCAGTTTTTTTCCCTCATGGTAAAAATGTTTATTTCTGATATAAAAATTCATAAATCCTAATATAATAGATAACAAATGGAATTAGATAACAAAATCTAAAGTTTGAGGAAAGAAAGAAACAGGAAGAGAGTAAAGGAAATGTAAGGTGATAGATATAAGACCTGAATTATCAAGATTCTCTAATCAATGGAGAAAACATCAGTTATAGGTGAAAATTGCCTATTTGATTTTTTAAAAATCAGCTATATTTGATGTGATAGCCAGACTAATGTCCCAACCCCTAAAAATGCTCAATCCCCAGACAAAATGTTTTAATCTCCAGACCTATGAATATGTTAATTTACATGGTACAAGGAACTTTTCAGATGCTACTAAGTTAAAGATATTGAGACAGTCATTCACCATGATAAAGTGGAATTTATTCCTGGGATGCAAGAGCGGTTCAATATTTGCAAATCACTCAATGTAATACATCACATCAGTAAGAGAAAGGAGAAAAGCTATATGATCATATCAATAGATGCAGAAGAAGCTTTTGACAAAGTATAAAATCCATCTATGATAAAAACTCAACAAGGTAAGTATAGTGGGAACATACCTCAACATAACAAAGGCCGTATATGAAAAACCCACAGTGAACATCATTCTCAATAGGGAAAACAGAGTTTTCCCCCAAGGTCAGAAAGAAGACAGAGTTGTCCGCTTTCCCCACCTCTGTTCAACACAGTACTAGAAGTCCTAGCAACACCAATTAAACAACAAAAAGAAATAAAAAGCATCCAAATTGGTAAAGAAGAAGTAAAACTTTCATTATTTGTAGATGACATGATACTATATAGAGAAAATCCTAAAGACTCCACCAGAAAATGTGTAGAACTGATAAATTAATTCAATAAAATCAAAGGATACAATTGCACTCAAAATAATACCATTCCTAGGAATAAACCTAACCAAAGTGGTGAAAGACCTGTACTCTGAAAACTATAAAACATTGCTGAAAGAAATTGAAGATGACACAAAGAAATGGAGAGACATTCCATGCTCATAGAATGAAAGAACAAATATTGTTAAAATGTCTATACTACCCAAAGCTGTCTACAGAGGTAATGCAATCCCTATCAAAACATCAACAGTGGGCACCTGGGTGCTCAGTTGGTTAGGCAGCTGCCTTCGGCTCAGGTCATGATCCTGGATTCCTGGGATCAAGTCCCACATCAGGTTCTCTGCCAAGCAGGGAGTCTGCTTCTCCCTCTGACCCTCCCCCTCTTGTGCACTCTCTCTCTCTCTCTCTCTCTAATAATAAAATAAAATCTTAAAAAAACAAAAAACAAAAAACAAACAAAAACATCAACAGCATTTTTCACAGAAAAAGAACAAAAACTCCTAAAACTTGTATGGAACCACAAAAGACCCCATAGCTAAAGCAAATTTGGAAAATAGAAGTAATGCTGGAGGTGTCACCATTCCGGGCTTCAAGTTATAATACGAAGCTATAGTAATAAAACAGTGTGATATTGGCACAAATATCTAGAACAATGGAACAGAATACAAAACCCAGAAATAAACCCACAATTATGTAGTCAGTTAATCTTTGACAAAGCAGGAAGGACTATCTAATGGGGAAAAGACAGTCTCTTCAATAGCACTGAGAAAACTGAACAGCTACATGCAAAAGAATGGACCTTTCTTAAAACATATACAAAATATACAAAAACAAACAAACAAACAAAGAAACCAAACTCAAAATGGATAGAAGGCCTAAATAGGAGACCTGAAACCTTAAAAATCCTCAAAGAGAGCAAAGGCAGTAATGTCTCTGAGATCAGCAATAGCAGCATTTTTTCCAGATAAGTCTCCTGATGCAAGGGAAACAAAAGCAAACATAAACTATTAGGGACTACATCAAAATGTAAAGCTTCTGCACGGTGAAGGAAACAACCAGCAAAACTGAAAGGCAACCTTCTGAATGGGAGAAGATATTTGCAGATGACATATACAGTAAGGGTTAGTATCCAAATATATAAGTAACTTATAAAACTCAGCACCCCCAAAAATGAATAATCCAATTAAAAAATGAACAGAAGACATGAACAGACATTTCTCCAAAGACATCCAGATGGCCAACAAACACTTAAAAAGATGCTTAACATCACTCATCGTCAGGGAATTGCAGGTCAAAACTACAATGCTATATCACCTCACACTTGTCAGAATGGTTAAACTAGAAAACACAGGAAACAACAGGTGTTGGCAATGATGTGGAGAAAAAGGAACCTCTTATACTGTTTGTGGGAATGCAAACTGGTGCAGCCACTCTGGAAAATAATATGGAGGTTACTAAAAAAGTTAAAGATACAACTACCATATGATCCAGCTATCACACTATCGGGTATTTACCTGAAAAATACAAAAACATTGGTTCAAAGGAATATATGTACCCCTATGTTTATAGCAACATTACTTAAAATAGCCAAATTAGAAGCAGCCCAAATGTTTATTAGTAGGTGAATGGATAAAGGTGTAGTATGTATCTACAATGGAGTATTATTTAGCCATAAAAAGAATGAAATCTTGCCATTTTAATGACATGGATGGAGCTAGAGAGTGTCATGCTAAGTGAAATAAGTCAGAGAAAGACAAATACCGTATGATTTCACTTATATGTAGAATTTAAGAAACAAACAAATGAGCAAAGGAGAAGAAACACACACACACAGACAAATCAAGAAACAGACTTAACTATTGAGAACAACCTGATAGTTGCCAGGGAGAGGTGGTTGAGGGGATGGTGAAATAGGTGATGCGGATTACACAGTGCACTGGTGATGAGCACTGGGTGATGGATGGAATGGTTTAATCATTGTCTTATACATCTAAAACTAATATAATATTATGTTAATATCGTGGAATTAAATTTTTGAATTTTTTAAAAAAATTTAAATATTTTAAAGAATATCACGTGCTTTTTTTCTAGTTTCAGTATGTATTCAGTGAGGTCTGTAAATAAGTACTATACATGTTTAATGTAATTGAAAAATATATATGGTAAAAGGGACTAATACCCACTACCCACAAATCACCCAATCTTCAAAGAGAGTGCTCTCTCATCATCTTTTCTGTGTCCTTGGCATTTACATGTAAAATTATGTTTTATAAATATTTAGGATATAGAGCAAACTTCAATAAGGAATTTATATAACTCAGTCCCATCCTAGAGAATTTATCATCTGCCTCAGAGACTTTCCCTGTCAGTCTTAGGTTTATTAGAGAATCTTGAACTTTCCAGGGGAAATGGAAAGGTGAAACTGGAGAGTTCAGGAGTCTGAGTATAACTGAATACCAACAGTTTTGGCCAAAATTCACCATGCTTTAATTTTTTAAAGAGTTTTACACATCTGCATTTGATTTTCTTAAATTAATCACATCAAGGAAATAATAAAGAAAACAGAAATCATAAATCATAACTTGTTCTATTTTCCAAAATAATGTTTGAAGATTTTTTTCTCCTTTGTTAATAGACACTGAAGTTACTCCCTTCCAAGTTACTTTGTCATAACTTGCCAATTCATTAAGCTTTCCTGAATTTATGGCCATCTGTTGTTCTATTTTTGCTAGAACAGAATAATGCAAAAATGCATTAAACTACATGGTGATTCATTTTGCACCTTACTCAAAACTGTCAGTTTCACAATTAAAATGAAATTGTTATGTTGGTAGATGGAATGATGGTCAATGAAGCATCATTCCATCTTCTGTTGACTCCAGAAGATCTGCAATTGACCTTACAAGAGCTCCCTGATTTGGCCAAACATGAAATGTTGTTTTAGCAAGTTGGGCTGCTGCTTTTTTCTCCCATTAAGAAGAAAGGAAAAGAGAAGAACAGAAAACAAAGACAATGGAAAGAGGAAATGAAGGGAACTAAATCTTTTATGACGGTCTGTATAATAATGCCTGGCTTCCAAAATTAAGTTCAATGAGTACCTTGTTCCAAATAAAATGCAAAGATACAGGAGAAACAACACAGCCTTAATAATAATTTTTGCCTAAAGGTTTTGCATAAAGGGAACCAGACAAAATGCATAAGTCCTTTGGTCTCCCAAGATGCAGGTGATAAAATTAGGACCATTAAACACCAACATTATGGCTCACAATATTGACTGGGCCATGCCCTAAAGTTCGTTATTAACGAAAGTAGTAACCATTTCTTCAGAGATTCTGCTTGGAGAAGGAAATACAGGTGTGGATTTCCTGCAGTAAAGAAGTCTTAAAGATGTCCGTGACCTAAATGGGGAAAAAAAAAAAAATCATAAAGAGGAGACATACAGATTTAACATGTTTCTTCTCACTTGCTTGTTCCTTACTCTGTGAAATCTGATATATATCCAAATTGTTAGGCTAAAGTGGAAATCATACAGCTGAAAATGTTTCTGCTATAAGTGATATACCTCAATATCTTTAGTTCTTTCCTTCACCACTCACCCTCTACATCAACTTTTCAACCTTTGTTTCTTTAGTCTCACACAGCTCATCTGCCGTCAGGGGTTTCATACATTGAGGGAGGTCCATCTGCAGCTTTAATTTATGCATCAAAATAGTGACTTCAGGGACTTCTGTTTCTACTGGATCTTTCCATGTGAAATGTAAAAACAAACAAACAAAAAGAAAGGGAAAAAAAAAACACCCTCCTGGATCATTCGGTTTCCTCACAATAACAGTCTCCCCTCCCCAGTAATTACTAATTCAGCTAAGAGCACTATTCTAGTCTCAAGTTTTTAACATTTTTTAAGTCATTTTAAACTTTCTTTACTACTGTCTAAATCCTTATCATGTCACACACGGATTCATCCAACTATCTACCGAAGATACCATGATCATTCTTTTTTTCCCCTTCTATCAGAAAAAATATGTTCTAGAACATTCTTTGGCATTAATATTCCCTGTGAAAGCCATTAGTGCTCCTTTTTGACTCACAGCCTGATATCCAGACTCCTCAGACTATCAAAGCTCTAGATGAATGTTCCTTAAAAAATTCCCCTAACATTCCACATTGTCAGTCAAATCTTGCTTAAAGTCTTCCACAATTTTTGAACTCTTACCAGGATGGGGGGGTGGGGCGGGGGGCGGGGTGGTATTAGTATCACTGCTGAAACAAATTACCATAAACCTTGTGGCTTAAAATGACAGAGATTTATTTATTTTACAATCTGGATACCAGAAGTACAAAATGAATTTTAGAGAGCCAAAACCCAGGACTACTCTCCCTCTCAGGTTCTCTGAGAGTTTATTTCCTTGACTAGCCTAGTTTCTAGAGTTGCTTACCTTGCATTCCTCCATTCTCAAGGCCAGCAGTACATCTTTAAACCTCTCTTCTCTCCATCTTCACTTTGCGTTATCCTCTCTGGTAAAGTCTCCTTGTGCTGCCCTCTTATAATACTTAGGATCGCATTTAGGGCCCACCCAGCTAACCTAGAAAAATCTTTCCATCTCAAGTTTCTTGAGATTGGCAAAGTCCCACATAAGGTAACATTAACCAATTCTGGGAACTAGGATGGGAGTATCTTTAGAGACCACATATATAGTTCTTTTGGGATATTGTACCTAATTCCAGTGTGTGGAGAAGAGTAATTTCCCCCACCCCAACTAGTAATTCTCTGACACCAGCTGGGTGCCCTACAATTCAAGTCATCTCTGACACTCTTAGGTATTTCGTATCATATTTTATATCCTTTTATTTTGTGCTTTTCTTGAAAAAAAATATATATATGCTTTTTTTTTTCCTTTGTGGGTCCTATTTTTCTTATTCTTATTTGTGGTTTTTGTTTATCACTCACAGAGTCCCCCTTAACATTTCTTGTAAGACTGTTTTAGTGATCCTGAATTCTTTTAACTCTTGACTGTCTGGGGACCTATTTATCTCTCCTTCTATTCTGAATGACAACCTTGTTGGATAAAGTATTCCTGGTTGCATGTTTGTCCCTTTTAGCACTTTGAATACCTGTCTGGCCTGCAAAATCTCCACTAAAAAGGCAATTCATAGCCATATGGGGTTTCCTTTGCGTGTAACTGTCTTCTTTTCTATTGCAACTTTTAAAATTCTTTCTTAATCACTGCTTTTTCCATTTTAATTATTTCGTGTCTTGGTGTGGACTTCCTTGGGTTGAATTTGTTGGGGGATCTCTCTCTGCCTCCTGATCTGTGTTTCCCTAGCCCAAATTTGGAGAGTTTGCACATACTCTTTCTTTAAACAGATTTCTGCCCCTCTTTCTCTCTCTTCTCCTCCTGGGATTCCTATAATGTGAATGTTACTACGCTGGATGGAGTCACTGAATTCTCTTAGTCTGTTCTCATTATGCAGTATTTGTTTGTCTCCTGTTCATCTTGATTGCTCTCCATTATTCTATCCTCCAGGTCACTGATATGTGCCTCTGCTTCCTGTAGCTTACTATTTATTCCGTTTATTGTATTTTTTATTTCATTTATTGAGTTCCTTATCTCTGCTATGTTATTTTTTATCTCTTTGTTAAGGGTCTCACTTCTATCTTCTGCCCTTTTCTGAAACCCAGTGAGTATTTTTATAATCATTACTTTAACATCTGTATCAAGCGTATTACTTATTTCTCTTTCACTTAGCTCTCCTGCTGTGATTTTGTCCTGTACTTTCATTTGGAACATATTTCCCTGTCCCTTCATTTTGTCCACCTCTCTGTGTCTGTTTCTCTGTGTTAGGGAAGTCAGCTACATCTTCTATTCTTAAAAGTAGTGGCTTTGTGAAGAAGAGACCCTGTAGTGCCCTGCAGTGTGCTGTCCCCTTTCACCAGACTCCCCTGAAATGCCAATGGGGAGTGTCACAGGAGTCTCCTATGTGTGTTGCTTCCATCCTGTTATTGTGTCTAGTTTTTCCTTTCAGTCCAGAAGTCTGCCGTAACTCTGCATGTTATGGGTTGTGCTTATTCTCTGTGATGTTGGCGAGACCCAGGCGGGCCAGCTCCAAGGGGCTTGACTGCAGAAGGGCTCAGAAGCAGGGTGATGGTGTTAGCAAAATTTGCACTGAATGAGTAGTCCTAAGCAGATCCCCTACAGCTTAATGATTGCCATGTTGTTGTCCTCAGCAGCAACAGTGGTGGTGGTGGCAGCCTGGGGGGCTCTTGGCATCTGTGTGCAGGGTGGCTGGGCACAGTGTACATGCAGTGTTATCAACACTCACACTAAGCTGCTAGTCCTGGGCTAGATGCCCAGAAGCTTGTGGGTATGGCCTAAGGGGTGCAGTGCTGGGAAACAGAGGTTGGGCAGGGTGTGTTCTTTAAAATATTTTAATCAAGACCTCTTATCCTTCTCCACAGCCTACTAAAAGCAAGTTTTTCAGAGTGAGGATATACAGTATAAATATAATAAGTAAAGTTGAACAATTGCTGCAAAAATTTGAGGGAATATTGATCTATCACAAAGCTATGCCTACTACATGTTGACCCTTCCAATGCAAAGATTTTTTAAAATTAAAAAAAAATTTAATTTTTTGTTAACATATAATGTCTTATTAGCCCCAGGGGTACAGCTCTGTGAATTGCCAGGTTTACATACTTCACAGCACTTACCATAGCACATACCATCCCCAATGTCTATAAGCCAATCACCCTCTCCCTACCCTCCTCACCTCAGCAACCCTCAGTTTGTTTTGTGAGATTAAGAGTCTCTTATGGTTTGTCTCCTTCCTGATCCCATCTTGTTTTATTTTTTCCTTCTCTACCCCCTAAACCCCCCACGTTTCCTCTCATATTCTTCATATCAGGGAGATCATATGATAATTGTCTTTCTCTGATTGACTTATTTCGCTAAGCATAATACCCTCTAGTTCCATCCACATCATTGCAAATGGCAAGATTTCATTTCTTTTGATGGCTGTATAGTATTCCATTGTGTATATATACTATATCTTCTTTATCCATTCATCTGTTGATGGACATCTAGGTTCTTTCCATAGTTTGGCTATAGTGGACATTGCTGCTATAAACATTTGGGTACACGTGCCTCTTCGGATCACTACATTTGTATCTTTAGGGTAAATACCCAGTAGTGTGATTGCTGGGTTGTAGGGTAGCTCTATTTTCAATTTTTTGAGGAACCTCTGTGCTGTTTTCCAGAGTGGCCCAATGCAAAGATTTTTCAGAGAAATTAGTAAATACCATCCTGTGCTTCACATCAGTACTATTTGTTAAGATGTTTATTTTAAGCATAGATACTTTGCACTGCTTAGTAATTAGCATGAATGATTCAAATGCTTGGTAATTTACAGATCAGTTTTCTTTTTTTTTAAATTACATTATGTTAGTCACCATACAGAACATCATTAGTTTTTGATGTAGTGTTTCATGATTCATTGTTTGCATGTAATACTTAGTGCTCCAGTTTTCAAAATGATTTTTGAAATAAAAGCAATTAGGTCTTATCACAAAACAGTTCTCATGGTTTTAAGAAAAGCAAAGAAGTAGAAAAAAAATTTTTTTAAAGATTTTATTTATTTATTTGTCAGAGAGAGAGAGAGAGAGAGAGAGTGAGCACAGGCAGACAGAGTGGCAGAGGGAGAAGCAGGCTCCCTGCGGAGCAAGGAGCCCCATGTGGGACTCGATCCCAGGACGCTGGGATCATGACCCGAGCCGAAGGCAGCCGCTTAACCAACTGAGCCACCCAGGCGTCCTAAGAAGTAGAAAAATTTAAGAACTGAAAGCTTCAATGAGATGAAGATTATAACGTGTCCATATAATACCATAGTATAGAAGTGATTTTGAATTTGTGTGTCAGTTCTGTGATGTGGCAAGACTGGACTGGATTATGGAGGGCTAGTGAGAAAGTGCCAAAGTAACTGTAGACAGGGGGCCACACTGCCTTTTCGGTGAACTCAGCTGGAACTACAGGAGAAGAACAAAATGAGAGGACATTTTTAGAATCAGACTTCAGAATATTTGGTTGAATGAGGCATACAATGGGGGCATTTTATTAATAAAATAAAATTTTAACTCTTTGAAATCATTAATATCACTATATCACAAATATCACTATATTTGATATGCTGAGAAGATTGCCATTGATTCCAGTTTGGTGAAGGATTTCTCCCCACCTTTATCTAAAGCTTTCATGTTTTTCTTGAGACCGATGTTTGCATTTATTTCAACAATGTTAAGTGCAATATTCATAAGCTTGGAAGTTATGCAAATTGTTTTATAAAGTGGCTACATTCAGGAATAGAGAAAATATCTAAGCCCTCCACAGAAGGTTTATATTGAAATCTCAGAAATATATTTGACTATTCTCTGAAATAATAGTTAACAAAATCAAGTATCATATACACCCCCAATATTCTTTCCTCCACTAAATATGGAACCACTTTATAGATAAGCTTTGTCTAAACTTAAATTTTGTACAACAAAGTGTAGTACTTATTAGAAAATGAAACTGTTATTAAGTGTATTCATAGGGAAAAGATTGTTAATGGACCTAAAATTCCAAAGGAGCAACACAGTAGAACTTGAGTGTTTCCAAAAATCTTTTTGATTCTTAATTAGAGGGAAGTGGATTTTTTTTCACTTATTCAATCTACAGCATCAGTTAGATGCAACTGTGTATTTTTTAAGCCTTAGAACCTTTTTACAGTACATAGGGCAATGGGAGGTAATATTTTTTCATATTTTTCTTTTTGATGTCTGATTTTAAAAAATAACAAGGAGATAATAAAAATAAAATTAAAACTAGGAATTTCTCACACTTTTGAAGATTCTGGAAAACCTAGAAAAACACACAAATAAATTTATTTAAGCAAAGCCTATTTTCAATATAATTTTAAATTATAACATTATTTAAAGATTAAGATGCAAAATATAACCCTATTAATAAACCATGTAACATACATTTAAAAAAAATTTTAAACATTCATAGATCTAAAGTAATAGAATACAGAATTTAGAAGAGTTCTTTGCCAGACTTTCTCTATGACCCTATATTGAGTCAAAAGAACTATGAACTATGCCCTATTCTCTGTCATCTTTGTGTTTTAATTAGTAATAACTAATTCTTTCTGAAACTCAGTGTTCTCATCTGCAAAATGGGAAGATAATATGTTTCCTTAAAAGTGTGCCTATGAGGATCTAATAAGAAAATATAGGGGCGCCTGGGTGGCTCAGTAGGTTAAGGCTCTGCCTTCAGCTCAGGTCATGATCTCAGGGTCCTGGGATCGAGTCCCTCATCGGGCTCTCTGCTCAGTGGGGAGCCTGCTTCCCCCTCTCTCTCTGCCTGCCTCCCTGCCTACTTCTGATCTCTCTCTCTCTCTGTCAAATAAATAAATAAAATCTTTAAAAAAATATATAAAGAAAACTTTGCAAATTGCAATTGAAACAATGTACTACTGTTATTAGGGCATTTATTACTTTCTAAAAAAAAAATTCAGGCATTTACAAATTTATGAAGCAGATAATATATAAAATGCTGGTCCTAAGCATCAGACTTCCATGAAGGAAAATATGTATCTATATTGGAAAATATTCAAGCAAAAGCAGTCACCTACTCAAGTATTTACAGAATGCTAGTGCTATACTGGAGATAGAATGGTGACCAAGATAGAAATGACCCTTTCCTCCACAAACTTACAATCTAAAAGCAATCTTTATAGGACAGGGATCATTTGATGCATATTAAAATACATATTTCTGTCCCTACCTTAGATCTACTTAATCAGAACTTGGGAATCTATGTTGTCTAAGAGCAGCCTGAGAAATTTTTTTTTTAATTTTTTAATTTTTAAATATTTTATTTATTTATTTGCGAGAGAGCACATGAGAGAACGAGAGAGCACAAGCAGGGGGTAGGGGAAGAGGGAGAGGGAGAAGCAGACATCCCCCTGAGCAGGGAGCCTAGGATCTCAGGACACTGGGATCATGACCTGAGCTGAAGGCAGATGCTTAACTGACTGAGCCACCCAGGTGCCCTAGCCTGAGAAATTCTTAGGCACGCTGAAGTTTAACACCAATAGTCTAAAAGGGAGTTTCCATGGAGTATTTTTTATATTATCGTCGGGGGAAAGTGGTGGCTATCTTTCATCTGTTGTTTATATGGTAACTCCAACTACCAGCTGGAAGGAGTATGATGTAGGATAAAGAGATCAAGATTTTGAAGATGTAGGTTCTGTCAAAGAAAATTGCACTGGAAAAGTTGAATACAATTTTCCTTAAATGTTTAAGACCATAGCAGTGGGGGAGCGAGATTAGACTTAATTCCACTGAAACAAGGGTGTGGGGGAGTTTAAGGCACTGGTGCGAGCTGGTTGAAATGGACAGGGTGGGGGTGCGGGCATTAGTGGAGACATTGGTCAGCGTGATTAGACCATCTTTGTTTACTAATGAGCAGTTATTGAATTTAGGCTACTACTCTCCCACAGAGAATGGGAAATAGGGGCATTATCTTTCTTGATGATTATAAGCTGAAGGAAACATCAGGGCTGCTCTTGATCTGTTCCACCACTGTGTCTCACTAACTGTATGAATGTGAACAGGCCATTTTCCTCTCACGACCAGGACAATGAGGGCACTTGATTACAGGGTTTCCAATAAAACCTCTAATGTTAAAAGTCTGTGTTTCAAAGGCTGTTATTTAACCACTGTGCACTATTATTGCCTTAATGATTTTTAAAATATTGAAATAATTTTGAAACTTTTTAAATAGCTGCTGGCTCTCCCTGAGACTCCCACAACTTTCTAAAATACAGTCAGGGCTTCCGAGATCTTGCTTCAATACTAAGAAATGTGATATTAGTTGTTAAATATTTTGAATATCACTTCTTTATGCTATAGTCTACAGTGAGTCAGAAAAATGACTCTAGCAAAAAAAAAAAAAAAAAGGAATTCCTAAGATTTCAATATGTCATATATCTCAAAGAATCTTACTAGCCACTATAATCCTTTACACTTGTAAAAAGTCCCTGATAGTCTATATTCACTTTCTAGACAGAATTTTTTCCTTTTATGTTCAATTAAAATCTATTGAATTTGGCCTTGCACAAAATGTACAGGAGACCACAAATGAATCAAAATATTAACTTTCTTTGAAGATTTCTTAGTCTACTAAAGGAATAGAGATAAATGACTTACCTACCAAATGCTAGGAGAATGCATGATTAATTCTGATTATAAGTGATAGGTTACAGCTGAGGTGTTTGGGAGAATTAAGACCATTTCTAATAAGATACATTTGGGGATGGTTGCTTGGATAGAAGATGATTTAGGGGACCTAGTAGAATTTTCTTCAAATTTTTAAAGGTTTCTCAAGGAGAAGATGGAGATTAGACTTGTTCTGTAATGGCCCTAAGGCTTAGAACATGCTCAGTAGGGGGAAATTACAGGGATATTTAGGGTTGATGCAAGAAATCATTTTTAAAATCAGAGCTAATGTAAATTTCCATTCTGTACTGTTAGAGCATCACGGCTAGAGCACTTGGAATTAATGTCAATGCATTAAGTTAAAGATTAATTCAATGGAATTTCTCACCAGACTGTAAAATCCTGAACAAAGACAGAATGGGTTTTGATCCAATGTCTGGTATCTTTTCCTAGGACATAACTGAGTATCAGATTGTGTCAAGTGGATGAATGAATTAATAAAGTGAATCATTTTTGGTAATATTCTGGCCCAGTCTGAAGGGCCCATTCATAGATATAGGAGAAATTCAGGCATAAATATTTGTTTAGATGAGATGAATTATCACAGCCAAACCAAAATTAGTCTTGTTAAAACATAGTTCTCTAAAAGGTCCCAGTTATACATTCTGCATATTAAAATCTGGACTTCAGCATTTAGATTGGTTTGCACAAATCAAGTATGCACAACAGTACCTGAAGAAAGTCTTTAAATACAGATGCCTAGTTGAAAATGAATAAATTGATGTTTAAGAATGATTACTTCCTCTGTATTTATTATACAAATATAAATATTATAGTTAGGCTCTGATATAAACTTACTCGTTATGGGAAGAGGGCAAAGTCTCCCACCCAATCAAATCAAAGAGTCAGTGTACTTCTGGTTTACTTGCTGCTCATAACACTCTTCATAGTAGGTCTAGCCACTACACATTAGAGTTGGCATATAAGATGAAAATTATTTTCAAGTCTGTGTCTAAAGAAGTACTCTATATCTGCTAATATGAGTATTAAATATGAGTACTAAATATCTGCTAATGAGTACTAAAATGAGTACTAAATATCTGCTAATATAAGTACTAAATATCTGCTAATATGATTCCTCAAAATTCACTTTAATACTTTTATCAAGTGGTTTGATATTTTAATACATACTCAGATTTCTAACTTACTGCTTAGGAACTACTGTTTCACAAAAGTAGGACAATTTTTTGGGTTTGAGCATGCTGTTTTCATTTTGTTAAATGTCCTGAGTCTTTGGAGATCAGAGGGATATATTAAATTCTTCTTGTGGAAAGAAACTATTGGGATCACATGTAAAAATGGATTCCCCACTGGGCGGAAGCAGTGGTTCAGTGATACATCTTTCCATGCCAATGAACTGTTCTCCAAACCCCAGAAGCTCAAAGAATGATCCCATTCCAACATTACACGGACATATCATTCTGTATACCAAGTCTACTTGTGAATCTTTAGTTTGACCTTATAATTTATTAAAGCTATGAATGAAGTCAAGAGGAGAGCAATGGTGATTGCAAAAGGTATGACTTAAGCAGAAGCAGCAAAGCCGTGGTGATTCCTGCTCGGTTTTAATTCTAATACCTCCTAATGTATTTTAACATTTCATGTTTTTTATAAGAAAACTATTGGAATCAGCCCTGAAATTGTTTGGTCTTGATCTTACTAGTTACTCTATTTGTCAATATGCCAATTGAGTATCATTCCCAGATATATTAAGCACCATGGTTAATAGGAGATTAAAAAGATGAAGTGACACCCAAACTGTATCTTTTCTATATATAATGTGGAACTGTCTCTGCTTTCTTTTTTTTTTTTTAAGGTTTTATTTATTTATTTGGCAGACAGAGATCACAAGTAGGCAGAGAGGCAGGCAGAGAGAGAGGAGAAAGCAGGCTCTCCAAGGAGCAGAGAGCCCGATGCGGGGCTCGATCCCAGGACCCTGGGATCATGACCTGAGCCGAAGGCAGAAGCTTTAACCCACTGAGCCACCCAGGCGCCCCTGTCTCTGCTTTCTGACCAAGACAGGAACTATTTTGTCTATCAAGTTCTCCGTACCTACTGTTCTTGTCACTCTGTCATAGATGGAAATTAAGTTGATTTGACAGGATTTATTTTTTACCGTGCCAAGCAGATTTTACCTGGTACCCGTGATTTTCTAGGTGCTTGCAAATTGATTTTTTGATGATAGGTTTCAGTATGTTTCCAAGTAAGTAGTGTTGATGACAGGTCTGGTAATTTTTAGGTTTTTTTTTTTTTTTTTTTTAATCTTCCCAGGGTGGGAAAAAGAAACACACTAAGATAAGTACTGCATTTCGTCTTTCTAACGTAGTTGAATCCCCAAGTCCTTTTTAAATTAAAAGATGTTGAGCTGTTAATTGTTCTTCATTGAATAGGCAGATTCTTGGGGAAAAAATGTTTTGATTCACCAGAACTTGAAGTTCAATATAACCAGTTTATAAATTAGTTTTACAATAGAATCCTTATATCACACCCTGTATCTTTTCCACATATCATAGCTATCCTGTATCTTAAGATTTCAAATAAGTCTTATGAAGCTTACCATTTGAAGACTGGCAAACTGCATCTGTTTATATAATTTATAGTACTTTTTGTAAGGACCTATTTTATATTTTTATTTTAGCCGGAGGCTTCCATTGAAGTTAAACAATAACTTTGTTGTTTAACCCTTAAACTGTCCCTGCTCCCCTTCCCCCAGGGGACTTAAAAACAAGTCCCGGAAACCAGTTCCAGGTAACAAAGCCCAGGTACAAGGGTGGGTCAGGCCAGGTGGAGACATCTGATCAGTGGGGGCACATACTGTCTCCTAGCTACCAAGGGATGGGCTAGTTTCCATGGCTACTGTGGGGTGAATTGTAATTCAATTAGCCACCTGTGTGTGGCCAGGCCCAACCACATGGCCTTTGCTCTATAAAAGTTAGTCTGGAAAGTAGGGAGGGGTCGTCCTCTCTGTAGGGGCGCCCCGACTGGTCTGTTTGATGGTCGGTCTGATTCTTGATGCTTGGCGCGAAATAAAGCTTTGCTTGACCTTCGCTTTGTATCAATCTCGCTTCTTTAATCATGGGTCCATTATTGGGGTACCCATTTTTGGGGGGGACCTAACACTTTTATGTAATAAAATTCATTGCTTAAACATGGAAGATTTAAGATTATGCTACAGTACATTTCTGCCATTGGATTCATTTATCCAAAAAACAAAAACAAGCAAACAAACAAAAAAAGGCAACATTGTCCTGAATAATATGTCATTGTAACAATAACATGTGAAAATCTCCAGATTGGTGAATAAAAGTCTCGTGGTTAGTAGGATATTGTGATTACAATCTCTGAGGAGAAAGATTCTTAATAAACTCAAAATAATATCTAGGTTAAAATATATAAAATTAAATTATCCCCAAAATTGTGGTCCTTTATAGTTTATAGAAGAAGATCACTGATATTTTAGAGCACTTTTTGGATGCTGGTCACTACACTTAAATACTGCTAATGACAGCTAACATGCACTGAACTTTTACTCCACACCAGGTACTATTAAGTTCTTAATAGACATGATTTCACTTACTTCATTCTTTTCATAAGACTTCCATTGGGAGATATTATTATCATCCAATTTTTAGGTGAGGAAATTAATGCTCAGATGCTTAAATAATGCATCTAATGTCATATAAATGCTGGTGGTTGAGCAGGAGTTTGAAGCCAGTTAGTCTGAATGTGGACTCTGTTTACTTGATCACTTCATAGGGTGGCTCAGTCATTAAGTGTCTGCTTTCGGCTCACGTCATGATCCCACGGTCCTGGGATTGAACCTCACATCTCGGGCTCCCTGCTGGCAGGGAGCCTGCTTCTCCTTCTGCCACTCCTCCTGCCTGTGTTCCCTTTCTTGCTGTTTATCTCTTTGAAAATAAATAAAATCTTTAAAAAAAAAAAAGGCAAATGTCTTAAACCCTCACAAATGACTTTGAATTAGATCTTATGTTCACTTTTATACATATGGAATCCAAGGTTCAGTGATGTTTAATGTCTATTTTAGTCATAGAACTCACAAATATCACACCCAGTTTCAAATTCAGTCTTTAAGTTAAAACATATCTTAAGAAATCTGTAGAAAAAAATGATAATAGCTAACTTACTAGCACCCATTAATGCATCTGGAGCAGATTAACTTATTAGTTCCAAAATAATAAGCAGAATCTGGATCTGATAGAGCACAGTGCAGACAAATTCTTCTAGAACTCAATCTCTCTGTGTACCCAGGAAATCAAGATTATTTGGAGAATTCCAATAGGTCCTAGGCAGCCAAGAGGGAACATCTACAAAATTGGAGCATCTAAAAAAAAGGTAAGATCTTCCTAAGAAACATTATCTCTTCCATAGATTTCCTACACAAACTTCTCTTTAAAAAAAAAATTTTTTTTTTTATTTATTCGTTTGACAGACAGAGATCACAAGTAGGCAGAGAGGCAGGCAGAGAGAGGAAGGGAAGCAGGCTCCCTGCTGAGCAGAAAGCCTGATGTGGGGCTGGATCCCAGGCCCCTGAGATCATGACCTGAGCCAAAGGCAGAGGCTTAACCCACTGAGCCACCCAGGCACCCCCAAACTGCTCTTTAGATACTTCTGACAGGACACTACTTTTTTTTTCTTTTACATAATATATAAAGCATGGAATTATAGCATCATAGATGTATTTGTACTAAAAAATTGTGACAGACACTGCTTCAAGATTATGCAATCATTTATCTTTCTTATTAAGAGAAACACAGTTTTACTTGGGGTGACAGTGTGCCCACAAAAAAGTCTTAATCTCCCAGGTTCCCTTGCAGGTAGAACTGACTATGGGATACTGTTCTGGCCACTGGGATGTAGTCAGGGGTTTCTGGGGAGGAAACAAATAGAAAATATCCTCACCAAGAGAAAACCTTTGGCTTTTCCACTTTTCCATTTTTTGTTAGAACATGTTTGTGATTTTTAGGAGTGTGACAGCTTTCTTGTAAACTTACAGATGGAAGTCACGTGCTAAGGCCGGTGAGGAAAGGCCGGTGTCATGACCTATCCTGGACTACTTCTGAATTCATTTGTTTGTGAAACTGCCATTGTATGGTTTTCAGTTTAAGCCACTGAGGCAGGAATTTCTAAAATTTGTAATCACATGAAATGTCAGTGGATTCCCAAATGTTAAGAGGTACAGTTATTTCTAAATATTATAGTCACAATATGACTTTTTAAAATTCACATATGAGCATATATACAAATATATAAAAATATTCTAAGCACCCTGACTGTTGTATTTCAGGGAAAAAAAAAAAAAAATAAGAGACTCAGAATAGACCCTGTTGTTTACTAAGGTTTGAGTTGTAGGCAGAAAGGGTAGAATGCTCATCAGAGCCAGAGACGGAAGACGGCCACACTCTAAACATATCAGAATTTCAGCTTCTCTTATAAATGAAGACAATCTTGTGGGAAGAGACGCCTGCCAAAACCCAGGTGGGACGGACAGGAACTCGGGATACTCGGTACAGAGGGAAGCATTCAACGTATAGTTCTAGGTTAGCAATCTTCAAAAGGGCTGAAAGAGGTTCTAATAAAATATATTTGAGAGGGGTTTTTGTGTTTTCCCGGCAACACATGAAAGACTCACTCACTTGCTATGACTCTTTCTTCTTTACTGACATGTCATGCTGTCTTATTATGCAGAGGCTAATATCTTACCATTGTCCTCTTCTCCAGGTCCCACAGGCCCCACCATGGGACACTCAGTTCCCCACAGAATACCATTTGTAAATTACTGATGTAGCCTCTGTTTTATTAAGTGAGTCATGGCGGATCTGACTAGAGGGGTGTCCTGTCACAGATACAGCCTGTTTTTCTTGTTAGCTAGAGAATTGCCGTGTTCACTACAGTGTAGGTGAAGAACTCATTGAGAGCACCCTCCCTCAGCAAGTAAGAACCTTGGGAAGGTCGAAGACCTATGTCAGTAGAATCTGGAGTTCAAAGTGAGTCATCCCATTTACATTTTGAAAATGCTCTTTTAAATACATAAGTTTTTTATGTATCCATTTGTGTCCTTACTTACAGAATTTAAGTAGCATCTGATTCTAAGTGTTTGAGATGGGCTAATATTTGTATTATATCATGATCTACCAAGTTTCCATTTCCCCTTGATTTGTGTGTCTTTGCTTTAGAGGGCGGTTGTCAGGTTGGTGGAGGCACTAGGGATCCGGTCCCTCTGCCTTCAATACCACAGACAAAAATTCTCTTCACCAGGAAGGCTATTTTATTTTATCATAATAAATTTTCATGTGAACTTTCTACACTTGATGATTGCTCTTTGCAGGATTTTCGATATCTTTTTTAAAAATATACATAAAAAATTATCATTTAAACTGTTTTTAAGTGTACAGTTCTGTGTCATTAAGCACATTCACATTGGGGCGCCTGGGTAACTTGGACAGTTAAACGTCTGACCCTTGATTTCAGGGTCTTGATTTCAAGCTCTGTGTTGGACTCCACACTGGACATGCAGCCTACTTTAAAAAAAAAAGAGAGAGAGAGAGAGAGAGAGAGAGAGAGAGAGAGAGATGGGGCTGCCTGTGTGGCTCAGTCAGTTAAGCATCTGCCTTTGGCTCAGGTTATGATCTCAGGGTACTGAGGTCATTCCCCGCATCAGGCTCTTTGGTGAGGAGCCTGCTTTTCCCTCTCCCTCTGCCACTCTCCCTGCTTATGCACTCTCTCTCTCTTTCTCTCAGTCAAATAAATAAATAAATCTTCAAAAATTTTTCTAAGAATACATTCACATTATAATGCAGGCATCACCCCCATCCATCTCCAAGATTGTTTCATTCTCCCAAACTGAGACTCTGGGCTCATTAAACATTAACTCTCTCTTCTCCTCCCCTCATAGCTCTTGTAATGACTATTCAATATTCTGTCTCTGTGAATTGGACTATTTTAGGTATCTCATATAAAGTTGTACAATATTTGTCCTTTTGTGACTGCTAATTTCACTGAGTATAGCATATTCAAGTTTCACCCATTTAATAGCATGTGCCAAAATTTCCATCCTTTTTTTTCATTAACATATAATGTATTATTTGCTTCAGGGGAACAGGTTGGTGAATCATCAGTCTTACTCAATTCGCAGCACTCATCATAGCACATACCCTCCCCACTGTCTATAACCAGCCACCCTATCCCTCTCCTCCCACCCCCCAGCAACCCTGTTTGTTTCCTGGGATTAAGAGTCTCTTATGGTTTGTCTCCCTCCCTGGTCCCATCTTGTTTCATTTTTCTCTCCCTGCCCCCCCTAATCCCCCCACTGCCTCTCAAATTCCTCATATCAGTGAGATCATATAATAATTGTCTTTCTCTGATTGTCTTATTTCACTTAGCATAATACACTCCAGTTCCAAACACGTCTTTGCAAATGGCAGGATTTGGGGTTTTTGGATGGATGCATAGTATTCTATTGTGTGTGCATTTGTGTACACATGCATGCACAACACCCCACATCTTCTTTATCCATTCATCTGTTGGACATCTAGGTTCTTTCCATAGTTTGGCTATTGTGGACATTGCTGCTATAAACATTCGGGTGCACGTGCCCCTTCAGATCACTACGTTTGTATCCTTAGGGTAAATACCCAGTAGTGCAATTGCTGGGTTGTAAGGTAGCTCTATTTTCAACTTTTTGAGGAACCTCCTTGCTGTTTTCCAGAGTAGCTGCACCAGCTTGCACTCCCACTAACAGTTTAGGAGAGTTCCCCATTCTCCACATCCTCACCAACATCTATCATTTCCTGACTTGTTAATTTTAGCCATTCTGACTGGTGTGAGGTGGTACCTCACTGTGGTTTTGATTTGTATTTCTCTCATGCCGAGTGATCCTGAGCACTTTTTCATATGTCTGTTGGCCATCTGGATGTCTTCTTTGCAGAAATGTCTGTTGGTGTCTTCTGCCCATTTCTTGATTGGATTATTTGTTCTTGGGGTGTTGAGTTTGATAAGTTCTTTGTAGATTTTGGATATTAGCCCTTTATCTGATATGTCATTTGCAAATATCTTCTCCCATTCTGTCAGATGTCTTTTAGTTTTGTTGACTGTTTCCTTTGTTGTGCAAAAGCTTTTGATCTTGATGAAGTCCCAGTAGTTCATTTTTGCCCTTGTTTCCCTTATCTTTGGTGATGTTTCTAGGGAGAAGTTGTTGCCTGTGTTCTCCTCAAGGATTCTGATGGATTCCTATCTCACACTGAGGTCTTTCATCCATTTTGAGTCTATTTTTGTGTGTGGAATAAGGAAATTGTCCAGTTTCATTCTTCTGCATGTGGCTGTCCAATTTTCCCAATATTTGTTGAAGAGACTGTCCTTTTTCTATTGGACATTCTTTTCTGCTTTGTAGAAAATTAGTGGACCATAGAGTTGAGGGTCCATTTCTGGGCTCTCTATTCTGTTCCATTGATCTATGTGTCTGTTTTTTGTGCCAGTATCCTGCTGTCTTGATGATTATGGCTTTGTAATAGAGCTTGAAGTCTGGAATTGTGATGCCACCAACTTTGGTTTTCTTTTTCAACAGTCTTCTGGCTATTCAGGGTTTTTTTGGGTTGCATATAACTTTTAGGATTATTTGTTCCATTTCTTTGAAAAAAACTGATGGTATTTCGATAGGGATTACATTAAATGTGTAGATTGCTTTAGGTAGCATAGACATTTTCACAGTATTTGTTCTTCCAATCCAGGAGCATGGAACATTTTTCCATTTCTTTGTGTCTTCCTCACTTTCTTTCATGAGTACTTTATAGTTTTCTGAGTACAGATTCTTTGCCTTTTTGATTAGGTTTATTCCTAGGTATTTATGGTTTGGGTGCAATTATAAATGAGATCAACTCCTTAATTTCTCTTTCTTCTGTCTTGCTGTTGGTGTATAGAAATGCATCTGATTTCTGTGCATTGATTTTATATCCTGACACTTCACTGAATTCCTGTATGAGTTCTAGAAGTTTTGGGGTAGAGTCTTTTGGGTTTTCCAAATCAAGTATCATATTATCTGCAAAGAGTGAGAGTTTGACTTCTTTCTTGGTGATTTGGATGCCTTTTATTTCTTTTTGTTGTCTGACTGCTGAGGCAAGGACGTTTAGTACTATGTTGAATAGCAGTGGTGATAGTGGACAGCCCTGCTGTGTTCCTGATCTTAGGGGAAAGCTCTGTTTTTCCTCATTGATAATGATTTCTCTGTGGGTTTTCCATAGATGGCTTTTATGATATTGAGGTTATTACCTTCTATCTCTACACTGTGAAGAGTTTTGATCAAGAAAGGATGCTGTATTTTGTCAAATGCTTTTTCTGCATCTATTGAGAGTATCATATGGTTCTTGTTCTTTCTTTTTTGAATGTATGTATCAAACTGACTGGTTTGTGAATGTTGAACCAAACTTGCAGCCCAGGAATAAATCCCACCTGGTTGTGGTGAATAATCCCTTTAATGTACTGTTGGATTGTTTTGGCTAGTATTTTGGTGAGAATTTTTGTGTCCGTATTCATCAAGGATATTGGCCTATAATTCTCCTTTTTGATGGGGTCTTTGTCTGGTTTTGGGATCAAGATAATGCTGGCCTCATAAAATGAGTTTGGAAGTTTTCCTTCCATTTCTGTTTTTTGGAACAGTTTCAAGAGAATAGGTATTAATTCTTCTTTAAATGTTTGGTAGAATTCCCCTGGGAAGCCATCTGGCCCTAATTTTTGATGACTGCTTCACTCTCCTTACTGGTTATGTGTTTCTTCGGGTTTTCTATTTCTTCCTGATTCAGTTTTGGTGGTTTATATGTCTCTAGGAATGCATCCATTTCTTCCAGATTGTCAAATTTGCTGGTCTATAGTTGCTCATAATATGTTCTTGTAATTGTTTGTATTTCTTGGTGTTGGGTGTGATCTCTCATCCTTCATTCATGATTTTATGAATTTGAGTACTTTCTCTTTTTGATAAATCTGGCCAGGGGTTTATTAATCTTATTAATTCTTTCAAAGAACCAGTTCCTAGTTTCGTGGATCTGTTCTACTGTTCTTTTTGTTTCTATTTCATTGACTTCTGCTCTGATCTTTATTATATCTCTTCTTCTGATGGGTTTAGGCTTTCTTTGTTGTTCTTTCTCCAGCTCCTTTAGGTGTAGGGTTAGGTTGTGTACTTGAGACCTTTCTTGTTTCTTGAGAAAGGCTTGTATCACTATATATTTTCCTCTCAGGAATGCCTTTGCTGTGTCCCACAGATTTTGAACCATTGTGTTTTCATTATCATTTGTTTCCATGAATTTTTCAATTCTTTAATTTCTTGGTTGACCCATTCATTCTTTAGAAGGATGCTGTTTAGTCTCCATGTATTTGCGTTCTTTCCAAATTTCCTCTTGTGATTGAGTTCTAGCTTCAAAGAATTGTGGTCTGAAAATATGCAGGGAATGATCCCAATCTTTTGATACCAGTTGAGACCTGATTTGTTACCCAGGATGTGATCTATTCTGGAGAATGTTCCATGTGCACTAGAGATGAATGTGTATTCTGTTGCTTTGGGATGGAATGTTCTGAATATATCTGTGATGTCCATCTGGTCCAGTGTGTCATTTAAGGCCTTTATTTCCTTGTTGATCTTTTGCTTGGATGATCTGTCCATTTCAGTGAGGGGAGTGTTAAAGTCCCCCACTATTACTGTGTTATTGTCGATGTGTTTCTTTGATTTTGTTATTAATTGGTTTATATAGTTGGCTGCTCCCATGTTAGGGGCATAAATATTTAAAAATTGTTAGATCTTCTTGTTGGAAAGACCCTTTGAGTATGATATAGTGTCTTTTCTCATCTCTTATTAATAGTCTTTGGCTTAAAATCTAATCGATCTAATATAAGGATTGCCACCCCAGCTTTCTTTTGATGTCCATTAGCATGGTAAATTGTTTTCCACCCCCTCACTTTAAATCTGGAGGTGTCTTTGGGTCTAAAATGAGTTTCTTGTAGACAGCATATTGATGGATTTTGTTTTTTTATCCATTCTGATACCCTATGTCTTTTGATTGGGGCATTTAGCCCATTTACATTCAGGGTAACTATTGAGAGATATGAATTTAGTGCCATTGTATTGCCTGTAAGGTGACTGTTATTGTATATTGTCTCTGTTCCTTTCTGGTCTACTACTTTCAGGCTCTCTCTTTGCTTAGAGGACCCCTTTCAATATTTCCTATAAAGCTGGTTTGGTGTTTGCAAATTCTTTCAGCTTTTGTTTGTCCTGGAAGCTTTTTATCTCTCCTTCTATTTTCAATGATAGCCTAGCCGGATATAGTATTCTTAGCTGCATGTTTTTCTCATTTAGTGCTCTGAATATATCATGCCAGTTCTTTCTGGTCTGCCAGGTCTCTGTGGATAAGTCTGCTGCCAATCTAATATTTTTACCATTGTATGTTACAGACTTCTTGTCCCATGCTGCTTTTAGGATTTTCTCTTTGTCACTAAGACTTATAAGTTCTACTATCAGATGATGGGGTGTGGACCTATTCTTATTGATTTTGAGGGGGGTTCTCTGCACCTCCTGGATTTTGATGCTTATTCCCTTTACTATATTAGGGAAATTCTCTCCAATAATTGTCTCCAATATACCTTCTGCTCCCCTCTCTCTTTCTTCTTCTTCTGGAATCCCAATTATTCTAATGTTGTTTCATCTTATGGTATCACTTATCTCTCAAATTCTCCCCTCACAGTCCAGTAATTGTTTGTCTCTCTTTTGCTCAGCTTCTTTATTGTCTGTCATTTGGTCTTCTATATCACTAATTCTCTCCTCTGCCTCATTTTTCCTAGGAGTAAGAGCCTCCATTTCTTTTATTGAACCTCATTAATAGCTTTTTTAATTTCAACTTGGCTAGATTTTAGTTCTTTTATTTCTGTAGAAAGGGATTTTATTTCTCCAGAAAGGGATTCTCTAGTATCTTCCATGCTTTTTCCAAGCCCAGCTAGCAACTTGATTATTGTCATTCTGAACTCTAGATCTGACATCTTACTAATGTTCGTATTGATTAAGTCCCCAGCCATTGGTACTGCCTCTTGTTCTTTTTTTGAGGTGAGTTTTTCCACATTGTCATTTTATCCAGTTAAAAATAGATGAATGAGAGAACAAAATACTAAAAGGGTAGCAATGACCCCAGAAAAATATACACTAATCAAATCAGAAGAGACCTGAAACCGGGGGGAGAAGAAAGGAGGAAGAAAAGAAATATATATATTAGACTGGTGAATAGAAGAGAGCCACACACACTTGATTTTTGGGTGTATTTTGGTCTGTTAGAAGAAATTGGCTCCCAAAATTTTAAAGAAAGTAAAATTTATATATAGATACAATATACAAATACAAAAATAAAGGTAAACACGATGAAGGGATGGAATATGACTGTGAAGATGAAAATTAAGAAAGATTCTTAAGAAGGTATTGATAATAAGTTGGTTGGAAAAAGAAAAAGGAAAGGAAAGAATGTGATCAGGCTGGGGACTAGAACAAAACCATGTGCTAGATTTAGGGTATATTTTGATCTATTAGAAGAAACTGTATCCCAAAATTTTAAAGAAATAAAAACCTATATGTATATAAAAAAGAAGGCTAAATACATTGAAGGGATAGAATATGACTATATGACTATAACAATGAAAATTTAAAAACCTTTTTTAAAAGGTATTGATAAGATAAAATAGTTAAAAAACATTAGAATAGGAAAGTGGAAAAACTTTTTAAAATAGAATAAAAAAAAAATTAAAAAAATTTCACTTTGAAAGACTAAAGAATCATGGTGAAAAGGCCATGAATTCCATATGCTATATTCCCATATTTCTGAGGTTTTGCAGTTCTCATTTATCAGTGTACTTGATCTTGGCTGGATGTTCTTGATCTTCTGGGGATGGGGACTGTTGCAGTGATTCTCAAATATCTTTGCCGGAGGCAGAATTGCACCGCCCTTGCCAGAGGCAAAGCTAAGTAATTTGTTTGGGTTCGCTCTTGGGGAGCTTTTGTTCCCTGAACGGTTTCCATACAGCTTTGCAAGTGGAGAATGAAGATGGTGGCCTCACAGTCTCCAGCCCCATAGGAGCCGAGACCTTGGGTCCCCACTCCTCAGTGTGCCCTCAGAAAAAAGCCATCAATCACTCCCATCTCCCTGGTCTCTGGCTGCACTCCATGCTCACCCAGCCTATGGCCAAGCATTTCTATCTCTGGTGCATGGCTCCATTTGGAGTCTCCAAACCCCACAGATTCCTATAGCACACTCCTGCATCACTCCTCCTAAAAGAGAAAGGAGGGGTTATCCTCAGATCTACCACTTATGGGGTCACTGCTTGAAGAGCAGTGGCCTGAATGTGCCTTGGATCATGGTTTAAGGTAACCCTGAGCTGAGAGCCCACTCCTCCTCTATGTCTCTGCAGCCGGCTTCCCTGCTTCGATACCTGGGGGCTCTGCCATACTCCAACACCCCTGGTCTTTTCGCGACCCCACGGGTCCTGAGACCACATTGTCTCAGCAAAGGCTCCAGCCCCCTGCATAGCCTCTGGATTGATGTCCCTCAGTGGAGCAGACTTCTAAAAGTTCTTATTTTGTGTTCTGCTGCTCTGCCATTTGCTGGGAACCAGCCCCTGCCCCCATGGTCTGTGTTCCCATATATTGCCTCAGATTCACTTCTCTGCACGTCCTACCTTCCAGAAAGCGGTCACTTTTCTTTTCCTAGAATTGCTGCTCTTCTTCTTTTCAATCTCCTGTTGAGTTTGTAGGTGCTCAGAATGATTTGTTAACTATGTAGCTGAACTCCTGGGACCTGATGATATTAGGTCTCCTACTCCTCCACCATTTTGCTCCTCCTCCAATATCCTTCCTTTTCAAGGCTGAATGATATACCATTATGTGTATATGCCACATTTTCTTCATTCATTCATTCATTCATTGATGGACTCTTGGACTGCTTCTACCCTTTTGACTATTGTGAGTATGCTGCTATGAACATAAGAAGACAAATATCCATTTGAATTACTACTTTCAGTTCTTTCAGGTATATACTCTGAAGTGGAATCTTTGGATCACATGGTAGTTGTACATTTAATTTTGGGGGAAGCAGCATATCGTCTTCCAGACCAGCTGTGCCGTTTTACATACTTATAGCAATGTACAAGGGTTCCAATTTGCCCATAACTTCACTAACACTTATTTTCTGTATCTTCTTTGTTAGTTTTATAAATGTGTTATAAGTATTTAGCTTAGTACCTCTCCCATAGTAAGCTATCATGAGCATTTATTGAATTAATGAATGCTATTGTACCTTCTTCAGTTCATTGATATTTCTGTTGATGTAACAGTGTTTTTAAAGATTTATTTCTGTTAGAGAGAGAGCACATATGAGTGCAAGCAGAGGGAGGGGCAGAAGCAGAGGGGTAGGGAGAGAATCCCAAGCAGACTTCCTGCTGAATGTGGAGCCTGACGTGGGGCTTAATCTTACAACCCTGAGATCCCAACCTGAATCAGAATCAAGAGTTGGATGCTCGACTGAGGCACCCAGGTGCCCCAGCAGAGTAATTTTAAAATGTGGGGCTCATGGGCTTCAGGTATCAGAATCACTTGTAGGGCTTGTAAGAAGTCAGATTCCCAGGCCATATTCCAAATCTATGGAATCTGGAATTCCCCAATCAGGGCCTTGGGAATCTACAGCAGTAACGGCATCTCCAGTGATGTTCACGTGCAATAAAGTAAGAAGCAGTGCTTTTGACAGGCTGTAAAAAGGCAGGATTTCTCTTTTCTAAGTCTCTGGCAACTTCCTGTGATAAACTCTAAAAGTTTCCTTTTTTTTTTGCTACTGACATTGAATTCATTTTTTCAACCTCACAAGAGCAAGTTTTGGATGAATGTTTTCCTGCAGATGTATCCTGTGTATGAGAGTGTTAGAAGCTTACCTATGTGACAGCACATCGGCTTTATGCTAAATAACAGATATTGCCTGGTACACAGGCTGCTTGGGATAATCCATAAAACATTTAATGACTATCTTCTTTTATTGCATACTAATTATGCACATCCTGCAGACAGTTTCCTGGGATGCTGCAAGATCAGTCCTTTGAGCACGGGATTTTGTTCTACAGAATTTGTAAACAAAAGCCATTTCAGTCAGCCTTTACCTGGTAAAACTTGTAAGCTGAGTACCCAGCACAAGCAGGGGTTATGGTCGAAAGTGCACTTCTCTCCTGCATGACTTACTAAATAATGTAGCTCCCAGAGCTAGCTATGAGAGATTTGGTGTCTTGTAACAGCTATCTAGCAACGTATGTCCATCATGCTTGATGTTCATTAGTTAGATGAGATCAGTGAGTTAAAGAACTGTTAAATTTGTGTTTTCCTTTAATGGATATGTAACTGTGGTAGCTGAGTCACAGGACAGGAACTTGACAGAAAAGGACATGGCGGTAAGAAAAGCTTATTGCAAATATACGACTTCATAAATTCTTGTAATAATTTGTCTTAGCGAGGTGCTTTGTCAGTTTGCTTAAAAAAATGTGGATGAGGAGATTAAAAATGCATTATTCCTATATTTTTCTCCATGTATATGAATTATGCATGCATCTTCTTAGTGGCAAATTAATGTACTAATTTTGGGTGCATTTTCAGAAAGAAAACTAATGGAAAATCTGTTTTGAGGAGGTTAAATTAGCCAGAGAAATTAATGGAATTGGCAACATTTACAGTTAAAGCTTTGGTTAGGTTTTTTTGTGTTTCTTTTTTTTTTTTTTTTTAATGTTGAAATGGCAACCCTTTGAAACTCTTGACTCATTTCTTTCACGTTCTTATCGGGTAGATAGATGTTCAGCAACTGTCTGCCAAAAGTAATTACAATTTTCCTCCCAAAAAAGATAAAAAAAAATTTTTTTTTAACAAACATTTTTAGTCACTACCTTTAGGATTTTTCTTTGGAAAAAAAAGGAGTGTTGTCTGAGAATATTTTTCAGTGACAACAAAAATACTAAACGCTTTATAATTGAAAAAGTAAGCAAAACAGAAAGATAAATTAAATCACAATAATATTAGTGTTATAATTTTAACACTTGGGATACTTACTCTTTCGGAAAGGTGCTAGTTTAATGATTTCCTTAACCTTAACTTGCTTTCTGTGGTTGTAAGACTGAGGATTTCCTTGGCAGAGAATCTGGCTCAGTGACAACACAAATTTGGCAGGTTCCTGGAAACCTTTTGTTTTGTAGTTTGAAACTGCAGCTTGCTGATGCTGATACACCCTGCAATCTTTTTATGTTCTGTCATTTTGTTGGGATCATTAGGTACTGTTTTAAAGGAAGCTAGCATTATATTTCAAAATATTTTTTCCCTTCCGGGCATATAGCTGTAGTTACCAAAGATGAGAAGCCCACTAAAAACATTTCTGTCCCACAATACATTTTTATTCCACTCTGATGTCTCTTTTATTCCTAAGTTGATAGAGCCTTCATTTTGATTAACAAAAGTTTCATAACTTTAGTTGGTATGAAAATTGTTAAATTATATCTGATTTTTTTTTTTTTTTTTTGCATATTATAGTCATGTTTAAAGGGTTTTCAGGAAACGCTCTCATCGCTGAGATGCAATGTTTAAGAGGACACTGGGTGTTGGGAAAGAGAGAACGCATAGAAACTGATAGAAATCGTGAATGGAGACAGGCAGGAGACAGGCATCTGGTGATTTTTCACACACACAAAATAAATTGATTTATGACTGAAATAATGGTCCAAAACAGCTCTGTCATGGATCCTAGACCCTCTGCAGCGTGCTATGCTTTCAGAACTTCAAAATAAATAGTAAATGATCAGATAAGTGTGAAACAGCTTTAAGTAAGCCCCCGGAGAGCTCTCTACCTGCCTGCATCTGGCGAAAGGCTTTCCATCCAGGTCGCTACAGGGAATACATTGGGGAGACTTCTCAAATTTTGGAGCTGAGTTTGTGTTCTTTTCTGAAATGACTTTTGACTAGTTACTGGATTTTAAAGCAAAGGAAGCAAGAAAAACGATATCACTTGCAGTCGGGCTCAGCTATTATATAAATATAAGTATGTATATATATATTTTCATACGGAAACCACCAGAAGGGTAAAAATGGATCACTTGCTGATTCTGGGGAGGGGTTGGTGGTGCTGTAATTTAAAACAGAGATGACTGTAGTAAACTGACTCTTGGGTTTCAGTTACCTTCAATGGTCATTCTCTGCTTAGTGAAAACTGAGAATATTGGAATTTGATGCTATAAATATTAGAGTAATGGGTGAGAAATTTAAAAATATCGCAAAAACATCCATAATGTTTGTAAAAGGCATAATGTTTTTCTTCCATGAAAGGTGGTTAACAGTTCAGTGCTGCTGCAGATGGTATTTTTTTCATTCTTTGAACGTGTGGAAAAGTCAGTTGCCTCAAATCCCAATACAAAAATGCGATTATTTTCATTTTTTCAAATGTTTCCAGTTCTTAAGCACATGCATGTATTTTGAAATAATGAAATGCATTCCCCTCTGTGCATTTCTGTGCTTAAGGTTATGTTGTAAATTTATTTTGACATTCCTGTGTATGATTCAGACTTACTAGTTCAGATGGCTACATAACTTCATTGGGTGGTGATCCTATAATGAAATAAAGCATCCCTCTTGCTTTGAATTTTAGGGTTTTCCTTTTTTTTTTTTTTTAAAGACTTTAAGAATGCTGCATGGTACATTTGCATAGAAAGAATGTTCTTCTATTAAATTTTTACTTTAGGATAAATTTCCCTTTTTGGAAATGTAGGCCAAAGGTGTGTCAGCACTTTTGTCACTCTTACCATCTATCAGGCAGTTTAAAACTTTCTACTTGCTATCATCTGTAATAATCCTATTTCTTCTATTTGGGAATGTGTTTCAAGTTGATAAATAATTCTGCTTTAAACTTGAGGCACTCTTAATAGAAACGTCTACCAAAGCATGTCTTCAAATACAAGAAACAAGACTTATGATTTATAAGAAGTCTTAATAAATCAGCCAGATGAGACTATTTACAAAGCTTGTTTAAAATTTGACTTAAGGGAAATTCAGTAGAACAGGAAAGCATTTGGTAATTTTTCTTTGCACCAGGAGTCACTCAAAGACTTAATTTTTCTTTGAGCACATTGGTGCGCTTGACATGCAAAATCATTGCTGTTCTTATTGTTTTATGATATGGACCACAAACCTTACATTATTATTACAATTAGAAAGAGGCTCACTGTTACACACATAGAGGCAAGAGGTAATTCTTAGAATTACAGAGATCACACCATATAAGAACAACTTTGTGAGAATCCAGTTTTTAATACATGGGCAACTTAACACAAATTTGTCAGCCTTTAGATAAGGCTTTTCTATCCCATCTGAAAACATTTCCCTCTACATACCCGATACTCTTCCAAAAGACCTAGCAGATCACCTGACAGCAACATTAACTCCTGGGCTTGGAATCCTAATGTGAATATCAGTTCATACCTACATAAATACATACATACATACAAAATCTTGTCCAGTTTTTTTCCTGTCAGTCCATGCAAACAGCTGCTCTCTTTATTAATGTTTCTCAAAGTATAGGTTTCAGATCACCTTCCTCAAAATTACCTTGGACATTTATTAAATAATAAGCTATCACAACTTTGATAAGTCAGGAATGCTTCTCTGAGTATTAGCAGTAAAAGATTGTGGAACAGGAGAGGGGAGAGAACTGAGGCAGAAGGAAGAGTGTTTGCAAAGGTCCTGTGGGAGGAGAGGAAATAAGGAACGCATGAGACTAAAAGGACAGAGGGATTAAACCCTAGAGACAGAGGAATGATGGAGGGGAATGTTCTCTGAGGGTCACTTACATTACCAAAACCATCCCCTAAGCAAGGAAAAATGCAGAGCTCATTTACTTAGGTTAAACCAAAACATTTTGTGTGCTATTTGTGACAGTGTGAAACAGCATGAATTTCTGGGGAAAGGCCAACATTGGTTGTGTTAAGCTCTGATGCTCTTTTTTTTTTTTCCCCCCCTAAGTCATCAGTGAGTCCAGTGGTTTCTATGGACATTTTTCAGTTTTATCCTACCTCGGCCTACCTTGCTACAACCTCAGTCTCAATGATTTGACATAGTGATATCCTAACTTAGAAAAGACACTCACTTGACAGAGAAAAGTGACAGTCGAGAATTCTCGTACTCCCGTCATTCTTGAGCACTCCTCACCTGGGCGGCTATCTGAGGTGGTGGGCCAGAACCTCCACGCTCAGCAGCAGGCCTCTGGTTGTGTGAACAGAAGTAAATCCTGCATGAATCCACATCTGTCTCATTACGTGTGAAAAAAGATACTGTAACCAACTGATGACTTTTGCAGCATGGTCACAGCGAGATCACCTGTGTGGCCCCTTGGCATCTCTATTTCAACTCAGTTTTGTTGTTTGTTTGTTTTTTAATTAAAAACTTGTCAAATTCATGACTAGGTGAGACGAATAATCAACTTTTACTGATATAGATGTATGTATATCTACATATGCATATTATACATATACATATATACACACACACATACTAGGAAGGAATCGGAGGCTTTGGTTTTGCTTTATGTTAACATTTATCAAAATGACTCCAATGGGAAAAAACATGTGAGGATGTTAAGGACAATTTATGATAAAAGAGTCTCTCATTAAGTAAATTTAGAACAACACTGAATTACTTGGGCTTCTTTTTCTCTGATTTTTCCCAACTTTTAATGTGGAAGTTCACAGTGTAGTTCTCTTCAGAAGGGGATGGATATTACATTTTTAAGTTTTGCTTGTCTAAATAATTCTTGCTGTAATGTTTTTTGAAGACCATATGGAAGACGGGTTCAACGGGACACTTTTACGAAAAACCAATGTCACATTGGTTGTCATTCCCAAAGGACTTTGAGAAAAAGAGTTTTTGCCAACTGCACATTATACATCAGCATGCTTGGTAATAAGGGGAACAGTAGCATGCATTATGACAATATTAAAGACATGTATCCTTATGATCTGCTGTTGGAATTAGATAGTATATCTCTCTTATTAAGCAAGCATGTTATAGCTGGGTGGGTCCAGTCAGGAAATATAACTGCACAACAGGTTAGACAGGGGAAATTTAATATAAAAGTATAACCACTACAAAAAAAGTGTAACCATAATATATAAGAAAACATTTTATGGTATTCTAGGGCTAAGGAAGAGTAACAAAGGAAGGACAGATTTACAAAGGGTTCAGACTTTGCTGGAGAAGGTATGGTGCAGCCCCCAAAGGGCAGAGCACCTTGCTGATTTAGACAGGCTGGAGGTCCTCTAGAGTTTCTAGAAAGCAGGAGGCCACCCTCCAGGGTGTACACTGAACAGGGGATCTGCAACTTGTGGCAAGGCCATGCACTGGAAGTCATAGCAACTATCTCGGCAAGAGGCATTCAGAGCATGGGGGCTATGCAGAGGATGACAGAGGGAGCAGCAGATCTGTGTTTATCTCCTGGGCCACAGGCAGGCTCGAAGAAGTAACCTCTGCTTTCTGTGACACCCTCCAGGTCAATGGCAGATATAGGATTTATTCCATGTTGAGAAAGCTACGGAAAGATTAACCCCAGACCAAGGCTGTACGATCATAGGGTGGCGTTCTATCCCTGTGATTGGGCGGGCTGCCCTGGATGTCCTCACATCATACAACCCCTCACACCTATCCTTGCAGGAAATTGCAGAAAGCCTATTTCCTCCTGCACTGACCCTCCAGCGCCCTCTACTGAGAAAGTTAAATATTGTACACACTTTAAAGGAGAAATAGTTAAAGGAATTCAGCATTTTATTGAGGAGCATGTGTCAGAAGACTACACTGGGGGAGCTGAGAGGCAATAATTTGACAACAGACACAGATGTCATTTAATCATTCATAATGGTGGCCTCTGCAGCGGCGTGACTCACAATCCTGTGTGCTGGTACTGCTGTCTATGTGTCTCACTAGGCCCTCTAAGTAGAATAAAACTTGGAGTGATTATCAAATGACTTGCTTGTTTTATAACATCTTATTTTTAAGTAATTCTAGATTTACAGGAAGTTGCCAAGGCTGTGCAGAGCGATCTAGCAATCACTACTTAGTTTCCTTCAACCGTGACATCTTATATGACTATATAGTAAAGCATCAACACTAGGAAATTGACATTGACATGATATGTATATATAGTTTTAGGGCATTTTATCCTCTATAGTTGTTACATTTTTACTGTAGTTGTTAATTCTTAATTCTTTATAGTCATAGCAGTGGAGAGCAGAACATTGCCAACCCCACTTCCCCAAAGATCTCCCTTGTGCTACCTCTTCATAGTCATAACTACCACGCCTTCCACATTCACAACCCTTGGCAACCACTAACCTGTTCAGCATATCTATAAACTGTCATTCAAGATTGTTATGTAAATATTTCAAGAATGTTATGTAAAGGCAATGAAGTAGTATGTGATTTTGTGGGGTGGGAGGTGGTACAGAAGTGGTTTTATTTATAGCACGGGGACAGGACCGTGGGCAAAAAGAGCTGCTGCCCCCAGGATTGTGAGGGGTGGCTGATTATATATACTATGCGGTTGGAGCTGGTAAAGAAAAGGGAGGTTTTCAAAAGGATTTTCATACATTAAAGAAGACTCACAGGATACTGGATACAGGAAGCCTTGCCATTGTCAAGTTAAGGTTGTTTTCCATCCAGCAAGGCATTAACATGAAGGTAGTTGGGAGCTTCCTGGAAGAACATAACACTCTGCCCACTTCAAGTATCTGTCAATGGGCTGCAGGTTCTAATTGCATTTAATTGTATCTGCATTTCCTTTTGGAGGCTAGGTTATTGATAGCAATTGTTCTTGTAGATTGGCAAGTCAACTAACAGATGATCCTTTATACTCAAGGAGGTTTATCTATGTTGACCACATTGGATTCAGCTGCCTCCCCTCTCAACCTTTTTTTTTTTTTTAAGATTTTATTTATTTATTTATTTATTTATTTGTCAGAGATTGAAAGAGAAAGAGAGCACACAAATAGGCAGAGAGGCAGGCAGAGGCAGAGAGAGAAGCAAGCTCCTTGCTGAGCAAGGAGCCCAATGCAGGACTCGATCCCAGGACCCTGGGATCATGACCTGAGCTAAAAGGCAGCAGCTTAACCAACTGAGCCACCCAGGCATCCCAAGCTGCCTTCCCCTTTTGTAACTCCCCTATACATTCCCCAACTGACCAATATTGACCCATAGGGAGGTACATCTCTACGCCCCTATACAGTAGTATGTGATCTTCCGAGCCTGGCTTTTTTTTCTCAGCATAGTATCCTTTCATATACAGTAGGAAAATGGTTCTTATGTTCTTTGAAATCTCTAGCTTTTCACTGATGTTTTTAGATCATTTAAATTTCATGTAATAATTGATATTATTATTATTATTATTAATTGATAACCCTGACATTTCAGTTTGTTTTACCTTAGTTTCCCCTGAGTTTTTGTTTGTTTGTTTGTTTCCTTTTCTCTGACTTCTGTGAGTTACTTGACTGTTTCTTAGAATCCATTTTGATTTATCTTTTTTTTTTTTAACATATCACACACATGCTGGAATTTTTTAGTGATTTCTGAGATACCACGTTGTTTATGTATAACTTATCACAGTCTGTTGGTGTCAGTGTTTTGCCAGTGGAGTGAAATGTAGAAACTTTACCTCTTATTCCTTTACCCTTCCTAATTTATAATGAAATTGTTTAAATAACTCCTCTACATGTACTGAACCATATCAAGCAGTGTTGTGCTTTTGCTTCAGCCATCAACCATAGTTTAGGAAATTTAGAAGAGAAAGTCTAGTGTATTTAAACATGATTTTTAAAATCTTTTCATTTTCCTTTCTTCCTGATGTCCCAAAATTCTTTTATAATTTTCTTTGTATTTTAAGAACTCCTTTAACCATTCTTTTAGGACAAATTTGGTGGCAATGAATTCTTTTAGTTTTTCTTCAGCTGAATGCCATTTTTCTTTCATTCCTAGAAGGATAATTTTCATAAAAATGGAATTTGGGGTTGGTAGTTATTTCCTTTTAGCACCTGAAAAATACTGTGACTCTTTCTCCTGGCCTCCACAATTTCTGATGAGATATCCACTGTTATTTAAATTGCAACCCCCCAACCCAAGTAAGGTGTCATTTCCTTCTTACTGCCTTCAATTTTTTTTTTTTTTTTTTTAGTTTTGTTTCCTAAAATTGTATTTTGATGTGTCTTGGTGGTTAGCTCAGCTTTTTTAATTCATTGGTTCATGTCTTTTGCCAAATTTGGGTAATTTCCAGACATGATTTCTTTGACTAGTTTTTTAGCATCACCATCTTTCTCCTCTTCTTCTAGGACTTCAGTGACATGAATGTTAGATCTACGTTATGATCTCTGGCTCTTAAGGTCCTATTATTTTTTTCTTTTTTCAATGTATTTTCTATATGTTGTTTACATTGGGTAATTTCTAACATTCTATATTCAAATTCATTGATATTTTTCTTTCGTCCTTTCCATTCTTCTGAGACCATCTACTGAATTTTGTGACTGGTTATGCATATATCTCAACTGTAAAATTTCCATTTGATTATTCTTTATATCTCCTAAGATTTTTCCATTGTTAAAAAAATTTCAAGCATGTTTGTAATTACTCATGGAAACAATTTTATGATGACCACTTTAAAATTCAGGGGTTTCCAGATGTCCGAGTCATGTCAGTGTTGATGTCTTTTGATTGTTTTTCTCCTTCAGATTAGGTTTTCCTGGCTCTTAATATGACCAGTGATGTTCAGTTATATCCTGGACATTTGGGAAGTTATGTTATAAACTTTGGATCTTACTTATATCTATTTCAGAAGATGAAGGGAGAAGAAGGTTTATTAATTTCAAGTGGGAGTAGAAGTCCAGTTTCTCCAGTTAATCTCCTTTGACTCCTAGGAGAAGAATGATCCATTACTGTTAAGTGACACTGAGATTTCACTGGTACAACCTGGTTTCCACTCCCACCCTGAACCCCAGCATTATTGCTCTCTTTGACTGTTCCACTGACACCATTGTTGGAAGAGAAACCTTACCAACATGATAGTGAAAGTTGTAGCTGCCAACTCTGTGCCCTCTGATACAAGCAAAGAAGGGAAGAAGGAGAAATATCTCATTACCTTCAGATAGTGCCAAACTACATGATCCTCACAAGGCCTTCACTGACATACTGGAGAGAGTTCTTATTATCATGGAGTGGGGATGAAAATCCTGGCTCCTCACTCAGTCTTCTCTGACACCATTATAGTGGTAGGAGGTTGGAGGAGACAACAAGGAGCAAAGTTGGTCTTTTTCAGGGTGTTTGTGATACATATGTAATGATCTCTGTCTCTAGTTCCTGGCACAGAGCTCCTAAAACTCTTGGAATCTCTGGAGTGAGAAGAGTGTCTTTCGTATGGTAATGAGATGACTGGTAGCTGGGATCCTAAATCCCTTCATGATAGGGATTGTTTACCGGAAAGACAAAAACATGCTTAGAGAGAGAACTTTTAACCACAGCCCTGACGGCTAAGGAGGGGAAAGGAGCTGGAGATTGAGTTAATTGCCAATGGCCAATGATTTAATCAATCATGCCAATAATGAAACCTCCATAAAATCCCCTAATAACCTCCATAAAATCCCTCCATAAAATCTAACCCAGAAGTTCTGGGTTGGTGAACACATCAGGGTTCTGAGAGAGTGGTGCTCTAGGAGAGGGCATGGAAATCCTGTACTACCTACTTCATATCTTACCCAACGTATATCTTCCACTTAGCTATTCCTAAGTTATCCCTTATAATGAACAGGTAAATATAAGTAAAGTGCCATCCTAAGTTCTGTGAATCATTTTAACAAATCCAACCAGATCGAGGGATCATAAGAACCCTCAACTGATGGCCAATTGGTCAGAAGTATTGGTGGCAACCTGCGGCCTTGTGACTGGTCCCTGAGTTGGGGTCCATATCAGGAGCCTGAGATCTTCATATTTAAAATCTGTGCTAATGCCAGGTGGCTAGTCACAGGACACCTACTTAGAATTCAGAGAGTTGGACAATTGGTTGATGTAGGGAAAGAAAACTTCACACATACTCATGTATTATGAGCAAAAATAGTTCTATATTTACCTGGGGTATGGCAGTCATGGTCTAAAATTTTTTGTCATGCCAAATTTGCCTCATTTCCTGTTTCTTTGGCTAGTGAGGTTTTTCTTGGGGAAGTTTCTCTGTTCCCATAAGGAGTTATTGAGTTACCGTCTCTTCCAGCAACAAGTTCTGGCTATATACGGCTGAAAGAAAACCGACGGAATTCACCACAATATTGCTCCTTAAATCTCAAAATACCGGGCACCTCGGTGGCTCAGTGCGTTAAGACCTCTGCCTTTGGCTCAGGTCATTGTCCTGGGGTCCTGGCATCGAGCCCCACATGGGGCTCTCTGCTCAGCAGGGAGCCTGTTTCCCTTCCTCTCTCTCTCTCTCTCTCTCTCTCTGCCTGCCTCTCTGCCTACTTTTGATCTTTGTCTGTCAAATTAAAAAAACAAAAAAAAATCTCAAAGTACCTAGGCAGTCTGTCTTCTATCTTCCAAAGTCCTCTTATGTTGGTTTTATATATGATTTCCAGGGGTTTTAGCCATATTTAGTAGGAAGGAAGAGAAAATTATGTCTATTCCATCTTTATCCAGAATCATAAGTTCCAAATCAGTTTTAAATATTAAGATTTTTCTCCTATAGGAGAAAAAAAAATGGTTTTCCTCCCTACTTGGCAATTTTTTTTCTTCCTGGATTTCTGTTCCTAATTCTGCAAGGTTGGCTCAGGAGCAATTCTTTCATTAAATAACCTTACAAGGTCACCATCACCAGCTGTGACAATGTCTCAGTCATTTCCCTTGTTAATAAACTCTTTTCCGAAGACCATTTACACGTGAGTCACAGACATTTCCAGCATATGTTGATTAGATTCGCAGCATATGCTGATCAGTTTTCCAAACAGATATTCAGGTCTTATTGGGTGCTACTGTTTTTTGAGATTTTTTTTATAACAAGTGACTAATCCAAACTTATTAATTAGCAATATTATTAAAGCCAAATTTTCCAGTCTGTTCAGTCTGTGGATTTGTGGCTTAAAATACCTTCATCCTTCTTCCAAGCTCTCTTATGTAGGAGGCTCATGTGTAGCATAAATATCTGAGTGATTCAAATGATATTTTAGCAAAAGATAGGGCACAGAATGGAATTAAGAGCTATTGGGGGAGGGTGTCTAATATACCCTGGAAGTTTTATATGCATTATCTAATGTATTTTTCAAAATAAAGCCATGATGTTTATAAATCCATTTTAGGAATGGAGCTTTTGCAAAGTCTCACTATTCATGAAACCCAACTTGAGTTTGAACTCCTGCTGTAAGTAGAGCTAGCCAGCAGTCCATGAACCATTTGTAGACCATTAGATCAATTTAGTGGGTAGCAATTTTTTTTTTTTTTAAGTAAAGGATTTCAGAGAGGAAAACATCACCAGATAGTTCACATAGTAAAATACAGTATTTAATGAAAGCATAAATTTGTTTCTTGTTTTTTTTTATTTATGTTGTATATGTGCTGAGTCCTAATGCACAGAATGTGTTTTATAATGTGGTTTACAGTCAAAGAAGTCTGGAGGCACTGTATTAGGTGACTTTTTGAGATGTTTCCAGGCCTTAATCTAAGTGAGATTCTGCTAATACTTTTCCAGGAAAATTCATCATCCCTCAAGAGCTAAATTTATTTGTTTATTAAAAATTTTATTTTTTAAAGCCTCAAATTTGTAGTGTAGAATCTCTGTAGAATCTCTGGATTAGAATGGAAAATAGCTGTTTCTATGGCAAAAATTTATGCTACCGTGTAATTCTTTCTCTGTGTTTTATATTTGTATGTTTCCGGTAAGGGTATATTTTGCCATTTGATTTTTTATGTTTTCCCTAATTCACCATGGAACTCTAAAACAAGGTGAAATTCTTTTTTTTTTTTTTAAGATTTTATTTATTTGACAGAGATCACAAGTAAGCAGAGAGTCAGGCAGAGAGAGAGGAAGGGAAGCAGGCTCCCTGCTGAGCAGAGAGCCTCATGCAGGGCTCGATCCTAGGACCCTGAGATCATGACCTGAGCCGAAGGCAGAGGCTTTAACCCACTGAGGCACCTAGGCGCCCCAACAAGGTGAAATTCTAATCAGGTTCACAATGGGATGTGAATTGAATGCAAAAATTAGGTTCCAGTGGTTAAAGGGCCGGTTCTGGAGTCACAGAGATGCATTTCAGATCCAGACTCTGTCACTCAGAACACTGGACAAATTACTTCTCAGTTTCCTTACCTGGAAAATAATCATCATAGTAGCAACCTATTCATTGTGATGATGTTAAGATTAAAATTATATATATATATATATATATACACACACACACACACACACACACACACATATGTAATTATTATCAAAGGGTTTGCCTTATAACAAAAACTTAATAACTGTTAGCTATTAGTCTATTACTTGTCAAGTTAAGACATTTGCGGAAACCAGTAATTTCAAAAGAAGTCCTGAACTGTTAGAGGCAGGAAATGAATCTTTTTATTTCATGTTAGACTTGTTAAATTGCTCTTTTCTCAGAATATACTAAACAATGAATGAACATTATGTAAATAAGTGTTGGGTGATTTTACACAGAAAAGAGAATGAAATCAAGTCTTCCTAGTTTTTGTCTTTTTATTTTCAAATGTCCATGGCTGTACAAATCAGTCCTCTCCATAATCTAAGTTAACTGACATACTTTTGTCAAGTCAAGAGCCAGAAATTATATAGCAAAGCTGGATATCTCCACTCTCACACAAACCCCAAGAGTTGGCACTCATTTTGAAAATGACTCACATGTCTGAGTGTATCTTTGATGAAAGATACTTTTGATATTGCAGGACAACCTGGAGCCATCCGTGTTCCCCATACAGAAGGGCTCCCTGATCCTCCTGAGGCAGAAATGGGAATCCAGTGATTACCAGAAAAGTGAGTGTTGCCCTGGGGGCAGTCGTTGCAGGCTCTTTCAGCCTCCAGAAAAAAAATTGCTTGAACCCAAAGGAGAGGTAGTGTCAGCACCTGGACCTGCAGATCCCCCTAGTCTGCCCCACCGCGTAGAAGAGGTGTTGAATGCGGAGCCTGATGGGAAGGACCCTGAGGACAAGAGTGGCAACTCCAGGGAATCTGGCTGGCCTGAAGTGCTGAAGGAGGATTCCTTGACTGGTCGGCGCAGGATCGAGCGCTTCTCCATTGCCCTTGATGAGCTGAGAAGTGTGTTTGAGGCTCCCAGGAGTGCAAGCAGACCAGCTGAGTACTGCCAAAAGGTAAGAATTGAGAGTTGAAATTTATAGTTGGCAAGCTAGGCAGCTTGTAAGCAGCTTGCCTAGCCTGCCACTTAGTTCTAAGCATGTACTGGAGTGTGTGTGTGTGTGTGTGTGCGCGCGCACACGTGCACGTGTGCGCGTGTGTGTGTGTATGTTTCTCCTCGCCTGTACTCCAGACATGTCTTGAAGCAACTGTGTAATGCTGTGTGAAATATGGCATCCTCTATCATTGACTTCCTCTATGGTCTGTTCCAGTAGGGGCTCAACCTCTTTTCAATCCCAGGAAAATGGCTTTGATGGGCTATTTCTTTTTGTACATGCCTTGTTTCCATAAATAGGTTGTAAGTTCCTTAGAGGCAGGGGCAATTTCTTACCACTTTTTGTATTTCAGACATCTAACAAATGGTGCTGTGTTTAGCTGGAGCTCAGAGAGGATTATCAATGATGGTGTTGAAATGGAACAAGTGAGGGCTTTGGAACCACAGTGAACTAGATTTTAATCCTAAAACCTGCCATTTACTTCTGTAGTTGCATGACACTTAACCTTGAGAATGCACATGTCTTAATCTGCTGCTTTGCAGGGATATTGTGAGGATTATTGATACTATATTTAAACAACTAGACATAGAGTCTGGAATGTTTTGTGGGAGGTGAGGATCGTGGTTCAGTGATGGTGGTGTACCATCATGTCACATAGGAAACATGTCTGTTAACTAAAGAGGACATTTAATCAAATGCAGGAAATAGGATTAGCAACATTATTAATGAAGACCACATTTATGCTTCTGTTTTCAATTAAAAGCAGCTACTGTTTAAACTGGAAGTGCTTGAATTTATTGCACCCATCATGGCCCTTATGTAAGAGATTATAGTTAATTTAATAAAAAATTACTAAATGATCTCAGGTTTTCCAATTGGAAGCAAACTCCATCTTTGTTAATATTTTTTATGTAGTGACACTAATCAGAAAAGTACAGTCTTACCCTTCTTAATGAATAATTAGCACTCACAGGATTCACAGGAATAGAAAATTTTCCAAAATAAATTATTTTGCTAATATTTGTTCCCAGTTTTCCTGTTGGGACATATTTAATATTTACAATGAGACTATTATTGTACCTCAAATAACTCTACTTGATTTATTGCAAATAAAGAATATGAAGTTATATTTATGAATGAGGTTATGTTAAAAATAGAGGGTTTCTCAAAAATGCAACTACTTGCCAATCCCTAATTTGAGAACTTTCCTCCCTTTTTATTATACAAGCACAATCCTTTTTGTTTGTAGTTTTATAATATCTTTTAGTTGGATGCCTAGGGATTGGGGTATACCTGACATAGATATTTATAATGTCACTTATTTTTTGCATTAACAATTTAAAGAAAGTACAGCCATAGAAAGGGTTTCTATTGAATATCTGTGATTTTAGTGTAACAATTTTGGACATTAACATAAGATAATTGACAAAAGAAATGGCCAAAAGTAGAAAAAAAAATCCTTACAAATTATGTAATATAACTTATCTGGAGTAGGGATAAATGTAATAGTAAAAAAATGAAGCATTAATAAGGGTTTCTGTTTAACTTGTGAGGTTACTACTATTGGTACAGTATGTGATTTTGGATCTAGTGTCCACAAAAATAATCGTGGAAAGAAACTGATATATGAAAATCAACATTTTAGGTAGTAAAAATGAAATTTGGTTAGCATGTTTAATACACTTTATTCTAGGTATTCTATGATACTATGTGATAAAATGTTATTTCCTTAAATGTATGAAACATGGATTATACATTTAGAAATTTCTCATCCACAGCAGATACACATGATTTTTAGAATCTGTTTACATAAATGAGTATTATGAATGTCTACAAAATTCTATATAAATTTCAAAAAGAATTCTATATAAATTGCATATGACTTCTTAACAAGGCAAAAAAAAAAAAGAGAAGGCAGTGAGGAATTAACTGGTTTTCTTCTAATGAACTTTTTTTTTTTTTAAGATTTTATTTTATTTATTTGACAGAGAGAGAGAGAGAATCACAAGTAGACAGAGCAGCAGGCAGAGAGAGAGGGAGAAGCAGGCTCCCCGCTGAGCAGAGAGCCCGATGTGGGGCTCGATCCCAGGACCCTGAGATCATGACCTGAGCCGAAGGCAGAGGCTTAACCCACTGAGCCACCCAGGTGCCCCTCTAATGAACTTTTTGTACATCATTAGACATGTGAAAGAGTCCTGTTCAACTCAATTTGAAATTGTATATTTCACACCAAAACATAGTAATTATGTACAAATTAACCATTTGTTTCTATAGATCTTTTTCTTCCTTTTCAGTTCAATTTTGTTATTATTATAAAGTAATGAGGTAATATTTATTTGCATGAATATGCAAAAATATTTTAGTTACTTTATAGCTATGATACTTATAGAGGCTCTCTGTTGAGATTTTGGTGATATGGGGAAAGATATTCAATGTTTATGATAATAAAAGCAAGCACAGAAAGGTTCTTGCAATTTAGTAAATCATCTCAATAACGAACAGTAAACTACATTTCAATGTTGCTGTAGAAGGAAACTCTTCAGCAATAGGTACTTTTTTAGAAAAATTTTATGAAATTATTGGGGTTCAATGTAGAAATGTAGAATTGTTTAAAGTGTGGAATAATTTTTATATATGGGTATGTATTTGCAGATACACACACATATATTTGCTTAAAGCATCTTCAACAAAAATCAAAGTCCATCTTTTCAGTATATCCTACTTTCATCATTCTTCACTTAATAGCCCTTTGTAAATACTGCATTTTTTTTTTTTTTTTTTTTTTTTTTACAAATTGAAAGTTGATGGCAACCTGGGATTAAGCAAGTCTATCAGTACCATTTTTCCAACAGCATTTGCTCACTTCATGTCTCTATATCACATTTTGGCAATTTTTGAAATATTGTAAACTTTTTCATTATTATTTTATTTGTCAGGCTGATCTGTGGTCAGTGATTATGGCTTGCTGAGATGATGGTTAGTGTTTTTTAGGAAGAAAGTATTTTTAATTAAGATATTAATTTTTAATTAAGGTATTATTTTAGGCATAGTGCTATTGCACGCTTTAAAAACTATAGTATGGTATTAATATAACTTTTGTATGCACTGGAGAATCAAAAAATTTATTTGACTTGCTTTATTGCAATTCTCATTTTGTTACAGTGGTCTGGAACCAAGCCAGCAATACTTCTAAGATATGCTTATATTTATTTAAAACTGTTCATTTAAAGATTGTTCTGTTCAGAAAAATATTTGTTAATTGAGAAAAAGAAAACCATAAGAGTTGATATTTTTTTCTAGAGGTAGTCAAGCTCATTTTAAAAAGGTGGTATCAATCCCTCAAATATTCAGTGTATTCCAGAGCTTTTTTTAAAAACAATTTATCATAGTATGATTGCAGTAGAAAATTAATGAGAAATTCTTAAAATAATTTTGTCTGATGACATTTTGTAAATTCCAAAGAGACATAACCTTTTGTTACCATTTCTAAAACACCCTTTAAAACTAACTTGAAATGAATTTTTAAACTGAAGGTTTTTATGCTCATGAGGCAGACTGTAATTCATAGACATAAATTCACATAGGTATTATTCCAAATAAATGATATAGAACAGGATTTTAAAAGAGTTTTGAAGAACCGTAGAATTTAAGATCATTAATCTTGGAAAGAATGACATACCTTGTAACACTAAGAAATTGTTATTATATAAGACAATGTATCAGTTAGCATTTACCATGTAACAAACTACCCCAACATTAGCAGCTTGAAACAGTAAGCCTTTATTACTATTTACAAGTCTTTGGTGAGCTGGGACCTTTATCTGGTCTCTCTCCTGCATCTATGGTCAGTTGCCAAGTCATCTGGGGTCTGACTCTTTAGGATGACTATAGAGTTGGGACAACTCAGCTCTGCCTCATGTGGTCCGTCCTCCTTCAGTAGGTTGCCTAGATTTATGTACATGCCATAGGAGTTTAAAGAAAGAAAGTAGAACAGCATAAGGCCTCTGGAGGCCCCTGCTCAGAACTTACACATCACTTCTCTATATTCTGTTTGTCAAAATAATTACAGGATTAACAATGTGCAAAGGAGACATGATGGGAGGAATTGCAAACTCACACTACAAGGTAAATGGATATAAGGAAAGAAATAATTATGGCCACTTTGCACACAATCAACCACTGGCAAGTTTATTTAAATCCATTCAAGAATCAAAATGTCTTAATATATCAGGAATTAATGCAAAAATCAGGAGGAGAGTCTAACACAAAAAGATCAATGTTGACAACTATTTGCAGACAAAACTTCTGTCTTACTCTTCTCTTTGATTCAATCCACTAGTCTGATAGTAGTTACTGTTCAAGATAGAAAATGGCCTCCCAAAGATCCACTTCTCTTAATCCCCAGAATCTGTGAATGTTTTACCTGATGTGACAAAAGGGACTTTGAAAATGAGATTAAGTTAAGGAACTTGAGCTGCAAAGATTTTTCTGAATTATCCCAGGTGAAAACAGGGTCTTTATAAGAGGGAGGCTGGAATGTCAGAGTGAAAGTGAGTCAGAGAAGGAGTTATGATGCCAGAGAGAGGTAGGAGGGATGCAGGGCCATGACTCAAGGAGTGTGGGCAACCTCTAGAAATTGGTAAAGGCAAGGAAATCAGCTCCCCTCTAGAGCATCCATAAGGAATGTAGACCTATAGACACCTTGAATTTAGCACAGTGAAACTTATTTCAGACTTTGATCACCAGAATTACAAGATAATTTGTGTAGTTTTAAACAACTAAGTTTGTGAAAATTTGTTACAGCATTATTAGGAAACTAATACGGTTATTTCATAGGCTCTTCAAACATTGTTAAAAAAGGTTAGGTCATATGTGATTTTGGATTTTTTTCTGTTCTTCTCTGATGAATATATTCCCATATTTCAAAATTAGATCTTTGACATCATTCTATTTGCAGTTGATGATATGAATGCTTGTGATGTTAAGTTATCAGAAACATCAATATCAATATATCTATATATATAGATAGATAGATAGATAGATAGATAGATACCAATATATCAATATATCTTAGTTTGATCTGTATTTGATAGGAACACCTAGTCACTTAAAAGGTGAATTGACCAGAAGAAGAGGGAGTTTGGCAAAGGAGGGAAAGAGAGGGAGAAAGAGAAAGAATATTATAAAGGAACAAATAAACACTAAAACTTTGTGGGACACACTTGTTTCAATTCTTGTTACTTCTGTGGCTGATACAGTTTCTGTGGAGTGTATGTGCAATTTCAAAATAAAACCAATTAAACTCTACCTAGTCAGTTCAGAACATCACTTAGATTAATTTAGAGTGGAAAAAGATGGTATAAGTTCCTCCTTTTTTCTTTCAAGCTCCCAGTTGTCCATAGAACTGAGACAGTGAGACCAATGAATAAACTGCCCTCAAGGGATCCCGCAGTAAATCAGGAATTTCTTGATTCAATTAATTAATTTTGACTTTTCCTATTCATGTCTTTAGACTCCAAATGGTTAATGATCTGGTTTTTCACAGTAGGTTACTTAAATGACTCATGTGGTCATTAGGTCATATGGTCACGTGTTTTTTATGCACAGTTGTGATCTTTCGCAAAAACCCCACTCACTTGTTCAATTGTGTTGAATTTACCTAATGCCCAAAGAGAAACTATTTCTATCTTTTACTTAAGCCCTCTGGTTGACAAAGACCATTCATACATGAGATGGACTAAAAAGCAAAATAAAACCACAATTACCGCATTTTAGTTGTGCTGTCTCATAATGCATTGGTTCAATCTATTGTATAATTGAAGGCTTGGATGAGAATATGAAGACACAAGGCTAAGGGACTGTGGAACTACATGGGCATCAGTGACGAAACAGGATATAAATAATTAAATATGGTATAGTTTCTAGAGTATGTTATTTTCATTCCCTCCAATAATCAAAGCCTCTGGCTTTTCATTTAATGGCTACTTTGTCATTTCCTACTTTTAGTTTTGCATAAAATCAGACCTTTAAAAGTACAGGTGAATCATGAGTGCAGTTTGGCTCCCACTACAAAATCACCCCACTAGATGCTTAAAGTTTCATTTGCTCCTGAAATCCAGGCATGTGGGGACTATGGGATTAATCTAACCTAATCTAATCTAATCTCAGAGCAGGAAAGTTTCTTTTCAAGCAGTTACCTGTCACAGCCTTCTGACTCTCTATCTCCCACCCTCCTCTCTAATCAGTGTTCCTGAGATAATTTCTGTCAAGCTTACTTTTTTTTGTAAAAGCACTTAACAGGACAGAAGTTTTTACAGCTTTGAAAAGTATTACTGAAAAAATCTGTCCACCAAACTGAAAATAGCTAAATTTTTTTTTTCCCCCTCTGGGAAACATTTTAAAGGTCCTTGAAGAAATAAAATATTTTTTCTTTGCCTGAAAAATGGGCAAGTAGTTTTTTTGTAGAACCGAAGTAAATGTTTTAATGAGAAAGATCATTACTTTTTTTATTGGGGGAATATATGGAATCATAATTTTCATTTCCGCATAGAATATAGGAACATAATATTTGGTGACAAAGCATCAGTTGAAAGCCTTGGCTCAGCTACTGCTTCATCATATAAACTTGAGTGAGTTATTTCACCTCATTAATCCTTAATTTTCACATCTATAAAATGAGGAAATTAATACAGCACAAGATTTTTCTGAAGATAAAGTTATATACTACCTGAAGGAGAAGAGGCATTTAAGTGGTAGCACCACATAAAATTTAAGAAATTGTACCAATGTAGCACCAAATGGGTATTTTTTCTATTTTGTCTTCTCTGGCATCACTTCTGTATCTTAACACATGCCTTTGGGAAATTATTTAATCTCAGTGACTTCTGTTTTCTTACCTATAAATGTAGAGGCTTACACTCTATGGTTTGTAAAAATGAAAAGGTACTTTGGGCAAAGAAGTTTTTATTTCAGACACTAGGGTGTCTGATAACACCCTAGTCTTTTACACAGACCCCACATAGAAGGGTTTTCATTGAATATTCAGTAGAGCAAATGCTAATGAAACTTTCCAACAGGAGTTATAACCTCATTTTGAGATGATGAGACAAAGGACAATAATCTGTTAAATTATAGTTTTGAAAGCTTTGTTGAAACCCTAAACAGAGACACATTGCCATCTTCATTGTCCTTTCCAGTTAATAGAGAAAGTCACTACCATTTAGGGAATCCAAATCCAAATCCAAGAGAGATGAAGCTTACATGTTATAAAAGTGTTTATTGTATTTACATCCTCACACACACACAAAGAAGAAACTTCAAAGTCACCACAAGGATAGGAATGTTTCATTTTATGCAATTTTTTCTCAGTGGTGTAATTTGCTTTCATTTGAAATAATATTAGTACTTTGTTCTTTTCACCCATTTATACGTTTATTATCTTACAGTCTGTTGTCCAGTGCTTTATGTTAGCTGGGAGGAGCAAGCAGCTCTGTGATCTGATGGTAAATTAAAAGCTGGCCTTAAAGATGTCTAGAAGTAACTGCCATGTCTTCTCATTCTTGTCTCACAGTAATTTAGGCGGTCACAATATGACATTGTTAAAAAATATAGTTCCAGTAACCACAGAAAGATGGTAAACAATATTGACTCACCTTCATCTGGGAAAACTTTTGTCAGTTTATGGGTTGGCATTCTTTGACATTTTACTTGGATGACTAGTGAGAGTTTTCGCCCTTGTGTTATAGGAATATTGATGCCAGCTCTGCTGCCTCTGTTGTGAACCCACTTTTTTTTTTTTTTTTTTGCTTATCCTATATTCCCCAGATATTTACCCAACATTTCTACTTACTGACTGAATTAATTCAATGAGCCCCATGTATGATTCTCTTTGCCCTTCCCTGTTCTCCCTTTGCTGATTTTCATATGTGAACATATTCTTCTGGAGAATCCTCTCACCATAAGGATAAGCTAAAGGGGAAATAAAGAAAAGAAATTGATAAAATTCATTAAAAAGGATGATTAAAAGAATTTTGGACTTTCTTCAGAGCCTTTGACTCCATCAAGAGCCATGGAGATGATGTTCCTGTCGTGAAAGTCCACCAGCAATCCAAGGGCTATCCTGAAATAAGTCAGCATAGGAATTCCTTTGACAATACCCTGAGAGATAAACGTCCATTTACTGTGGAGAAACCTGGAAGAAACCAACTTAACAGGAGATTAGAGTCAGTATCACCAGTGACAAGACATCCTGATATCATGTACCTCCTGATGTGATAAACTGTGCAGGGCAAAGCATCACCCTGTGGTGTCCTTGTCAACATTATGATTTCAATTTAATCATGAAAAAAACATCAGATAGATTCATGTAGAGGGGATTCTATAAAACAGCTGGCCATGACTTCAAAAGTGTAAGGCCTTGTTGGAAAAGTACTGAGAAACTGCCATAGACTGGAGGTGACCTAATAGACATGACAACTGAAGCGAGGATAAGGTTGCCCATTGAAAATTGGACCATCAAAGAGGGCATTAGTGGGAAAGTAGGTAAAATTCTAATAAGGTCTGATTACTTCCTGATTTCAAAATTGTACTGTGTTTAAGATATTAATGTTAGAGGGGCGCCTGGGTGGCTCAGTGGGTTAAAGCCTCTGCCTTCGGCTCAGGTCATGATCTCAGGGTCCTGGCATTGAGCCCCATATCAGACCCTCTGCTCAGCAGGGAGCCTGCTTCCCCCTCTCTCTCTGCCTGCCTCTCTGCCTACTTGTGTTCTCTCTCTTTCTCTCTCTGTCAAATAAATAAATAAAATCTTTAAAAAAAAAAGATATTAACATTAGAGAAAGCTGGACAATTGGTATATGAGAATTCTCCATAGTATTATAACATTTCAGTAAGTCTAAAGTTATTTCAAAATAGAAAGTTGAATAATTGTTTTGATCTTTGTTGAGGCCTTAGCACTGTGGAGTGGAGGATAATGGTCTCTTTTGTTTGAGTTTTTCCAAACCTAACAGATTATTATTTTTATATCCCCTTGTAGAATGTAGTCCTTAGCTTCACACCCCTATACTTCTAAAACCTTGAATGTTTCAGTCATTTCTCTCTGCCTATAATCTCAGGTTCTCTGCAGTTAATTATTTTCTTGGCAAGGGGAATTTAAGAAGCCTAATCAGTAGTTCAGAAGTTGGGTATCTAGACAGCCTTACAGTTAGGTCTGGATTAAATTTATATCTCATTTTCACTCACCGAGTTTCACGACATTTTCAGGGTAGAGAGCAGAGTCACTGTCTTGTTTTTACTGTAGTCAAAGCTGCTGTTGTTTAGATCCTTAGTTTTTTTTTTGTTTTTTTTTTTAAGATTTTTTGTGTATTTGACAGAGACACAGCGAGAGAGGGAACACAAACAAGGGAAGTGGGAGAGGGAGGAGTAGGCTCCCTGCTGAGCAGGGAGCCGGATGTAGGGCTTGATCCCAGGACCCTGGGACCGTGACCTGAGCCGAAAGCAGATGCTTAACCAACTGAGCCACCCAGGCGCCCCTAGACCCTTAGTTTTATCTTGACCTATATTCCTTCAACTCATTATCTCAAATTCAAGAAACTCAAATTATCTCTTGTCTTGAATGCAAACTCCAGGAACTATAGTTATCTTTGCCCTTTTCATGCTGATTTGACAGCAAGTTTCAATTTCTATGATACATTATGAGCCCTTTCAAAGTGGTCACCCTCTTTTCAGGGGATATAGTCTTTTGATGGATTTCTCAATTTCTTAGGAAGTTTTGTGATTTTGTGTTTTTTTGTGTTTTTTTTTTTCCTTCTGTTTTGGACTAGGCCTTTTGGTGGCTAACTTCCTCAACTCCATAGGCTCTCCTTTCTGGTCTTTCTTGCTGTGAACTGAGCCTCGGGACTGATATAGCAACACCCTCTTTAATATAATTGCCCTTTTTTATTCCTCAGAGTCCTTCATCTGAACTTAGAAGTCTGGAAACTTGTCAGAGTTGAAATTCAGGATATTTAGCATGGAGAAAAGTGCAGGCCCTGACAATCCAAAATGGATATGGCTATCATAATAGTTACAGCCACCCTAGTCCTCTCGTCCTGGACACCAACCAACTTTTGGACATGGAAATCTACCCTTATTTTAGCACCTGCTTCGCACTTACTATATTGTGTATGGAAACCCAATAGTTAATGCATTTTCCTATTTGGAAAGATATTTCTTTGTCTGTTTAATGTGTAGTGGTGAGTGAATGCAATGAGTTTCAAACACCTGAAACAAATTCAAGCTCCATTAATGTTTCTCATCTATACCAACTACCAAATATGATGATTTATGGTACTTAATAGTGTACTAACTTGTTTTATGTCAATGTAAGTCATTTATTGGATGCTATGAGACAAATTGCTCTAAAGCATGGTAATGCATCATAATACATGCAGTTCTCTTTCCCTTCCCCCCATCTGAGAAACATGTCAGGAGCAAACATTTAAGTTGATCAAAATGTTCTGATTTCAACCTTGATTAGATGTCAGAATTTTTTTATTAGTGCTGATATAAAATATTTCCATTTCTGATCAAGATGATTTTATGATTTAAGATCTAATCTCTTTTCCATTTACCTTTATTTTTAAGTGTTAGGAGAATTTTTTTTTTCCTTGTGTCTTGAAATATATTTGAAATTCTTATAGGAGAGGAAATTCAAGTTATGTACAATAAAAGAAAAAACAAAAGCCAGGGGTTTCACAGATACTCTCTTTCTCCCTTTCTCTCTCTCTCTCTCTCTCTCTCACACAGGCTTTTAAAATATTTCATGTCCAAAAGTAAAATTGAAAATTTGTGTGATTATATGTGTCATTGTTTCTAAAAAGATCTATATATCCAGAAACAGCAAACAGCAATTGTGTTTTTACTGAGACATGTTTCAATTCTGCTCCTTGGTTTGTAACTATAGTCTTTTTGTAGGGCCTATTCATTTCTGAGGTTGTCCCTGAATGCCTCCCCTTGTCCTAACATTGCTCTGCCCCTGGACCACTGGAGCACGAGGCCCCAGGCTGCTGCTGCTGGCAAGCAAGTAGTAGTATGGAGCACTGAGTACTAGCCATGCACTGTGCTGAGGGCTCCAAAGACATTACTGTCATTTAATACCCACAGCCATCTTAGAACATAAGAACTATCATAATTCCCATTTTACAGCTACAGGGTGAAGAAGTTAAATGTACCATTGGTACATAATAGAACAGGGATTTAAACCCAAGTATCTCAATCCAGAATCCACAATACTAAAGTACTACTCTGAATGCTGTCTGGATTCATGTTGTCCATTTCCATACAGGATCTCACAGCTGTTTCTGGTATGAATACATCCTTGATGGTCATAGAAATCACAGTAGCATTTAAATTATGAGTGCCACAAACCACATATTCTCAATTCTAAGGTGCTTACTTTTTCATACTTTTTAACATCTTTGAATAGCTTAATAAATATTCATGTGCAAAATAACTTTCACACTAACAAGGAGCTTTACAAAGAAGTGAAAACAATTGGTGACTTATTTGGTAGGAAGAATAAGTGTTATATTGAACTTCTTTCTTTCTTCTTTTAGGGACTGAGAGTGCAAGCAGAGCTTAATATAGTGCAACATGACCCAAAGAAAGATATTTAGAGATATTTGAAGAAAAAGAGAGAGAGAAAGAATTTATTTTAAAGGGGGAAAAAAGAACCTTAGAAGTTTAATACCTGTTAGAAGCCAAAAATTAATTATCCAGTTGATAAAACCAAAGTCTAGACAAAAAGTTTGAGATTTTTTTGAAACTTAAAAGCTGCTAGAAAAGGAACCCAGAGAGGAGGGAGAGAGCAGATCAAGTCAAGCAAAAAAATGTAAATTTAATGAATAAGAATGTAGTCTGCTTTTTTCTGTTTTGTGTGCTCCTTTTTAATCCTCTGAATTTCTTACTACTACAGTACTTAAATTCCTTTGCATTTGCTGTGGCATATATTTTTTACTCTATATAGGCAATACTGACTTATTTATCTCAAATTTTATTTTTTTAATTGAATTCTGTCCTCAGTTTTTCAACCTATCCTGAAAACTTGCACCTAGACATTCTTCAACTACCTAAGTCTGAGTTCATTATCCTCCACCTAAATCAACTTCTTACCCAAAGCCTTCTATTTACAATGACAACACCTTGTACGTAGCGACTGAGAGTCTTCTCTGCTAGTTTAATTTATCCTGCTCATTTGTCTTCAACCCCCGTTTCTCAATTTCTCTTTTCACTTTTCATTTACCACCTATCCCTTATTACTTCACACCTGGCTTATTGCAATACCTTCTGTGATGCCATGATTTATAACAAGAGGTAGGTATTTGGTCTTTGACCCTATTCCTGGCACAAATCTTCTAAAACCCTTGGGATTTCCTATGGTAAGAGTGATAAAGATATCTTTTCTTATATCAATGTGGTGACTTTTGGAAAGCCCTCAGGTTGCTAGGTAGTTGGTAGGGGAACAAACTATGTGAGTAGAGGGTTAGAAGTCTAAGTACTCCCCTACCAATTTAGGGGGACTGGAGAGGGTTGAGAGGTGAAATCAGTTGCCAATGGCCAGTGATTTAGCCAATCATCATTATGTAATGAAGCCTCCATAAAAACTGAAAAGTATGGGATTCAAGGAGCTTCTGGGTTGATGAACACATGGAGATTCAGGGAGAATGTCATGTTTGGAGAGGGCATAGAAGCTCCATGTCCCTTCCCATACATCTTGCCTTATGCATCTCTTCATCTGGCTTCTCCTGAGTTATCTACTTCTATAATAAACCAGTAATCTAATAAGTAAAATGTTTCTTTGAGTTCTGTGAACTGCTCTAGCAAATTATTGGAACCAAAGAAAGGAAGAGGTCATGGAAACCTCTGATTTATAGTCAGTCAGTCAGAAGTATAGGTAACAATGTGAGCTTTTGATTGACATCTGAAACAGGGAGGCAGGGGGTAAGGGGGCTGTCTTCTAGATTGAACCCTTAACCTGTGGGATCTGATGCTCTCTCCAGGTGGATGGTGTCAGAATTGAGTTTAATTATAAGATACCCAACTGATGTTCCAAAAAAAACCACATGCACATATATTAGAACTGGGTCTAGGAACCCAAAAGTTCTTCCTTTCTAGTATCTTTGTCCTTCTGGAGTAAACCCCTTTTGTCAAAGTTTGATCTTCTAATTCCCACAGCTGTGGACTTGTGTACCATATCATATATTTACATATGTTATATATATGTGTTCTTTTTTATAATGCTGCATTGTCCACTATAGAGTCACTAGCCACATGTGGTCACTTTATATTAAATTTTAATTAATTATAGTTAAATCAAATTAAAAATTCATTTCCTTTGTCACACTAGCTGTATTTCAAGTTCTTAACAGCTGCACATGGCTAGCAGTTACTGAGACAGCATGATACAAAGCATTTCCATCATGGAAAAAAATCTATTGGGCAGTATGCTCTACTGGCTACTCTGTGGCATTCTAACCTCTCCATCTGAAATGCTCCTAGTAGTTTCTAAGTGTTCTAGAATTCTTCCTGCTTGTTCCAGTCTGTATCTCTGCCTTCCCACTTCATACTAATGCCTCAGGTGGAGGATGCCTAACTTTCTCTTTTTCATTTTGCCCCCAAATGCTCAGAGACATTGTATTGTTGGAAGCACTCCAGGCCGCAGTGGCAAGGGATGGAGAAGGTAATGCAACATGAGTCTGCTTACAGTGATTTATTTGCGGTGAATGCTGAGCATGCTACTGGGACTAGTTGTAAGCCTCCATTTGATCCAAAAGAAGCTTCTCAAGAGTGTTTGTTGGAATTTTTTATTCAATGAAAAATTTTTAAAAATTTTTTCCCTTCTAGCTCTTGATCTCATGCAGATACTTTGCCAGTGGTGCTATCTTGGACCCCTTTGGGCCTATAGGCATGTTCATTGGTCTCTTTCTTTTCTTTCACTCCCCATGGCTTTTAACAGAGTGCTAAGCACAAGGTGGGTTTTCTAAGGACCTTGGGAATGGGTGGATGAAAATCTCCCATTAAAATGAGCTCTTTCATTATCTGTTATCCAGGTCATGTGAATTAGCATTCCATTCTTAGGGTTCAGCTTCAAGAAATTTTTAAGCCTACATTACCTATAGCTGTATTCCTTCTGCTCATTTGATGGCAGGGGTTTGATAACCTAATGTCCTCCATCCCTTGCATATGGTCATTCCAACCTAAGCAATTTTGTCATTGGTTATGTACCAGCTTCTCTAGGTTGGACATCCTATCTTACCATTCTGTATGCCTTATAGATGACACTAGTGAAATTGTGCAAGAAATAGACACGAAAGAATTATTGCTCTTTTATTTACCTTTCTTAGTCTGAAGTCTGACCTTACTTTGCCGTCAAGCTGTGTCTACCCGCTTCCCAAAGGATAAACTGCCTCACAATTCCTATTTCTTCCATTTTTCTGGTGCATTATTAGACAATGCCCTATATATGCAGGTAGAAGGTGCTTTCATCTCTATGTTGCAAAGACTCATGGTAGAGCCTACCTCATGATCCTCCCTTCCATCCACCCACCGCCACTGCCTGCTCAGGAAGCCCTTTTATGATGTATTGGGGCTGTTATTTGACCTTTTTTTCCTACTCTAGAAAACGTTAAGTAATAATCAATTATTTCCTACTCTTTTTAAATTACAAAATATTTCCGCTATAGAGAAAAGTCTAAAAATATATGCTGCATCTTCTTGTAGTTCTGCATCAAAAATTCAGTGGTGAGTTTATAAAGACTCTCAGGCATTGAGATCCTTTTTGTGTAGGCCACCATGGAATTGAAAGATTTTTTTTGGCTAGCAAAAAGCTTCATCTCGTGTTAATGTCCATTCCCCCTTTTCAATAATATTTGAAGATTTCTGCACAAAACAGAAGATAAACTCAACAGGTGCAAGACTCTGAATAAATAATAAATATATGCTGCCCCTACCACATATGCAATAAATAAGCCAACTAGAAAACCAGCTACTTCCTTTCTGTTTTCTTTTTTTGTTTTTGAGAAAGGAAACCAAAGGTTTATAGCATATATACCTAAGTAAATGGTTTCTAATACTCAAAGTGAAACATTCATAGATATAGTTGTGCTGAATCATCATATTTTCTTTCTTATTCTTCATCATAGAATAAAACCAAAGTTTTGGTCTTCAAGGATGTTCAGCATCTGAATTTCCTTGCTGCTAAATGATAAAACATATAGGCAACGTTCCTATCATTCCAAAGAGAATGAGGGGGTGGAAATGAAGGAAGAAAGTACTGTTAGGAAGCACAGATCCTATTTTCTTGTAATGCCACTAATAATAACTTAGAAGTAGTAGCTAGAGTATAGATGCTGTATAAGCAAAAATAAATCTATACCAAATGGTTTTTAATGCTTGAAAGGTAAAAGTAACTGCAAAGTTAAAATCAGTTTACTATAAACAAATTCTCCATAGCAACATATTTTGCCAGAGTTCTCCCTGGAGTTTTTTGGCATATTGCTTAGAAATGCCTCAAAAGAATGTACCTAGTGAGATCTTTCCCATTCATCATTTTCTACTGAGAGAAATTAGGAAGTATAAGTTCTTCCAAAGAAATTATTCTCATTCCAATATGAACATTACTAATAAGTCTTCTTCTAGCATGGGAAGATTATACTGACTTTTAACTAGCAAATGTGGTTCCAAAGTAGCTAATCATTTAAAAACCAGAGACAATCCATTTCCAAAAAGATATGACAGTTAAAGTGACTGTTGTAGAATGGTAAGAATCTCAAAGGAGAAGACTGCCCTCAGATGTCATTGAGTCAACTTTCCTCCCAAGGTTGGAATCTATATTATATCCCAGACAGATGCAGCCTAGCTTTCCTTTAAACACTTCCAGTTTCAAAGAATTCATGCTTCAGCAAAGCAGTTCTCTCTATTGTCAAATGGCTCTCTTTCTTAGAAGGTTAATTCTCATGCCGAAGAGAATGTGTCTCCTGGGAACATACACGTTTTGAGTAAGGTTTTGCCCTTTGAAGAAGTACAGAATATTTTCCATTTGTTACTGTGGGGAATGACAGGTTGTGTCTAATCTTGAGGGCTCAGGACACAACTTAGCAGTAGGAGGTGACGCCGGGATATTCCTGAGTGACTTAGGAAGAGTCAGGGCTAAAGCTACGAATGACAAGGGCACGGTGTGACTCAGCAGGTTCTCACTGAGGAAAGACAGATGCTCTGAAATCATCCCTCCCTCCAATAAAGGTTGGCTATTAATTAAGGAGTCTGTGCTGAATAGGTCAGCCAATACATTTATCTTCCTTTGTAGATGTTTTAAAAATTGTTGTTTTGTGGTTTTATGTTTTTTTGTTGTTGTTGGTAGATATATAAGAAATACATTAGTAGGGGCGCCTGGGTGGCTCAGTGGGTTAAGCCTCTGCCTTTGGCTCAGGTCATGATCCCAGGGTCCTGGGATCGAGCCCCGCATTGGGCTCTCTGCTCAGCAGGAGCCTGTTTCCCTCCCCTCTCTCTCTGCCTGCTTCTCTGCCTACCTGTGATCTCTGTCTGTCAAATAAATAAGTAAAATCTTAAAAAAAAAAAAAAAAAGAAAGAAAGAAATACATTAGTAGACCCATTTGGGAGTGCCAGCAGCTATGACAGAGACAGATGTCATTGACTGTTTTTTTGACCAAGTGTTTCAGGAAGCACTTGGGTTAGGAAGGTAGAGGATTTGACAACTGTGGGTTCCATCAGCATTTTTTATTACCTTTCTTGGGTGCAGTTCCTACTTTTCAGAACTGTTAGAACCCTGTGGTGCTGACATAATATGTCCCTGTTCAGGCTTTGGTTTTTCTGGCTAGGCTTCAAACCAAGGCCGTGTAGCAGCTTTATTTGCATAGATAGATGCCAAATGTAGCATTCTTGTCTTTTTTACTGCTACTCTTTTTTGAAAAAAAAAATTTTTTTTCAATTACAACTTCACTCACAAGCATATGTATACTAGCTTTTGTTTTGTTTTTGACTGATTGTGCTTGCACATATCATAGCCTATTCCTTCCCATGACAATTACCTTCTCTATCATTACAGGCAGATTAAGGACCCGAGTTGAAGGATAAGAGGCTTCCTAAGTGTTTCTGCTGCTAGAACTCTCTTTTTTTTTTTTTTTTTTAAAGATTTTATTTATTTATTTGACAGACAGAGATTATAAGTAGGCAGAGAGTCAGGCAGAGAGAGAGAAGGAAGCAGGCTCCCTGCTGAGCAGAGAGCCTGATGCAGGGCTCGATTCCAGGACCCTGGGATCATGACCTGAGCCGAAGGCAGAGGCTTTAACCCACTGAGCCACCCAGGTGCCCCTAGAACTCTTTTTGTAGGATGCCAAATAACAGAACATAACCTTTCTTTCAATCCACTCCAACTGTCCCACACACCCAGCTCTGTTTCTCAGCATCTAGCACTGTGATACTTTTTTTTCCAGCTTTACTGACAAACAAAACTTTAAGATACTTAACATGTACAACTTGGTTTGATATATGTGTATATTGTGAAAGGATCAATTAACTTGATCCTTAATTAACATCAAGGATGTTAATTAACATATCCATCACCTTACACATTTACCCATTGTATATGTGAGAGAGATTTAAATTCTACTCTCAGCAAATTTCAATTATATAATACACCGTTTTCAACTATAGTCACCGTGTCAAATGTTAGATCCTTAGGCCTTATTCATTTGATAACTGAAAATTTGTACTCTTGCTAATCTCTCCCTATTTTCTCCAAGCCCAGCCCCTGGCAACCACTTTTCTACTGTTTCTTTGAGGTGTTTTTTTGTTTGTTTTTAAGAGTCCATATATAAGTGATATTGTGGATTATTTGTCTTTGTCTAGCGTATTTTCGTTAGCATAATGCTCTCAAAATTCATCCATATTTTTACAAATGACAGAATTTCCTTCTTTCAAAGGTGAATAATTTTCCATGTCATATTTTCTTGTTTCATTTATCCATTGGTGGGCACTTAGATTGTTTCCATACCTTGGCCATTGTGAATAAGGATGCGGTCAATGAACATGGTAGTGCAGATACTTCTTCAAAGTAATGGTTTTACTTCCTTTGGGGATATAGATCCAGAATTGATATTGCTGGATCATATGGTAATTCTATTTTTAATTTCTTGAGGAACCTCCATGCTGTTGTCCATAGTAGTTGTACTCGTTTACATTTCCACCAGCATATTACAAGAGTTCCTTTTCCTCCACATCCTTGTGAGCATTGGTTATGTCTTGTCTTTTTGATAATTCCCATCCTATCAGAGGTAAGGTGATATTTCACTGTGGTTTTGCTTTGCGTTTTCTGGTGATTTCTTTTTTTTTTTAAATTTTTTAAAAGATTTTATTTATTTATATGACAGAGATCACAAGTAGGCAGAGAGGCAGGCAGAGAGAGAGGGGGTGAAGCAGGCTCCCTGCTGAACAGAGAGCCCGATGTGGGGCTCGATCCCAGGACCCTGATATCATGACCTGAGCTGAAGGCAGAGGCTTTAACCCACTGAGCCTCCCAGGCGCCCCCTTTCTGGTGATTTCTGATGACTAGTGGCATTGAACACCTTCTCAGGTACTTGTTGACCATTTGCATGTCTTCTTTGGAGAAATGTCTATTCAAGTTCCTTGCCTGTGTTTTTAATTGGGTTGTTTTTGCTATTGACGTTTGTGAGTTCCTTGTGATTTTGGATATTAACCCTAACTGGATATGTGTTTTGCAAATATACAATATGTTGCCCTTTCATTCTGCTCATGGTTTCCTTTGCTGAGCAGAAGCTTTTTAGTTTGATGTGGTCCCACTTGTTTACTTTTTCCTCTGCTATCTTTGCTTTTGGTGTTAAATCCAAAAAATCATCGCAAAACCAATGTCAAGGAGCTTACTCCCCAAATTTTCTTCAAGGTGTTTTATGATTTCAGTCCTTACATTCAAGTCTTTAATCCCTTTTGACTTGATTTCTGTGTGTTGGGTAAGATAGTAGTCCAGTTTCATTCTTTTGCACATGGCAATCCAATTTTCCCAAAACTGTTTATTGAAGAGACTCTCCTTTCTCCAATGTATATTCTTGGCTCCTTTGTCAAAAATTAATGGACTATGCATGCATGGCATTATTTCTGAGTTTTCTATTTTGTTCATTGGTATATATGTCTGTTTGGGGGCAGTACCATACTATTTTGATTACTATAACTTTGTAATATAGTTTAAAATCAGAAATGTGATGCCTTCAGTTTTATTCTTCTTTCTCGAGATTGCTTTGGTTATTTGTGGTCTTTTGTGGTTCCATACAAATTTTAGAATTTTTTTTTATTTCTATGAAAAATGCCATTGAAATTTTGATAGAGACTTCATTGAATCTGTAGATAACTTTCAATCTAAATTAAGATTTATGATGTCAAGTTCAAGAGTGATGGGAGAATAAGATCACTGCAAGATTTAGATAAGCCATTTTAGTTCAGAGATTATTGAGGAGACTGTAGTGCTAACATTTAAATGTTGATTTATTTTATCCTTAAACCAAAGGCAGAAACACTTTATATTCTGTCTCTTGATCAGCAAGTGAAGCTTTCAGTCTATGTTTTAGTATTATGTATTGTTAAAACTGTAATAACATGTAGGCTTTTCTCTTTTCTTTTCTACTTGTCAATACCTGTGTTAGACCTGCTCTACTCTGTGTAAGTTTTTCTCTATATTAAAAGGATTATAGGCTATACTTTCACATATAATAGGTAGTAGCTATATTTATCAAAAATCTTGTTAACTCTCCAGTTAGACAGCTGTCAGCCTGCATTCAGTATTGTTCTGTGAAACATCTGAAGGATGACTTGACATAGGTATTTAATACTTTGGTATAAAAGATAAAAGGTTTATATGGTTTTCACTGAGCCATTTAATTCTGTTTCTAAGTTAGAATTTTATTTTTTTACATTATACATTCTTTAAGCTTCTGTAATTACTAGATGACCTAACACGCATTCAGGAATATCTTTTCCATTGCTAGGTTTATTCTGGAAATTGTGATCAAAAAGGAAATTTATCTATTTTTTAGTTTATAACATATTTAAAATTTCTCATCTATTTGGATTTAATAGATGCATAATAACTAGCTCAACTCACTTTCTACAACTGGCTGTCTTTAAATAAATACATATCAGTATCATACCAAAAGTATTTATGTATATGTCTGATACCTCCCCCAGTGTTCCCATGGTTAAAGACCATGTAAACATTTTCTTGGTGTCCCCAGTGCATAGCAGAGTTATAGGCAGAGGTAAGCACGCAGTTGATGTTTGTTGAATAAACCAATCCATTTTGAAGCAATCCTGTGCCTTTGACAATTGTATATATTAGATTTGAAGGATAATAGCCTGAACTTTTTGGTTTTCTGAAGCAGTCTTCTATTATCCCATTTATTTGAGGTGTTATGTATTTGTTTCTTTCAAATTGACAGACAATTCCCAAATTTCTTTATAAAATATTTTTCCTGTCCTACCTACCTTCCTCCATTATTATGACAACTGTAAATAATCTATCATTTTTGAAATCTGGCCAGAACAATAATCTATACATTCATTCCCACCTAAAACATAGAAAGCTATCTGTCTTTATTTAAAATAGCTACTATTCCAATCCGCCGCCAGCTAGCATTTTCATAATTGCTCCTAGAAAGAGTCTTTGAGCACTAGTGTCTATTTTGTGGCATTCAAAAGGCACAAAAGGCCAACTGTAATAATCGTTGCTTTTATAACAAATATCCAGATTAATCTGCCTTATGTAATAAAATCCTCTTGCTTAGGGGCAACTCTGTCTTCTAGCACCATATGAACTTTAGTGTTGCATTTGACGGAACAGAGTCTATGTTCAGATGGCATCATTTTACTATTCGAGCTCTGTGAAGACTTTTTTCCTGACATGAGTTATCTTGAATGTTTACTTCCTGCCAAAGAAACACAATCTCATTGTCTCAGAATTTACTCAGTGGACAGACTAGAGAGCAGAGGAAACATCAGCCTCGTACAATGTTTTTCATGCTTAAAATGTAGCCTAGGATTCTACAAATAAATAAAACAGCAGCTCTCCAGTGACCCAGCAGGCAGAGTGCACCAGTCATAATATAGTCAGCAATAGCTCAAAATCTTGAGAATATTGTTTATTTTAAATAGTTAACTCTCCATTGTTCCCGGTAATGGGAGGCAAAGAGAAACATGGCCCACTGAGTTGAGAATAAAAGGTTAAAAGATACATGTTTACCATTAGTTTGAAATGTGCTCCTACTGTATTATTTTTCTGGAGTTATTTTCAAATGGGAAAACTCATAGTTTTTGTGTTTCTCTTCACTGCTAAAGACTTCAAATCTAAGGCTCAAAATGAATACCTATGGAAGTGATCATAGTCGTACCAGCAGAGGAAAGCAATGGCAGTTGACAGTTAAGATGAACCTCATTTTAGGTTTATCAAGCCAGTTTCCAGTTTCAATAATGGCATTAGTTTCAGGCGCCTGGGTGGCTCAGTGGGTTAGGCCTCTGCCTTCTGCTCAGGTCATGATCTCAGGGTCCTGGGATCGAGTCCTGCATCGGGCTCTCTGCTCAGCGGGAGGCCTGCTTCCTCCTTTCTCTCTCTGCCTGCCTCCCTGCCTACTTGTGATCTCTGTCTGTCAAATAAATTTTAAAAAATTATTAAATAATGGCATTAGTTTCTTATTGCTGTTCTAACAAATTATCTTAAAATTATTATCTTAATAAAAAAAAATTATAGTTCTAGAAGTCAGAAATCCTATATGAGTCTTACTGGGATAAAATCAGTGTTGGCAGGGTTGCATTCCTTATTGGAGGCTCTAGTGGAGTTTCTTTGCCTTTTTCAGCCTTTAGAAGCAGTCTTTATTACTAGGCCCATGGCCCTTTCCTCTATCTTTAAAGCCAGCAATAGCGGGCTGAGTCTTTTTTGCCTTTTATCAATCTGACCTCTTCTGTCCACCTTTCCACTTTTAAGAACTCTTGATTACATTGGGACACCCAGATTCCCCAAGATACTCTCTCTATTTTAAGGTCATCTGATTAGCAACCTTAATTCCATCTGCAACCTTGATTTCCCTCTACCCTGTAGCCTAACATATTCACAGGTTTTAAGGATTAGCACATGGACTTGGGGGCCATTATTCTAGCTACCTTAATAATAAAATAAAGATCACATTTCAAATTATACATGTGCTTTTTATTTTTATCTTTTCTAATACATTATCTTTTCACTAGATGGACCCTAGGTTTCATCTAGCTATAGAGGAAATTAGAAATTCTAAAGAGGGTTAAAGAATGGCTTTCTAAAAATACCCCTTCTGACATTCAAAGTTGGGATTGTTGAAAAGAATTTGTAGAAAAAATTTTTGACTCTGCCTTTAGTATATCAAGGTCCAAGTCTAGAAGAACTACCCCAAAGTGTTCTCTCATATTACAGAGAAGATATTCCTTCTCTCTACTGCAGAAAAGCCATGGATTTATTGCTATAGAGTAGAAGTACATAAAATAGGAGAAGTCTAAGAAAGATTCCTCACTCCCAGACTCAGGTGATGTTGGAAAGAAGAAAGGAAAAAATAGGATACAAAAATGTGGAGAGAAGATGGCATGAAGTCACAGAGGGAGGTATAGGGAGCCAAACTCAAGTGTCATCAGCTACAAGCACCACTGAGCTCTTGAGAAGAACATGAATTTGGATGACATCAGCTCCAGATGGTCAGGGGACATGGCCCAGTGACCAGAGTAGCTAAGGCATATCGTGCCTAGGGGCTCTGCTCTGAAAGGAGATTTTGTGAGACACACCCTTCCCTGTACACTTAATACCATCACAGTGAAGGAGAAAAGAGGAAGGTAATGAAACTGAACATCTTATCCAGAGGAGACTGAGCTTTACACAAAAGGATTAATTGGATTATCATAACAATCTGTGTTTTAAATTAAACAATACTAAAAATCATTTGGAGCTTATCATAAATTATCACATTAGTTAGGAACAAAACAATAGCAATTAGATTTCTGGTCACTTTGCATTTAGATATACAGAGAAAAATGTAACCCCTTTAAATCTCTAGAACTGGTATAATCCTTATCCCAAATCCCTCTCTACTGGTTGTTGGGAAGAGAGGTAGGCCGAGGATGAGACAACTTAATTTTAGATCTGTTTGTTAAAACTTATCCTGCTTTAATAATATAAGCAGTGTCTCTTTGGAGAATAAAATTCTGCCCCTCTGTGCTCTCATTTCATAATCCTGAATTTCCTTTCTCAACTTCTTTTCAGGATCATGTCTGCTCTAGAGGGAGAGGAAGAATTTGCTGTGCTTGCTTCTCTGTTCTCCAGGGAAACAGCCCGTTTTCTCTGACTGCAGAGTGGCCTGCTGGCCTCTCATGCTACGCCCCCTTCTTGGCCACTTTGCACTTCACACTGTTGGCTAAAGCAGTGCTCAGGGGAACCAATAACCATCTCTCTTCCTGAGCCCACCTTCCCCCTCAGATTGTATTGATCACAGATACCTGAGTCCCTTTCATTGAGACTCTAGAGCCAGAACCAGTATCTATGAAAGGGCCATGTTTTACCCATTGCAGTAGGTATGATGGGTAATTTCACTGGCTTTCAATTAAATACCTATATCCCACTGGAATGAAGGGAAGTTCAGGAGTGCTAGCCACAGCCTTCTGTCCCCAGCCATGCTGTCCTGCTCCTTAATCTGTTTGATGTGTATTAAGTTGTTACACAATACACCCCATAAAAGTATTCTCTGAAGTCTTTAAATACCGAAAAACCCTTGGGTTTTTCTTCACATATCTTATGCTCACCCACAAGATTCCTAGATGGTGGGAATAGGGATACACATCTACTACTCCATTTATCCTTCTTCTCTTACCTTTCTTTTTCTCACTATCCCTAAGAGTCCCTAACTTCAATGGCTTTCTTTTTTCAAGCAGCATCCTCTTGACTTAAGCTTAATAGTGAGAACAGTCTCAAATTAAATTGCAGTGAATAACAACTAACTCAAAAAAAGTAAGCAAACTTGGTACACAGAGAAAAGTTAAACCATCAGCTAATAGGATGGCAAAGTATGCAGTTGAATATCGTAAGCTACTCTAAAGAGAACGCCGAACTCTGCCAGGTCTTCTCTCTCATTTTCTCTCCTTTTCTAGCCATATATTTTTCCTTCCCAGTAATGGTTCAATTCTTTATGAGTGTGAACCATCTTCCACCACATGCTGGTGAATATGACATCTATCCCGTTCATCATGATCATCATGCTGGGAAACAACCTCCTTTACTCAGCAGCTGAGTTTTATATATTACAACATCTTCCACGAAGAAATACTGATTCCTAGTTCCACTTAAAATTCTAAAAAATATCTCCTGGTCTGGCTTTGATTAAATATCCACTGCATTTAAAATGTGGTGAGGGGAAGAGCCAAATAAAAGTATGGCTATCAGGAATCCATTCCTGTAACGTGGAACCAATCCCAGAGAAGGGAACGTCACTATGAGAGAAGTTAACCTAAGATTACTTGCCATCATTTAAAAATTTGGATGCCCTTGGTCCCAGTTCCCTCATGGAATTAAAAGACCTTTTGAAACCTTTGCTTTCCCAAAGTGTTTAACTCAAACATCCTATTTACATGAAAAATAGAAACAGCTGATGGAATAGAATGGTGGTGAACATTCCACACCTCTCATCTTCCAGCCAAATGTGGTTATGCTCAGTAGGTCTCTTCATGAAGAAGGGTTTCTCTGGATGGTCAGCATGAAGTAAACGTACAAAGCAAATGTCACCCTTGGGCTATTTTATTATCTCACCACGAGTTCCTTAACAGTGTAGAATTAGTATTGTGGAAGTTCCTTAGAATTTCTACTATTCAGTGTAATAGACAGTGAAAAAATTTGCTCTAGTTCTCAAATAACCATAGACCTTTGTAAATACTCTATATCAGTGATTCTCAAAGAGTGGTACCCCAATCAGCAGTTTCAGCATCACATATGTACTTATTAGAAATGCAAAATGGGGGACCCTCTGCATGGCCTACTAAATCAGGAACTCTGGGGTGGGGTAGGCAATCTGTTTTAACAAATGCTCTAGCAAATTCTGATGTATAACTAGGGATAACCATAAGACCTTTGTAAATACTCTGTATCAGTAATTCTCAAAGAGTGGTACCCCAATCAGCAGTTTCAGCATCACATATGTACTTATTAGAAATGCAAAATGGGGGACCCTCTGCATGGCCTACTAAATCAGGAACTCTGGGGTGGGGTAGGCAATCTGTTTTAACAAATGCTCTAGCAAATTCTGATGTGTGCTAACATTTGGGAACCACTGCTCTGTAAGTCTGTAATTAGACCAGGTAAGACATATTTACCACTGGAATATACATTCTTGAGAAGTGAGGTCCTTCGTAAGATAGTATTTTGGGGATCTTTCCGTGTTTATTTGTTATCCTCAACACCCTGCCTCTAGTTACATTGATAAGAATTCTGGCATGCAAAGATTATCTCCTAAATTTAAATTTGACTTTCTATGATACTTTTGAAAAACTAGTCAAAAACTTCAAGTTGCCCCTATTTACTTCTTTTTTTAGATCAACAGGTGTCCATTATTGGGGATTGCAGTATTATTAGAGTATTATTGTGACTGAATCTTTATAGTATTTTACTATAGTATTATTAGCTTATGGTAATTATAGTATTGTCAAAATACTATTGAGGAATATTTCTACCTACTTCTTCCTTGAAAACAGTGCTATTTTTGTGTTTTTCATTGTTTTATTTTATATTTGATAGTTTTTAAATCAAAATTTATCATTACATCTTTGTAATTAAATTCTTGTGTTCATACTGATTTTTTAGAAAGAAATGGTGTTTTAGACATTTTGGAGGACGTACTTCATTGGTTCTTCTCTTACATTTGGTTTCATACCTCATATGATTTCCTTAGTTATTTAAAAATCTGTATTCATTCTCCTCAAATGAATAAATGATTCTCAGTGTCGGCATAGGACAGTTTTTGTTTTTTTTTTTTAAGATTTTATTTACTTATTTGACAGAGAGATCACAAGTAGGCAGAGGCAGGCAGAGAGAGAGGAAGGGAAGCTGGCTCCCTGCTGAGCAGAGAGCCTGATGCAGGGCTCGATCCCAGGACCCTGGGATCATGACCTGAGCTGAAGGCAGAGGCTTTAACCCACTGAGCCACCCAGGTGTCCAGGCATAGGACAATTTTTAAGACTTATTTATTTATTTATTTTAGAGAGAGAGAGAGAGGGCTCAAGGAGAAAGGCAGGCGGTCTTTAAGCAGACTGCTCTGAGTGAGGTGCAGCCTGATCCCACCCTGAGATCACAACTTAACTGACTGTGCCACCTAGGCACTCTGAAAATTTTTAAGTATGTAGAAATACCTAGTCCTCACTCAAGGTCAAATTAAATTAGAATAATTAGTTGTTGGGATATTATTATTGAGAATTGTTCTAATTTAACAATGCCCAAATGATGACAATGTATAGCTAAGATTGAGTATCATGAAGTATTTTCCTTCAGATCCAAGTTCTTCATTCTTCAGAACATTGTTTCCAAGCTGCTATACTAGATCCTATTTTTTGTGTGTGTCACTAATGGATATTTTCAAGATCTGGATGATATCAGCAGTCTGGGTAAGATCTAGATTATGATTAATATAAGGTGCTTCCACTTATTTTTAACTTGATACATAATGGTCCCCATCAATTTCTCATATGGCATATTTCAGAAGTATGGGCCATCTTCTGACCACAACATCAAACACACCATTTACCACTGGTCTTGAATCTGGCAGTTAGCTGGCCAGATCCCCTTCCTCCCTCACACATAATAAGCAACCCTCCTGAAACAGGGTATTGATCACAAAAGAGCTTTTCTTTTTTATTGTCCTTGCAAATATTATATTACTACTGAGAAGGAAAGCCAATTGCAGATGTCTTGGATTTCTATTTATAGCATATATTTCAGTAAGTTCATGGAAGGTACACAATAGGTAAGCAATAAATTGTTGCAGGAGTAGTTTTTTTTTTTTTTTTTTTTTTTTTTTTTAAAGATTTTATTTATTTATTTGACAGATGGAGGTCACAGAGAGGCAGGCAGAGAGAGAGGAGGAAGCAGGCTCCCTGCTGAGCAGAGAGCCCGATGTGGGGCTCGATCCCAGGACCCTGGGATCATGACCTGAGCCGAAGGCAGAGGCTTTAACCCACTGAGCCACCCAGGTGCCCCTGTTGCAGGAGTAGTTTAATGGTTGATACATGCCAATATTGAAATCAGTTTGAAGGAAAGATACTTGATTCCATAACGTAACCTTGTATGTATTGTTTTCTTGTTTGTATAAATCCATTTGAATTAGAAAGTTGGAAAAATAGTATCTAATACACTTCTTGACTAATACTAATACGGCTTACTGATGATATTAGCAATTCATTTTAACTTCCAGATGTCAGTTTCCATTTCTCTAAAATGATGATCCTCCAAAATTTCTGTAGAAGCTCTTCTGGTTTTCTTATACTACTGCGGCTCTCTTTTCTTCCACTCCAGACATTATAAGTAACATTGTATTATCTCAGAACCTTCCTGTTCAAAAAGAGACACTTTGGAATGAGTGAGAAATTTCCAGTTTTCTTCATGTAATTAATTTATAGCTTCATACCATTGTGGTCATAGAGATGCTTGATATGATTTTATACCTCTTAAATTTATTAAGACTTCTTTTGTGACCTAACATATGATCTATGTCAGAAAATATTTCATGTGTACTTAAGAAGATTGTGTATTCTATTGCTTTCGGATGGAGTGTTCTAGAAAGACATGCTAAGTCCATCTGGTCTGATATGTCATTTAAGGCTTATTTTTCCTTACTGATTTTCTCTCTGGCTAATCTATCTACTGATGCAAGTGAAATGTTAAGAAATATCTATTGGTGGTAGCAGCAACTGTTTTTTTTTTTTTTCCAGGAAATGAGTCTATGATGTGGGGAAATAGTGATTATATAATATTATAAGAAGAAAGTATGGTGTCAAAAATCATATCTAAAATATATTTTTAGCTATACAAAATTGATTAAGCTAATAGATAAATAGATAAATGACAGATAGAAATACAGATTGCAGATAGATAGGTGGATTAGAGAGAATAGTATCAAAATGCTAACAATGACAATTTTTTAGAGATTTTTGTATTATTCTTTATGCCCCTCTATCTTTTTAAAAATTTTCTGCATGTATATCTTGTATCCCAAAGTAAAAAGTATCTGAAAAAGAAATGATCATCAGAACAAATATTCTATAAAAGAGGAAATCGTGAAAACACATTAGGTTATTTCAGGACAGTTATGTATTTTTCTTTGAGTAGAGAATTTTCCAAATATTATCTCCTATTGATACCAATCTTTACAGGAAGTCCACTAATTATATGACATTAGCCTTATGATAAAGATATAATAATATATAATATTACATATTATATATAATATAATAATAAAGTGACAATAATAAGATATATTTCTCTGGTTGTGCTCTCTGTTCTATGAATTTCTAACCCTTCAAGTTCCTGCCAGTTAATTCTGAAATTTTCCCAAAAAAAGGTATTTATTCTCTTCAATGGTTAAGATGCACTACCTTCCTCAGCTTGCTGTAACTATTTCAGCAGATGAGGCAACCGATGCTACTACAAAACTCTATAAGCACCCATGCCCTAGCAAATCTGAAGTTGCCAGAAAGCCCCATGTAGGTGGCAGAGCCAAATCCCTCTTACTGTCACTTCCATTCTACATGAAACCATCATGACCCAGTTCAGGCTTTAAAAGCTCATTGACCCTATTGCATTTTGGAATTCTTGGAGAAACATAACTTTAGGGGTCATGCAAAGACCCTTGCAACAATATAACCTTCAATTTGTATAGACCTTGAAGATAAGCAGCATACTTTCACAGATACTGTCTCACTTTATTTCTATGAAAATCTTTTGTAGACATTAAAATGCATTGCTTAATATTATTCTTTCCATCTTCTATATAAGCAAAATGATGCCCTTTGCAATTATAGTCAGTCCAAGGACATGCATCTGGTAAGTGGTAGAGCCAGCACTCAAATAAGCTGCCAAGTCCAAGATTGTTCGTTATGCTCTTTCCATAAAAATATTGTGCAATGTAGCCACAAGCATCAAATTCTATGTATTATTTAAAGACCATTGTGATTATGCATATTTCATAAACTGGTACTGATAAACAATTCCTAAGAGGAAGCAGGAAATGTTAAAATTATTATTTTCAAAACAAGTCTTTCTATTGAAAAGTTCTGCTTTTCACAGCGTCTCATTAGAAAAGGTGTATCAGTGTCAGGTATTTTTAAAATGCAAAATAAATGCTTGAAGAGGGACTGTTTTGAATGTTAAGCTCTAGAGCATAAACCAAATTGCTGACATAAGTGTTAAAAATAATTAACAACATCAAAATATTACCAATTAAATTGAAATTTTTAAATAGCATCTCTTGTGTTAGTAAGAAAAAACATCAAAATATATGTGAATCATTTGGTATAATATCTAAGGAAAGATGAATTAACTTAAATCTGCTTTTATTAAATGTGAATTCAACACCATCAAATACAAATAGATGGCTATCAGAACAATTAAATATTTTTAACTGAAACATTTCTATGAGAAACATTGTTTTCTTTGTTACTCAGAATGAAAACATTTTTTCTTCAGGATTCACTGGAGAAAAAGTGACAAGTAGATAACCAACTATATATCATTACCATAGGACTAATAATGTAATTCCTATATATTTGTATCATTTTCTCCTAATTTATTTTAAAAAGTAAAAGAAAGATAATTCAAATGTTACATAATTTATTTTTAATTTTAAATATAGTAACTCAATACATAAAAATTTAAAAGAACACTCAGAGGTGACTGTCATGAAATGGTTCTGGCTCTCTCTTTACTCTCTCCTTGCTTTGAGCAGAGAATTCCTTTGGTCTCACTTTAAAGCCTACTTGGATATATTACTTCCTTCATATGATCAGGCAAAAATATTGATTCTTTATAAAAGTGGACCTTCAGGGGTTGTTTTCAACATGTGACCAGATGTGACCATCTATCCTATATACTCTTGACTTCTTACAGCAAACAACATCCTTCTATTTCTGTTCATGTTAAGGAGTGTAGAATACCACCCTACTTCAGGAGTGGGGCAGGTAACTCAGTCGGTTGTCCTATGTCACAGTGACTGGCTGATGGTAGGCGTATGACTGGCCCTCTGCAGGTCTGTCAAAATGATGTATGTCCTATACAGAAGCAATTCAAATTAGAATTTTTGAAAGCCTTTCATTTTCATCTCTTTCTTTTCACCCTTTCTCCTGATACTTCAAGAGATGAGCTGGGTCATTGATATGATTTTCAGCTTGGGTTTTTCTACCAAGGTCATTTTCCTCTAGAGTAGAGATTCCTGTTCCATCCAGGGCTTGATTTCATGTCCAGTTCAATTATTTCCAGTTTAGAAAAACTCCTGAGCAGGAATCTTTACACACTAAATGCCTTGATGCATATAATTAGGTAAAATTGGAAATAATGAGAAGTGAAATATGGATAATGGCATCCTTTTCTCTTTGACCCTTTGAATTTTTTTCCAACCAAAAATTGAATAATTGGTACAATTAAGGTTGGCATGAAACCTAATAGTTTTTTTAAACCACATTTTAATGCTTACATTTTCTTTACTGGAATCTTATAGTTTATTGATTTCAGTATGCCTTATTTTCTCTCTTAGTTCATATTAACGTATCCCATTAATGATTATTTTATTTAGAGTGTATGTATTTTGGGGTCACCTGGGTGACTCATTCGGTTAAGCATTTGTCTTCCATTCAGGTCTTGATCCCAGGGTCCTGGGATCTAGCCCTGCTTTGGGCTCCTTGCTCAGCAGGAAGCCTGCTTCTTCCTCTACCACTCCCCCTCCTTGTGTTCCCTCTTGCTGTCTCTCTTTATCAAAAACAAACAAACAAAAAACTTTTAAAAAATAAATAAATGTGTGTGTATGTGTGTGTGTGTGTATATATTTAGATTTTATTTATTTGACACCATAGCCATTCTGAAATCTGGGGTAGTCACTATGCTGCATTCCTTCTCAGAAAGAGATGCTTTTTAGGAGAGATCATGAGAGTTAATATCCATGTCATAGGAGGGGAGGGACCAAGAGGTGCCTTTAATAATCATGGCTATATCAATCGCACATTATAGGAGCCTAACTCAAAATAGCTTAAGAAAAACAATGTATTTATTTATATAATGGGGATCACGAATAGTATTAACACTAGATATGTCTCCTAAAGTGAGGGAAACAAAAGCAAAAATAAATCCTCACTTTGGTTCCCTGAGTCCAGAGTCTCTCATGGTTTGTCTGCCTCTCTGATTTCTTCCCATTCAGTTTTCCCTCCCATCCCCTATGGTCCTCTGTGCTATTCCTTATGTTCCATATATGAATGAAACCATATGACAATTGTCTTTCTTTGCTTGACTTATTTCACTTACCATAATCCCCTCCAGTTCATCCATGTTAATGCAAATGGTGGGTATTCATCCTTTCTGATGGCTGAGTAATATTCCATTGTATATATGTACCATATCTTTATCCATTCTTCTGTTGAAGGGCATCTCAGCTCCTTCCATAGTTTGGCTATTGTGGACATTGCTGCTATGAACATTGGGGAGCATGTGTCCCTTCTTTTCACTATGTCTGTATCTTTGGCGTAAATACCTAGTAGTGCAATTGCTGGATCATAGTGTAGCTCTATTTTTAATGTCTCGAGGAACCTTCATGCTGTTTTCCAGAGTGGCTGTACTAGCTTGCGTTCCCACCAACAGTGTAAGAGAGTTCCCATTTTTCCACATCCTTGCCAACACTTGTTGTTTCCTGTCTTGTTAATTTTTTGCCATTCTAACTAGAGTAAGGTGGCATCTCATTGTGGCTTTGATTTGTATTTCCTTGATGGTTAGTGATGTTGAACATTTTTTCACGTGTCTATTAGCCATTTGTATATCTTCTTTGGAGAAGTATAAGCACTTTATGTATTATCTCATTTTATTTTTACAAAATCCCTATGACCTAGCTCATCGTCGTCGTCATCATCATCATCATCTTTATCCTTTTAGTGTTGAAGAAATCAAGCCATAGAGACATTAGTGAATGGGGACATGACAGGTAATAAGTAGCAGAGCTGGGATTTGATTGCATGCCACCTGGGCTGCAGAGACTATGTCTTGAGTCATCAGACTAGGGTGACTCAAATGCTGTTGGGTCCTGAGGTAGATCCTGGGATCGACCAGGGAGCTGCCACCAAAGAAACACCTGACAGCAGGGCTCCTGTGCTTCATCTAGTCAACTCTGCCTATTTCTGCTTCTGTCATTGTGTTGATTATATCCCCTTCTGCTTATACTGGCCTTTCAATCTAGCAAAGATTCTGACCTCCAGCAGGCTCATATTACTGACACCAGGTGATAAAAGACTGTTTGGAGTTGGGTCATCCACTCACTTCCATAATTTGAAGTGAAGCAAGTTTCCCAAGGCAGGAGAACTGCACAGCCTACTGAACAGACAAAAGCAAAACACCTCCACATTCCCCTCTAGTTCCCACTTACAAAAGGTAAGTGGTTTTGCTCTGTTTTTATTCAGTGAATGTTGTCATCCCTAAGAAAGCGTAAAGATAGGACTCTATCTTAGGTGGATTTCCAAATCCATTAAAGGACATTTTAAGAATTTGTTACTCTAGGTACATGGTTCAGGATCTATGAATTTCTTAAGGTTGGTTAAAAGTTCTACGAGGTTGAAAAATAATGGCTGGGAAAAAAAGAAACCCAAAATATGTAAATATCTAATTAAATGTTTATAAAAGTAATATATTGAAAAGACATTGGTAACCCAAATCAACTTATATTTGAGTGGATTTTAGTAGGTTTGGTATAAAGAGGGTAAGTTTTCCAAAAGTAAGAGGGTGTAGAGCCTCTGCAGGACTTAACATGGCACCACAGTACCCAAAGAGGTCAGGAAAAAAGTGAATATTATCACCACCCAGTGAATTTCATTTGCCCATATCACCTTAAAACAAATGTAGCTATTTAAACTTTGGTTATCTTTTCAAAGATTTCTGTCAGATCTCCCGCAAATGAGAAACTCTTCATCCTGTCTTGGCTCACAGGGTATAAAAATGATAATTACAATTTCTAGAGCTATTAAATATATTTGTGTTTTGGGGTGCCTGGGTGGCTCAGTTGTTAAGCGTCTGCCTTCAGCTCAGGTCATGATCCCAGGGTCTTGGGACTGAGCCCTGCATTGTCAGGCTCCCTGCTCAGTGGGGAGCCTGTTTCTTTCTCTCCCACTCTCCCTTCTTGTGCTCCCTCTCTCACTGTCTCTGTCAAAAAAAAAAAAACCAAAAAACCAAAAAAAAACAAAAACCACTTAAAATATATATATATATTTGTGGTTTTTTAATGAAAGATCTCGAACTAAGAACAAAATTTCTTGATTATTGTGGTTGAACTTAGAATAGTCTGCACTGTTCAAGTAAAGACTAATATTGAAAATGAGGACTTGGCCTTAGTGTTTGGATGTAAGTTCTAAGAGCACCTTAGGCCACTAAGACAAATCATCATTTTGTAGTTCACCTAGACAAGGAGCCCAAAGATTTGGGAAGTTTTTAAATATACAGACTCATAAATATTTATGGACATAGATTGATAGATAAGGAATGACTTTCCAGAAAGGGAAAGATCATGATTTTCATACAAATACAAAAGTAAAGTATGCCAAAGATTTTATTGAACTTATTAATTGAAGAGGGAATCAGTAAGAAATTCTAACAAGTGCAAAGAAGAATTCAAAGTACCACATATTAATAGAATAAAAAGTGCTTAAGTTAATTTACAAATACATACAAAACTGCAAAACAGGTCAATATTCAAAGAACAATTACCAGATTCCATTGAACACAATTTGCATCTCTATGGGAAAATTTCATTTTCAATGCTATCACTTCTCCACAACTTATAAAGTTGTAAAATACCTCAAAAATGTTGAAAACACAGCCTCCCCACAGAATCTAGTAACACTGAAGGGTTATGCTAAATACCTTGTTTCCATTGGTCCATTTCAATTATTACATTTTTTATTAAAAATAAGAATCTGTCATTAAATAGATATAGATAAAGGAATGGATATATTCAAAGCCAAATGTCAAATGTCAATATCAAATTAATCTTAATTGTAAAATAGGTGACATCTAAAGCATTTCTGCTTTTGGTAACAATTATCACCTCATTTTTCATAGTTCCCTTAAAACAAGGGTTCTTTGCCTGGGATTTATGGGCAGCATTTATGAATTTTCCATGGGAAGAAATCATTTGCTTTCATCAAAGTCTAAAACAGTGTTTGACACACAGGACTTTAAAACAAATCATTTGGAAGACAGTTTTGGAATATGAACTCATTTATTTAAATACTTCTTCAAATGTAAAATATATGATAATTCCACTTCAGTATGAAATTTCTTCATATACTAGAAAACAGAATCTTATTTTCAAAAAGAAGAAAAATATTTTAACTTTTATCGTATTATTTAATTTTGACATTTATGTTCATTTTGGTTACTTTTCTGTTATTTTTACTTTTTTTCAATTCTGCCCCGGGGGCCCCAACACACGCTTATTTAAATGTGCTGTTTAAAAGATTATTGTGTGGTGCCAGAACATTGTTTCACCTGACTATCTCAGCTGTAAAAAATAAGGGTAAAAGAGCTAAGAATTTTAGAGAGAATGAGCCAACCACAGTTTTGTTACCTCTGGAGTGTTATTCTTTATAATTCTTTCAACAATTCTTATGTGCTAAGAATTATTGTCCTCATTTCATAGATAATGATATTGAGGACCAGAGGGGTTACACGTTTGCCTTATCAGTTCTTGTTCCAAAGTTTTTCTAAGTCTAATATCTGTACACTTTTACTACTACACCATGATGCCTCTTTATTTCAAACTTTCCCTACTCTGATCTGCCAAGAGAAAGTTGTCAAAAAAAGAAAAGAAAAATCAATAGTGACCATATATCAAAGATTCATCTAATTAATTAATTAAGAAACCAATAGCAAGACAAGAGAGCGGGCTCCAAGAGTACTTGAAAAGCATAGTTTTGTTTAGCCAATAAGGAAAGAAATACCAGTGTAAAGATTGTTAGATACAAAGCTGGTTGTTATCCTGCCAGGTAGTAAAATTAAAACTTTTGGAGTTATCTTTCCTACTGATCCTCCACGTCTAAAATCATACCTCATCAGTTTGTTTTGTTTTGTTTTCAGATTAACCTCAAACTGTAAAGACATGAAAAACACCTGGGCCCTCGTTAGTAAAATATAATTACTTTCTCCAAGAGAGTTAGATGAGAGTTAAACAGGTTTATTAGCAAGTACTTCAGCATGATATTAACAAATCAAAGATTTACCAGTTTGCTTTCTTTCCAATTTTGAAATACATTATTATTTTACAGAATATAGTGATTTGAGATTAGAGGCTTTAGAGCAAAGTGCTTTGGAGCAAAATCTATCTCCTCGCACCAGCTCTGTGTACTTAACCAGCTTACTCACGTTCTCTGTGCCTTTTTCCCCCACCCTGAACGCGATCTCGTCTAATCCTTAAAATGAGGAATATAATCATGAAATGTACCTTATAGTGTTATTGAAGTTAAAGGTAACTTGTATGTGGCAAATAATTAACCGGTCAAGGTTGACTATTGAAGCTTGGCTTCATTTTGGTCTTTTAAATTGCTGTTACACAGTGGGCCTCAGCAATTATAGCCTGGGGGTTTTACTTTGTTTTTGTTGTTGTTGTTTTAACTCACTTTGGCGTTAGAGACATTCCTTCATTACCTTGGTTTTATTTCGCTATGTCAATACCATGTTGCACCTAATGCTATTAAATTTTATTAACCATGTTTCCATTTGTTTAAATTTATTTGTAGTTGTGGTTCATGTTAGTCGAACAGCAAGTATGACTAATGTTACTTCAAGTAGAATAAACATATTCATGATTCTAGGACCAGGTCATCAATCAAGGATTGCCCAAGATTGTTTGCAGAACCAATGCACTAGCATATGTAAAGTTCCTTGACTTTCATATAAAAATGTATCCTACATCGTATTCGTAACAATGGCATTTCTACAGTTTCTTCACTGACCTTAAAACTATAAAATGACTTCATTGAAGGGTGTACTTTAAAAATCTGGATGGCCTTGTCTCAAATTCATGCTTTTTTTCCTTTTCCATTTTACTCATCTTTTCCAGCTTAATGTCTTTGAAGGAGTGGAAACTAAACATCAGACTTCACATTTGGTTATAAAAGGATATGTCATCAGCACAAATGATAGTTTGAATTACCTACAAATAGTTTACACACCTGATGGCTGGCAGTCCCTTACAATTCCAAGATAATACTCCACATTCAATAATTTAAATTAGAAATGCAAGCCAAATGCTAAAGGTAACATTTGTCAGTGTTCTTGATTAGAATATCTGCATGTAGTATTTGTTTATTCAGCAACTGAAGTGCCCTCCCTGGTTGTTTTGCTATTTGAAAAATCTTCATAGAATCTCAAGTACTTGTTGTCACTGAGGCAAAAACTAATTTGCTTCCCATTATAATATCTGCCTTTCCATTTGTGTATTTAATTGTGGTGAGGTCTTGGGAGTAATTTCTGACTTTTATACAAGGAAAAATGAGAGTACAGTTGTTACTTTTGACAGCTCACAGATAAAAAAAAAAATGATAGAAAATAGGTTGAAGGCTGAATTAAACCCAAAATATAAAAGCCTTAATTAGTGGAAGCATAATTACAGGGAGCTATTGTAGAAGGAAATCTAAATTGTATTAAAATATTTTTTCAACTGATTTGAAGATAGAAAAAGCATGATTTACACTACAAGCAATTTCTCTAAATTACTGCCCATCATTGAATTTCATAAATTAAAACTGAGTGCTAAAATGAAATCTTGTTGCCACCATTCTTTTTGTTTAGCTGAGTTTGGAATGATTTCCTAAAGCATTTTAGAGCCGTAATATTGTATCTTCCTGTTGTATATGGTGGAAGCTGTCCAGTCATTTCCAAGGCCGGGGATATCAATAATTATTAAAATGTACAGATAATACAAAGCTCCCTCCTTAAAACGTCATTTAATCAATAAATAAGCAATTAATTGTATACGCTCAGCAGCACACTTGGTATAACCACGGATGCTGGGAAGAGCTAAAAATGATGCTTAGATTTTTTTTGTCTCTCCTTTCTTTGGTCCCAAACATTCTCCAAAGAGGCATGAATAAACAGGGGTATAACAACAAAGGAAAGAGTAGAGAATGGAAGATAACTAAAAACCATGCGTTATTACCACACAAACAGTTTTAAGCACAAATATCCATGTATTTAAGCATTCATAATGCCCTAACTAATTAAGTTTGATTCCTTAACAAAATTATCAGGTAGCCTTCCAGAGTTTCTGGAGAGTCTGTCATTCTGTAGTTGTGGCTTCTAGCTTTTTACATGTCACAGGGCAATTGAAAAACAAAACACACACACACATAAAATTTGGCCAAGTAGTAAGGTTAAGAAAACAACTGTAACTCTGTTTTCTTTGTTATTTTACAAAATAAAGTGTATTTTTTTTTTTTAACCAGGAAGGACACTGTTACAAATGAAGGGAGAGTCCTTCTAAGGGGGTTAAAATAAACATCACCTATGAATATATTATACTTTCGTATTGTTTTGTCATTTTGTCATGGATCAGGCAAAATTCTATTACTGACAAAGGTTTATGAATCACTGGACCAGAGGTTAAAGTATGATGAATGTGCCTTTCACAGTGTAGCTCCAACCTACTTTTCTACTCTCATCTCCTGCAAATTTCACCTATGAGTTCTAAGCTTCAGCTACACCGAACTCCTTGTCACACCCCAAAAGATCACATTCTTTGGCATACGCAGACTTGACATCTGCTCCCACTGAGAGCTCCTTCACGTCCCTCCTCTTTCTGTGCTCACAGGAGAGGCGGAGCGTGATCATAGGATCCTGCTTTGTTCTCAGGCCCCAGCACTTGGCAGTGCGATACGAGGAAAACCACTTTATCTTTGTGTACTTCGGTTTCCTCATCCATAACATGAGGATGGTAACATTGCTGCCCCATTGGATTGTGTGGATTAAATGAACTGATACAGGGACCTTCAAATGTGTCAGCACATTTTTCAGTTTTCTATTGCTGCATCACAAAACTACCCCAAAATTTAATGGCATAAAACACTGATCCTGAGGTTGACTGGGCAGTTCTTCCGCTCTCCATATATCACCTAGGATCACACCTGGAGCTGCATTCAGCTGCTGATGAACCACGCTGGAAGGTCCCAGAAGTCGTCTCTCCCACGTACTGTCAGTCAGATGGCCCCTCTTATTCTTTTTCCTATTGTCCCTCCCTCATGTAATTTCTTATCCTGCTTTTCCCACTCTTGGAGGATATCCTGGACTTCCAAACAACCTGACCACTGTATTCCAAGGAGTCAAACGCAGAAGGACTAAGCCTAAACTGGCAAACTTCACCTCTGCTGCATTCAGTTGGTAAATGCAAGTCACTGAGGGAGAGTGGAATAGACTTGGCCTCTTTTTTTTTTTTTTTTTTTAGATTTTTAAAAATTTATTTATTTCACAGAGAGAGAGAAGTCACAAGTAGGCAGAGAGGCAGGCAGAGAGAGAGGGGGAAGCAGGCTCCCCGCCGAGCAGAGAGCCAGATGCAGGGCTCGATCCCAGGACCCTGAGATCATGACCCGAGCCGAAGGCAGACGCTTAACCCACTGAACCACCCAGGTGCCCCTAGACTTGGCCTCTTGATAAGAGGAATGTCACACTTAACATAAGAATGGGAGAAATCGTGGACAACCACTTACGCAGATAAAATAGCACAACACATCATAGGGTTTAGTTTGGATTATTTAAAAATGGAGTTAATGCTTTCTACCCTCTCAGACTCTGTAAGGATTAAATGAAAAAAACAAAAAGATGAAAGGCACTGCCATTGTTGTCGTTAAGATCCTACTAAGGATTGTTACTTGTAAAGGATTCTCACCTCCACTATATTTTTGGAAGCTGCTGCCACAGTGGATCATCTCAGCAGATGATTCCAGAACAGGGGTACTGCAGTAAGGAGAGGCCCCCTCTCCTCCTTTCCTCCCTGAGCCCTCAGAGTGTTTCAAGCTCCAGGTCCTCCTTAATCTTTCCTCTTCATAAAGAGAGAGACGTAGGAGAGGAACTTGTGTCTTATTTAAAAAAAAAAAAAAAAAAAAGTGGTTTTATGAAATGATGTCTCCCGTAAACATAGAAGTGTTGATTATGTTCTCTAGAACTTGAATTGAAACATGTTTTTGCTATTGATGGGCTGATTTGAGAAGTCAAACTTTCTAGTTTGTTCATTTTATTCCCGAACAATTTTATTCCCTAAACATTTTCTTCCCTGAACATTTTGTTCCTTGGAACAATGATGTTTTGAACCTTAGCTGTTTCTGAAATGGGACCTATAGTGTCAAAGATATGGGCCTCCAGACCTAATTTTATGGAGACATAATTTTAAAAAATAGTTAAAAATTATTTGTTGTTCCAATTCATTGTTCTACAAAAAGCTTACACCACTAAACCATTTATAAAGTCTCCATTTCCTGCCAATCCCTTATCTTTTGAAAACTCTTATCTTTCAAACCAAACCTCTTTGCACTGTCAACGTTCACTCACTTAAAAATGAACAAAATTCACATTATAACACATTTCAATTTAGGTAATATCTGAAGTGCCGAGGTTTTTAACATGCCAGTATTTGACTTCTTAAAGTAATAGATTGAAGGAATACCCCAGGGAGACATAAGAAAGCCCATTCTTCTGGGATTTTTGCGGTTAGGACAAACATGTCTAGAATTATACAAATTTCACACCTCTCTATATCCAGAGAGTAGCTTTTTATCACCACAAACACCAATTCTCTTTGGTGATTAATATTAATATTCCCACATGAATTCTTAAATAATAAATTGTTAATAGTCTTCTAAAGGCTTAGCTTTTTGCTATAGCAACTTTGATCAGTTAATCATATTTTAAAATATAAAAGAGCCAATTTTATTCAACTTTACTCTGTGTTTTTTATTCAGACTATCCATGAATTTGGTTCTAAAGTCTCATTTCAAATAAAATTTGAATTCTGGACAATAGCAATGTTTCAGCAACTGTTAAAAAGGACTGTAATTTTATACTCTCAACTAACTTCACAGTCAGTATAGGTGTAGTAATAAATGATTAAGAAAGGCTCTTGAGGGGGGTTTGGGGGGCAGGAAAAGAATAAATGAAACAAGATGGGATCAGGAGGGAGACAAACCATAAGTGACTCTTAATCTCACAAAACAAACTGAGGGTTGCTGGGGGGAGGGGGGTTGGGAGAGAGTGGTGGGGTTATGGACATTGGGGAGGGTATGTGCTATGGTGAGTGCTGTGAAGTGTGTAAACCTGGCAATTCACAGACCTGCACCCCTGGGGATAAAAATTCATTATATGTTTATTAAAAAATTAAAAAAAAGGAAAGGCTCTTGATTTCATTATGGCTACCTCAGTTATATTGTATAGATACAGATAATGTCAAATTCAGCTCTAAAATTAAGTATTTCCACAAACATTCTTATGATTACAGATGTTGATAGAGCGATGTCAAGCAACACATGCATGATTTTACAGGAACTAACGTTTTTTTGTTTTGTTTCTTACAATATCCTACTGGGTCTGCAGCCAGCTAGGGCACTGTGGGACTATACTATAGTGTTCCATTCTGTCATACAGAATGACACTGTTGTGTTCGATACTCTCAATGGCAAATGCACAGTGTACATCAGATTGCCACTTGCAGAGCCTAGGTTAAGATTCTTGCCTCTTCAAAAGAAAATTCAACAGTATCTCAACAGAAATCTAGAACTCTTGAAGATGTAGTCTTACTGGGTATTCCTATGATGTTATCAGGCATATAAATATGTCTGAATTTTTTATTTGATCAAATTAAAGTAACAACAGATTACAAAGCAGCAACAGATTACAATTGTCACTTTCAGGTTTTATTAGTCTGGTCTTGCCTTAGGAAAGGAAGTAGAATGTTCCATCAGCTCTGAAACCAGTAGATTCTGAAGGGAGGACTCAGAATGTGCACTACCTCCCCAAAAGACCCTTATTCCACCCACAGCTTCTTTCTATTACAGGACATTAGTAAGGTATTCTTATAGTCTCTCTAATGTTTTCCTTCCTTCATTCCTTCCTTCCTTTCTTCCTTCCTTCCTCTATCTAATTCTTGCATGGTGATCGTTAATTGGTCTTTCCCTCCTTCATTTTGCCTTCATTTTTATAAAGGCAAAATGTGATTTTTATTATGCTGACAGGTTTAAAAGCACTATGATATCCCTATATTCAGATATAAAGAAATAATTTCTCTCAATAATTTATTTTCATATTTTATTTTTTAGTAATATTAAGTAAAAGTAATATTAAGATTAGAAAAGTGCTTTATAAGCCCATCATCCTAGACAACTAATACATTGTTGTGCAATCCTATTAATCTTATGTATGTGTGTAGAGGCTGGCTTCACATTCCATGGTAGTGTGAGACCATATAAAAGACCATTAAAAGAAAAAAAAAACATTTAAGCTAAATGTGCAAAGTGATCTTAATGATCAATGGGAAAATTTATAAATGTACTATAATCTAAAATTATTGTCAAAATATTAAAAACTTTCCTATCAATTATAAATGCATATGGAAACTTAAAATTAATAAAACATCTATATGTTTAGTAAACTGTTATTTAAAGCACTAGAAATATTGAGAATTAAAGTGTTTCTCTCTTTGTAAAATTTGTCAAAACGCACAAATGTTCTTACTGGTATTATTCATAAGAGTCAAAAATTGGAAACAACTTTAATGTCCATCAGTTGGTAAATGGATAGACAAATGTGGACACAATGGAATATTATTTGGCAATAAAAAACAGCAAATTACTGAAACATGTTACAACATGGATAAATCTAAAAACCGCTATGCTAAACGAAAGAAAGCAAATGTTAAGAGACCATATATTGTATGATTCCATTTACATAAAATGTCCAAAAAAGGCAAATCTATGGAGATAGAAAGATTATTGGTTGCCTCGGGTAGAGGTGGAGGAGAACAAGATTAACAGTAAATGAACATGAAGGATTTTACTGGGGTAAAGGAAATGTTCTTAAATCTTTGAATAGTAATGATGATACAACTTGATGAATTTACTAAAGAGAAAAATTACTGAATTATGCACTTGAAAAATTGTATGACATGCAAAATATGCCTCAATATCTAAAAAACTTATTGAGTAGAGTTTGAATAGTGATTGTCTTCTTCACATCCGTATAATTTATGATATGGAGTGATCATTTTTTCCTATGCCTTAGTAAATTGTCATTCTCCTTTTTCTAAGTAGGATTCAGATTCCAGGATTTTATCCATTGCACTGTGAATATTGTGAAATATTTGTGAGCATTTAATTAAATTACAGTAACTAAAATATATTCATATTGAGACTATGCAAAGCAAAGGACTGCCTGCATTGTGTGTATGTGTGTGTGTGTGTGTGTGTATTTGTAATCATTGTTTCATATCATTTGTTATATCAGTTGAAATTTGCATTCAGATCCAAGTAACAAATCCCAAGAAAACCTGAGAAAGAGTGGTTCAAACATACTAGGTGTTTTTTGTTTCTGGTTTTTGTTTTGTTTTGTTTTCACATAAAAAAGAAATCCAGGGTAGATAGCTATCAGGAACCCAGGCTCCGTCTCTTTATAAAGTCAGCTATCCTTACAAGGTAGCTTTTGTTCTCCTACATTGTTTCATGGTTTCAAGATGGCTGCTCTATGTGGAGCATGACACTGCAGAAAGAAAGGGAAGGGCCAAGGGCAGAATATATACAGATTCCATCCCTTTTTGAAAGAGCTTCCCTAGAAGATTGACTCCCACTTTTATCACAAAGGCCAGAAATGTATCACATGACCAGCTCTGGCTGCGTAGCAGTCCAGCCAATGTTTGTCTATTTTGAATCTAGTTATATTGTTACTCTTTAGAAATTGGAATTCTCTTAATTAAGAAAAAAAGAGGTTAGAATAGAATTGAATAGACAACTAATGATATTTGCACATGAAGCATTTTGTAATTTCACTTTAAGGCTTTTATACAGTGTTACCCATCTTTAAAAGCCTTGTGCCAGAATATCGTATAATATTTGATCAAAGATAGGTATCATTAATCACATATATTTTCATTTTGTTGAGTACCATATGTGTTGTTGATTTTCTCCCTTTATTTGAAGAGCTCCTTAATGGTGTTCAAAGGATATTAACATTTTATGTTCTTAATAAAAATATCAATTTGCAAAAGTCATTCTCCATTAAAATTGAATAAGGAAAAAAATGTAGAAAATGATCCTCCCAAAATTTGTATCTACCTTTTCTTAGTCCTTTGATTAAATTAACTTTCTTCAAACATCGACATTTAAGGTAAAAATATCTTTTTATTCCATTTTATATTGCTGTTTTAGTTGTTAGAACTTGAAAAGTTTCATTTCATACTATTTCCCTAGGCAAATACACGTTAATTTACATTTATGATTCAAAAGATGGACTAACCTAGGGCTTAACACTAACGATTATCTTTGTTTCTATGGATTTTCTTGATGCTGCATAAATTGTATATTTTTTGCTTGCAAGTTTATATATGGTTTGCAAGATGGGGGGTAGGTAGGACTTTTTTTTTTTTTTTTTTTTTTTTTTTTTGAAACACAGTATGATTCCTAAATGTAGAAGTGTTGAATCTTCTGCTCAGTAGAAGAACTGTGGTCTATTCTGCATATATAGACCCTATCAAGAGACAGTTCTGTGTTGAACAAACCATGTAGACAAACCCATATGAGTGATTTAGGTTCTCTTTTGGGACAATTTCTAGTTTAACTGATTTTCATATTAATCATTGGCTTTATAGCTTAACTTTATTTAAGATATGACTCCATGGGCTCCCTGCTCAGCAGGGAGTCTGCTTCTCCTTCTGACCCTCTCCCATGTCATGCTCTCTTTCTCTCTCAGGTAAATAAATAAAATCTTAAAAAAAAAATATGACTCCAGTAAATATTCTGCATTACATACAGCTGATTTCCTTTTGAAACTGTGTTATGAACTTCCTGTGATACGTCCTTTGCTGGCTGGGATTGCTCCCTACTTGCCGAATGTTGATGATAGTTGAGTATAATTACAAGCTAATGAAGGGGGAAAATCTTAAGAATCCAATATGATTGGTGATATTGAAATCTAAGAGTTGTTTATATTTGCCCTTAAAATACGGGCAAGTTAGCAAGTTGTATTCTTCTTCGATTAAAATAATAATAAATTTCAATTTGCTGTCTGAGTGTTCCCCAGGAATGCACTGACAGACAAGACCTGCTGACTCTGGGTAAGATGGTTAGATGTATACCAGACAGTTGTGGGAAGTGATCATTAAAAATGCGTGAGGAATTGTTTAAGTTAAATACATATATATACAGCAATAACAAACCTGACTCAATGGCACGGCAAAGCATTCAGATTTAAAGAAAGAGAAACTGAGGGCAGGTTTTGTTTTCCTTTGTGCATAGACTTTTAACTGTTTATGAAGGGCATTTAAGAGTTCTTTCCATATGAGCAAAATCAGATTGATGATTTTCAAGCAGACCTTCTCCCTTATACTTGGTAGTTAACAACCACCCAGTCTTGGCCCCAGCACAGCAGTATGTCACCTTGATGAATTACCAAACAATCTCATGCCTTAATTTCTCTTTTTTAAATTTTTTTTTTGTGAAAAAAAAAAAAAAATAGTAGCTGCCTCATAGAGTTGTGAAATTAAAGAGAATATATAGAAAATGCTCAGGAAAGGGCCATGGAGTTGGAAGTACTCAGTGTGTGTTAAAATTGTTATTACTATCATCACCATCATTATTATTATTCATTTTTATTTTATTGGGCAGAAAAACATCAAGAATAAGCCATCTGTCTTTCCGTGGTGGAATTGCTTCTTGTCATGTCTTTCTCTTCCAAAGTGTATCTTCTTGTTCTGGTACCTTAAAAATTAAATTATCTTCATGATAAGTGTATTACCAGCCTTCCATTCACATCAAATGCTCATGGAATTTCAATGGCAAAAAGTATTTTAGAGGACATCTCTTCCAATCCCCTCTTTGTCACAGAGGGTCAGGAGGACTTCAGCCCAGGCCCTCTGAGTATTACAGTGACGGCTCCACTTTCCATAATGCTTTGGCAGTAACATCTCTGTTTCTTTCAACATCTTAAAATTAGAAACATTCCTGAAAGAAAGTGGGGAGTCTCTGTGGTGATTGTCTTCACTCTGGACTCAAGCTATTTTATAATGTATTTTAGTGCTGGTTGTACCCCTGTTTCTTTTCGCATTGTCGTCTTTAACATTTATCAAAAGCAATTTAAAAGCAAGAAAGTGCAAATGTCCCTGTTGTAAGAAATAAATCTGAGCCATTTTCTCTGATCAAACCATGAAAGTTGCCCCTGGAGGGAGCCCGATAGAACAAGGGCTATGGAGACCTTCCACGGACTAGTATAATAATTCATTTTTGTGCATTTGCAATGCTAAGCTTTACTATGCGGTCCTGCAGATACAAGCCAAGAGCAGTAGTGTGATGAGATTTTTAATCCCATTAACTCTAATTGCTTCTCAGAAGCTGTATACTTACAGTATGTGCCTGGTTTTAGCAACGCAAGGGAAAGGGAAAGTGATGAAATATTTCCTTCATTCTGGATGGAAAATCGAAAAGCGAAGAAAACAATGCATAGGCAACAAGTTATGGAGAAACGCTGGCAGGTTTTTAACGACCATTTACGATGATTAGATATGCTTTCGGATACAGAAGTCTTCCTGACTGCCCTGAAGTTTCAGTGTAAGAGGGCTCATCTCCCTGCTGTTCCTTCCTTGGGGTTGGACTTTGACACCATTATTGTGCTTTTGATAGTTTGCCCACAAATTACTGCACTGAAGACGGTGAGGCTCGGAGGTTAAACATCTTCCATTTCACAGGACGCATTCTAGTGACTGTCTTTGTGATTCCAAGCAAGGTCTATTAAACACGAAGCTGACCTAGTGGAACTGATAAACACAATTGCTTTAAGGAAATGGAGATGAATTGTAGCTGAGGTTTAGGAAAATAGGAAAGCATAATTGAGTAAATTAAAAATAATTTTAAATCACAATTATAATCGCGCTTCATTTATTTCTACCCTGCCAGTTTCATGTCTCACGGTCTGTAATTTGAGAATGTTTCAGTGTAGCTAGACTTACTGTTTAAAAAATGAGGTTATTAACAAACAAAAGAAAATCCATTTTACTCTGCAGAGTATCTATACATTGTGAGAACGCTGTACTCAAAATGGGGTTGTTTTTAAGGAAATGGCAGCCTTGGAAGATCCGGCTGTTGGTGGAAAGCGGATATGTTAGTTGAATGACAAGAGAAAAACCATGAAAAATGAGTGGGAAAGGACCAACAACAAAATTTGTCTCATTTAGAGCTCACAGAGCAAATAGCACAAGAAGAAGAAAAGGGGAAGGAAGGAAGAAAAGAGGGAACATGTGAGCGTGTCATTTAGCCTATATTTACGGCAAGGGCAGGTGAATGTTTCAAAATTAAGGGTCCTCGGTCTCCCATCAAGTTCAGTGTGGACCCCCTTTTGCAACCCTCTGCTTTGATGATTTTCATGGGCATATTACTGGATGTTTTCACAAAGGCAGGGGACTTTGCAAAGATTTGTTTTGAATCCTTACACCGCTCTGAAGAGGGTAAGTTTATAAGGATTTGCTTGACACATCCTTTTGAATCTCAGATTAAAAACAGCATGTCTTATTGGGGAAAAACTTAGTATGAGATCACAGCTTACTCTGAGACTAAGGTAGTTTGCACCACCTATAAATCAGAGAATTGGGATCAATATCATTTATCCCAGTAGCAGCAGACATGAGCATATTTAATATTTGCAAAAGACTTGATAATGAAAGTCAAGTCAGGGGCTTTTCTAAGGACTTTATTAGAGAGACTAGAATTGGGTTTAATTCAAGCTCCCTACTTTGAAAGCACTTACTGGCACATTGTAACTTGACCTTTAACTTCTCCAAACATGGATTATACTCATTGGCAGGACACTGACTTGTGCCCTTTGAGGCATAGTATTGCTATTAGAAAGCTCAGTATAAGTACCATCATTGCATTGGATTGCTGGACTGGCTTAATTAGCATAACATGAATATGAAGAGTGCTGTTAATATAAATTGCCCCTCTCAGTCCCCCTCTCTGGGGTTCTGGATGGTATCGCATGGACTTGCTAGCAAGCTTTCAGATAAGAGTAGACTGTTTTGCAGAGAGCAAAGTTAACCCTCACTTCTGTGTGAGAGGATCAGAGCCATTAAAAACAATGATTGTGTTATTTTGTATTAATTATCATTTAGAGTGTTTCTTCCCTTGGACAGAAAGTGACCTGCCCAGCATCAAAGGGAGCTATTCCAGAGAACACTGGAACAGAACTCATCTAAATTCATTAGGATGGCATCAAATTAAACCCTCAGCATATTTCTTGAAGACTTCAGAATTGATGTCCAGTAAATTTCAGGGCCATGGGGTTGCTTTAAATTGTCTCAATAAATCCAAGTTTACATTATCAGTTACTTAAAAAAGAGAAAAACAATCAAGAATAATTTCAGCTCTGACAGTTGAATTAGCCTCCAAACAGCTTATATATCTGTTCACTTATTTTGCATTCTATTTAGAAAACCAAGAAATGAAATGAAATATGCTGTACGTAATAAGGATATGTAACAATAATCTTGATCAAGTATGTTTCTTTTTTCCCCAGTTTTGTCAGGAATAGTTACAAGAATTTTACTGTACAAGCTTCAGAAGTAAGGGATTGGAAAGGGGACAAAACATCTACCTTGGAATGTTTCTATTTATAGTGTACCAGATGGGCATCTTCTTTCCCCATCTCCTGAAAAATTCTCTGCTTTTCTCCCATGGAGCAGAAGTCCAATTCAGCATACCTGAAATTTCTACCATTAATTTTACTATTTTGGGATAGGTTAACAAATATGCATGTACTATAGCTAATGGAACACATTAAAATACATACAATCATCTACTTTTTCAAAAAAGACTTTCATTGAACACTTGCCTGGTATGGAAAATAAGGATGAATGGGGAATAAATCCAGGAGTCAGTCAAGGAATCTTTAGATAGTAGAAGGATTTGAATATGTACCTAAAGGACGACAAGAGGCTAAAAAGGGATCAATGAAGGGTAATGGCAGTTTTTAAAAGGATGAGGTTGGGGGGGGTTTTTTGTTGTCTTTTTCCAGTTTCTTTATGGGGATACTATCAGCATCCCCCTTTATGGGGATACTAATACATTCTAAATGTATTATTTAGAATCCCTAGCTCCTGTCACCCACCCATCTTGTAAAGATTGAAAAGTTAAAATATTCACATATTTCCATAAGCCATCCAAACAGCATGAATTGCCATTGTGGAAAATCAAATATTTGTAGAAGATTCAAAGGAGATTTCTTGGAAGACCTAGATCTTGGACTGTGCCTTTGAGACTAAAGATGTTCTTAGCATGCAAAAAATGGGATGGCAAATCCATCTAAGTCTGGGGAACTGCATGAGCAAAACCGCAGGAACTGTATCTATAAAACGGTGGGTGGTCTTTACAAAAACTTACAGGAGGATAGCATTATATTGCTTTAGGATGTACTCAGGGCAAATTTATCTCATTAGGACTTCTTTTAACATATGTAATCCAAATTATTTGGGGAGTCAGAAACAATACCTCATAAATATATAACAGGAAATTCTTAAACCAATGGATTACAATCTTGTTTAAAATTTACTCCAGACTTACTTCAAAAGCAAAAATAATCTAGGAAAAAGTAATGCAAAGATTTTTCTTGGACTAGATAAAGAAAAATGGTTATATAATAAAGGCATACTTTGTTAAAGTTAATTTGTCACAGGGATGATCCAAGGTCAGTAATTTATGGGAAAGGGAGTTATTCTAACTTACTACATGGGATTTTTTTTAAGAGTCTCCTATATATATATTTTTTTTTATTGGAATAGTTGACTTACGGTGTTATATTAGTTTCAGGTATACAGCATAGATTCAACAATTCTATACATTACTCAGTGCTCACCACAGTAAGTGTAGTCACCATGTGTCATCACAGAATATTATTATAATTTTATTGACTATTCCCTGTACTTTTCATTTCTGCGACTTATTTTGCAATGGAAGTTTATACCTGTTAATCCCCTTCACCTATTTTGCCCTTCCTCCATCCCTCTGGCAACCACCAGTTTATTCTCTATATTTATGAATATGTTTCTGTCTTTTTGCTTTGCTTTGCATTGTTTACATTTCACATATAAGTAAAATTGTATGTATTTGTCTTTCTCTGACTGAATTATTTCACTTAACATCCTATCCTCTAGGTTTACCCATGTTGTCCCAAATGGCAAAATCTCATTCTTTTTTTTTTTATGGCGGAGTAATAGTCCGTGATGGATGCATGTTTGTGTGTGTATGGGTATAATATATCATAATATATCATACATCTTCTTTATCCATTCATCTATTGGTGGATAATTGCATTGCTTCCATATTTTATTTATTTTAAATAAATGCTTCAGTAAATATAGGGATGCAGATATCTTTCTGAATTAGTATTTGCATTTTCTTCAGGTAAATACCCAAAGTGAAATTGTTGTATCATATGATACTTCTGTCTTTAATTGTTTGAGGAAACTCTATACTCTTTCCACAGTGGCTGCACCATTTTACATTACCACCAATAGTACACGAGGATTCCTTTTTCTCTACGTCCTTGCCAAATCTTATTTCTTGTCTTTTTAATAGTAGCCATTCTGAATGGTGTGAGGTAATATTTTATTGTAGTTTTGATGTGCATTTCTCTGATGAAGAGTAATGTTGAGCGTCTTGTGTCTGTTGGCCGTCTGGATGTCTTCTTTAGAAGAATGTCTATTCAGGTCCTCTGCCCCTTTTATTTAGATTATTTGTGCTTTTTTGAGCTTGTGTAAGTTCTTTATATATTCAGATATTAACCTCTTATCAGATATATCATTTGCAAATATCTTCTCCCATTCAACGGGTTACTTTTTTGTTTTGTTGATGGTTCCTTTGCCGGGCAAAAGGTTTTTATTTTGATATAGTCCTAAATATTTATTTTTCTTTTGTTTCCCTTGCCTGAGGAAACATACCTATAAATATGTTGCTGAGGACAAGTATAAGAGACTACTGCCTATATTTTCTTTTAGGAGTTCTATGGTTTCATGTCTCACATTTGGGTCTTCAGTCCATTTTGAGATTACTTTTGTGTATAGTGTGAGAAAGGGGTCAGTTTCATTCTTTAACATGCAGCTGTCCAGTTTTCCTAGCACCACTTATTAAAGAGACTCTTCAATATTATATATTTTTGCCTTCCAAATGGGATGCTTAGTCTGATGAAATTCCACTAAACGTTGCTCAAATGTTTTATCAAGAATATTTGTTATTTTTTAGGAGTTGTAAATTAAAGTAACCTCCAAATTCCTGTCTCAGAACCAGTACAGGCTAATTTTCTTTCTCATATCTTAATATTCTAATGCCAGCTGCTCAAAAATAAAAATGTAATGAAAAAAGATAAATAAAACTTGTTGAGGAGTGCCTGGGTAGCTCAGTTGGTTAAGCATCTACCTTCACCTCTGGTCATGATCCCAGGGTCCTGGGAATCTCTGCTCAGCAGGAAGTAGGCTTCTCCCTCTCTCTCTGTGGCTGCTCTGCCTATTTGTGCACTCTGTCTCTGTCTCTCTCTCTCTCTGTCAAAGAAATAAATAAAATCTTTAAAAAAAATAAAATTTGTTGAATAATTTATAAGCAGCGAGAGCCAAACTAGCACTGAATTCATCTTTGGTTTTTTGCAGTTCATTTCAACACTTTTTCCATTCATCCTCTCCATTCATTCTTTCAAGCTGCAGAAGATTCAGAGATGACAAGTCTGTCACTTCCATAGAGTTATATGGTCAGGGAAGGGTAGACAAAAATAAGTGAATAAGATAATTTTAAATAGATAGCAACAATTGTTAATGACAGCAATAAAATAGTATTAAGGATAAAGATATGGGGGAGGAGAGAATGTTTTGCAAGGGATAATCAGACATGGCGTATCTCAGGAAGAAATATTCGAACAGATGTCTCAAATAATTTATCTCAAGATAAATGAGTCATCAGTGCAAAGATTTTGGTTAAGAGAATTTCAAGTAGAGAAATAAGTTACAGAAAGGAACTAAGGCATATGAGGGATGGTTTTATGAACCTGATGGAAGGAAGGCCAGCCAGGCTCAAGCATAGGAAAGGGGAGTACTCATGGAACCAAAAAGAAGTCAGCGAGGAAAGCAACATCTACATCATGTAGGATTTTGTAATCAACCGTGAGGGGTTTTTACTTTATTTTAAAATCAGTGGAAAGTCCTTAAGAACTTTAAGGCAGAGGAAGTTTATGATGATTATGGCTAATCTAAGGAAAATGGAAACAACAATGTTGGGAAGCAGTTGTAATTGTGTAGGTGAAGAGATGGTGTGTTCTAAAGCTAGTGGGGGCAAGAGTGACAAGAAGTGGTTGGACTCAGGATATGTTATTAAAGTAGATCTGACAGGACTTACAGATGAAGTGAATATAGAAACCAAAGGAAAGGAGGTAAAGGTAACTGATAGGTTCTTGTTAGAGGACATAAGTGGGTTAGGGTAGGGATGGTCATTGTGTTAGCCATTATAATTTGATTCTACAGATATGCTAACTCTACATGTATGTATAAAAATTAATGAAAGCTTGAATTTTTTACTACAGCAGCTCTTTTAGATCAATATTTAAAATTATATTGTTGACATTTTCAAATATTGTATTAATCATATTGTCATTCTGTTAATGTATAAGCAAATCATTTTTCTTGTAAAGTAATGTAGAAGGACAGTACAATCAGTGAAAGTTAAAAAGTTGAAATTGTGTTTGACATAATTGTAAGGCTGTCTAAACCATACTTTTCTTTAAAGAAATGTCAGTGCTATAGGTTCAGATATGAATATGTGATTTTATCACCTTAAAATATTTTTAATTTGATTATCACAAATAGAAGATTTTAAATGACTTTTTAAAAAAAGATTTATTTATTTATCTTATAGAGAGAAAGAGAGAGTGTGAGCGGCACTGGGGGGATGGGGGCAGGTGCAAAGGGAGAGGGTGATACGCAGACGCCCTGCTGAGTGTGGAGCCTGACACAGGACTTAATCTGAGGACTCAGATCATGACCTGTGCCCAAGAGTCAGATGCTCAACTGACTGAGCCACCCAGATGTCCCTGAAGATTTTAAGTGACTTTTAATAAAAAGTAACACTTATCTGCTAAAACACATTGACAAGTCAGTTGATAGTAAGTTTGGTCTTGATCTCCTTTTACCATTTGTCTACCTACATACCTGTGGCTATAGAACTATCAGTCTGTTTCTTTCATGTCCATCTTCATTAACCAATTTGACAAAGTGAATGGTTTGGTCACCTCTGATTTAGCTGTGTTTGTGTATGTATTTTGCTTTTATATACATTTCAGAAATGTTGGGCAATATTTTGGGGTAAGTTGAGTTTGCTTCAGACATCCATCATGACCTCCATGACTCATACCTCTTCTTTCTTCTAGTAGCTCTCAATGATCCACATCTTGCCCACATAAATCATACCGGTTAGACTTAATTATGTCACAACAGCAAACAGTATCTGTAAGCAGAAGGTTTGGTTTTTGTTCATGTTCATACTCATGCTATACATCCACCCTTGGTCACTTGGGAGGTTTTGTTCATTGTAGTCATTAAGCGACATGGTCTGCAGAGCAGTAACCCCCCTGATCATTGTCAGTTCACCACCAGAGGGAAAGAGCAGGAGGGAGAATCCTACATATGTCATTAAGTACTGTAACTCAAAGCTGATGAATATCACTTCTTTTTACGCTCAGTAAACAGAAATAGTCTTGCATTTCAACCAATCATACATGAGATAATTCTAACATGTGCTCAGAAGACAGAGTCAGTAATATTTAGTGAATGACTAACCTACTAACTATTAACCTACCTGCATCCTGATTAGGAGTAGGTTTAGATATCGATATGGATATAAATCTCTGTATATATCTATGTCTATATATTTGCTATGTTGATGTTGGTGTTGTGGGTCAGGAGGTATGTCAGTCATTCACCAAATATTACTGATGCTATAGATACAGATGTATCTATCTACCTGTCTAGAAAGAGAGCCATAATACCTTCTATTATATATTAGCTTATTATTACACAGTAATTATACCAGAATATGCCTGATTCTTGCTTGTCACTAAATGTCTCTCACTTGTACTCCAGTGGTTTATTTACCTTTGTAATTTCACATAGGCATAAATGAATAAGTTAGGATTTCTACAACATCAGCAGTAAAAATAAAAGGCAGTACAGGGCTTCATGGATACTCAACAATGATAGATTTGTATAAAATTCTCTATATCCCCAGAAATTTTTTATTTTCAATTCTACACAAAACTGTTTAACAGTATTACAGATGAATGGATTAGAGATATCTGATTTATTAATATGTGGTATTTGCAGATTTGAGTATTTTTTCTGAAGTACATTTTAAACTGGCATAACCACAGGAGTATGGTACTTAATTAAGCAAGGGAGATAAGGCACATTTTATAAGAGAAAGATTCTTCTAGGGGCGAGACTTGGTCATCCAGTCCTTTACTTCCAAGTCCTATATTGTGGTTTATAGAGCATAGCAGAGGTTCAGGGCTGTATCCTTGACCTTAGGTCTAGTCATACACTCAGATATCAGACAGCAAAGGTCATGTTGTTCCTTAGGCACCTCTGCCAATCTGTATACATCCCTTTTACTTTATTTCTTCCCCCTTTCCCACATCTAACTTTTTGGTATTTTTAATCCTTCATAGTTCGACTCCACTTTGAGCCTACCTCTTGAATGGGTTATTGGTCTTCATTTTTTCCATCCAATTCTGCTATTATAAAGAGACAGATATATAGATTTAGATCATGAAGGTAGGTGATGGAAAAGAGTAAAGGCTCTCATAATGTTCTGATTATCAGAGTAAACTATAGATAATAAGAGCGATTGTAAACAAAGTCAACCTACAGTTTGTGCATATTCCATTTAGCATATAGTCTAGCACCTTGCCACTCAGGGTAAGGTGTTTGGACTAGCAGCATCAGCAATACCTAGAATCCTGTTAAAATCTCAGACCCATCTCAAAAGTACTAAATCAGATGCTACTTTTTGACAGTCCTTGTGCAATGTGTATGTACTCCAAAGTATGAGAAACCTAGCTTATAGACAATATATTACCATGCTATATGTCTCTCTTCTTTCCAGCTTTGAGTTAAACAAAATGCCACTTTCCATTGCCTTGCCTGTTTTAGTTACAGGAACCTGATAAATAGGGAGGAAGAAAAAACTCTTTTCATCACCCAGTTAAGAAACCATTAAAAAAATAATAAACTATTTGCAGAAACCCTGTAACAAGTTTGTTATTGTTGTTGTTTTGTTGTTGTTGTTGTTTTTAATAAAAGACAGACCCACTCTTAAGAGTCAAACTTTTCCCAAGTTAAGGAAAAATAGATTACTTTCACAAATTTGAAGTCTTGTTTAGTTGGGAAGCTAACTTTTCTTGAATGACATGAAAGTAATTCAAAGCAACTTAGAGGAACCACTTATTACATGTAAAGTCCATAAAGCACAAATGACATACTGCTAAATCATATTGAAGTAGATGCTGATCCTGTTTTCCAGCACAAAGAAGTTGAGGCTTCTCTGAAGGAGTATTGAAGGAATACTTTTATTGCTTTAACACAGTGGGTACTACATGATCTGAAAGCTGATATGAAAAAATACATGGTAAAGAGAGACCCCTTTATCTTATGCAAGGAGGACAGACGTCTTATGCTCACACAAAATGTTTAGGCATGCAATTTTCTACTAATAACCATATTAAATATTCTAACTAGGACTGTGACTATAATCAGTGAAACATTTCATTTACAAAGAGAATAGCTTTACCCTTTCAATCATGCCCCACATAACTATAATAGGAAGTAGGAAAGAATTTCATTTACATGATTTTTAAAAAATGACAGTGGTGATTTTTAAGTCACTGGATCTATACTGGTGAAATTCTTCTTTGGTGATAAGCCATTGCACTTTCTGTATAAATAATTGCATGTTTTAAGAAAGTCTGACACAAATAAGCACAATCTGATGATTAAGGATAGCAGATTTTTCCAGAGGAATATATGTAGCTACCATTATAGTAGTTTGTTAGTTGAGTGTCTAGAATTCTAAGGAATATACATTAACCAAATATGTAGATGGAGATACTAACTATATGAAATATATGAAAGTAGAATGAGCTTCTTAGGGGCTAATGAGTCTTTCACCAACAAAGGACTTCCCAAAGAGATACAACATGGAAAACACGCTGGAAGCCTTCTCCCAATATGAGAAAAACTCTCCAGTGTTGAGCCTTTTACATTTTAAGTTTTTTTTTAAATCTTTAACATCAAATTTATATTCTTTTATGCATATAACTGGTATGAAAAGACACTTAAGAAGAAAAATCTGATCACAAAAAATTAAATATTATCATCAAAGCATATTTTGTGAAAACCATACAGAAAATAGTCACAGAATTTGTTCTCTAAGAACATTAAGTAGAAAAACAATAACCAATTTTTAAAGGACAAGAAGATTCCAGTTTCCTGTTGATATTCATGGCTGCATGCCTCAACCATGTCCCCCTCTGGCCCCTGATATTTCATTTGCACAGAATCAGGACATTAAAGCTGGAAGGAAACTTACTTGTCAGGTTACAAAGTCTTTTTACGTAAGAAGAAATAATCTGGAAACTGGTCTATATTGTCACCATGTTCTTTTATATTAAGTGTTCTCTGTTTTCAAAAGTATGTGTATATCATGCTAGACAGTTAACATTTAAAGATGAGAAATTTGAATTTAATATTTTCTAATTTTTTTTACAGAAGCTGGTGTAATAGCATGTGAATATTTTTGACAGAAACAGAGCACACAAAGTGTTAGAATAATAATTTAAGACTGATCAACATGTAACTTTTAGTTTTTAGTTAACAAAGTAGTTTAATTTTTTTAATGTCAGCTTTAAGGGTCTTAGCTGTCTGAGTGGTTTATTTGAATCCAAGCAGAGACAATCAAACAATTTATGCTTTCAGATGGATAAATGGTTTCAAAATTAAGGCAATGTTATTTGCCAAAGGCAGTTTATGCCACTCTTGGGTTCCATATTCTTATTTGCAGAGGGGCTTAAATAATAGAGAATTTATTTCCTCACATAACAGAAAAGCTTGAGGCCACAGCAAGTGTCAAGAAGAGTTTTAACAAGTTTCGATTCCTCTTGTCTATAACTCTCACTATTACACACCGTTGTTCCATGTATCTGCTTTATCCTTAGTTCTCATGGTGGATTAAGTTTCCAGAATTTCCTGGGCTTACACTTTTCCTCATTCCCAGTTAATTCCTGGATTGAATACAATCATTGAGCAGAAGTTTGAACATCACTTTGATGAGAACAAATGAAGTATATGCCAACTTTGGAAGCAAGCACAGTGGCAAGAGGAGGGGATGGGATCAACTTCACCCACCTCAAGACTTTGACACCTTGAGCAAAAATTCAAAGGGGTTGAGGGCACAATGTTCACCAGATAAAGTAAACTTACTCATGTCTAGCCAATATTTTCCAACCACAGAGGTTGCATGTTTCCATGCATGAAAGTAGCATGAAAGAGCTGCAGCCTTTAAGTTTAACAAATAGCTGTTTATTAATATGAAATGTGATAATCCATTAAAATAATTCAAAAATCCTACTGGGTTTTGTAATGTCTTCTGCAGTATGAATGAAAATAAATCACATTACCAAAAGAAAGAAAGAAAGAAACAACTTTCAATTATTATTCCTTTAAAAATGGTTAGAATTTTAAGGCTTTATATATGAATTTTTCTAAAAGTATTTCAAAGTATCCCAACTGGGAAAGCAATTTCATGCTTGCTTTTTAAAGAATCTATTCAAAGAACTCATTAAAACCATTCATTTAAATAATCTCGTGTATGTTCATTATGCTATGTCCTTTGGGAGAAAAAAAAGAAAAAGTATGAACTGCTGCCAGAAAGCAAATGAAGGGAACAAATGTTAAATGTAAAAGGTTAGTCCTTCATTAAAATTGTTTAAATAGGCAGCAACTCCCCCTGTACCCTTAAAACCTCTCCCAAGAAACATTTGTACACATTCAGGACAGTGAATTAAAAGTAGAGACTAAAAAAAACCTGGTAGGTCAGTTTCATGAACTGTTAGCATTTGGATCATTTTTGCTTTTCATTTTTGGTTCTAGATGGGGAGGGACATTGTCTATCCACATAATGTGAAATGTTAATGGATAACATGAACCTGAATATTAGGGGAGTACTGTAAATGGCAGATTTTAGAAACTTGTATTACGAAAAGCATCTATATTTTACGTAAAATCCTTTGCATACTGTATGAATATATACTTCTAGGTTAAACTTTTTTACCCTTTGGGGTCTGAAAAAGTCTTGATGAGGGAGGCATGAATAATCTAAAGTGATTTGGTTTACCTTTTCAGACTAGGTTATAGTATGCATTTCTTGTACCTTTACTTCTTTTTTAAGTATGGAAATCACTGTAATTTTACCTGATAGTTACATATGTCTAAAATGATGTCATTTCTTGGCAAGAAAACTTCTTATTGCGTTTTTTGGGGGTTTTGTTGTTGTTTCTTTTCCAGTTGAATTCAGTTGAATGTTGGTAATCAACAGAGTAATAACATGACAGGCTGGACATAGTATTTCATTCTGTAGTCACTATTTTCTGAAATAATGAGGTGAACTCTTCTCACTTCTGGACTTTATTGGTGTGTAACACATTAGTTACAGTCTCAGCGAATGATATGCCCCTGAGGAATTAACAGAAGACATGACCAAGGGAAAAGACACATCATGATCTTTGATAGGAATATTTAATTTGGGGACAATGTCAATTCTTTCAAACTAACATATAAATTAAAAGTGATTAAAAAAAAAGTGATTCCAATAAAAATATCAACACTGTTTTCCTTTGATAGTTCACCAAACTGATTCTGAAGTTCATTTTTAAAATAAATGTACTACCAAAATATTATGAGGCCTTAAAAACAGCTCATAAATGGAGAAATGAAACTGTTTAAAGTCTAGAAACAGAACCAAGTATATATACGAGTATATGGTAAAGTGTCATCCCAGTTTTTAGGGGGATGATAGATCATTTAATATAAGTGTTAGGGCAATGCCATGGCCACCTAAATTCAATAGCCTGAATGAGTAAAGAACTAAGGGGAACATTAGATGTGTTAATTCTTTTGAGATTATTTTTCCATATCACATGTTCTCTCTTTTAATAATCACTCCAATCCATTTAATATGCATTACTTATTATAATTTCTGCTTTTCATTCTTTTAAATTATTTTTATTAACATATAATGTGTTATTTGCCTCAGGGTACAGGTTTGTGAATCATCAGGCTTACACACTTCACAGCACTCACCATAGCATATACCCTCCAATGTCCCTAAAGTAATCTCTACCTTTTAGCATTGAATGCAATTATAATTTTACTTTGTTTTATAGTTTCAATCAATCTCTTTCTTCTCTTGGAATATATGCTGCATCAGGGAAGAAACTAAGGATGATTTTGCTAATTGTTTTTTAGACCCTAATATGCTTCCTAATTCATAGTAGGAGTTGCTAAATATTTGTTGAATAAATGAAACTAATATGAAAAATCCAATTACTTCTAGGAGATAGTTTGAGGAGAGGAAAATAAAGGGTATAAATTTAAGCAATTTATTGGGCTCTAGTATTAATTTGGGGAGATTTTTAAAATGCAAATATTTTGTTTCATTAAAGCATTCATTACTTCTGATATCTCAGACTTCCTACTCACCCACTTTGTCCCACAAGCTTGTGATTTATGAGGCAGTAAATGAAAAAAAAAATTTACTTGCTAGACATAGTTAATCCCCTTTAAATATATTAGACTACATTAATATCATGACTTTTTTTCAAGGTGGCCATTTTGCAGTGTCTTCTCTAAGACATTCTACAAAATCAGACATTGACCTACAGATTGAATATAGGACTATGTTAGAAAACTTAATGAAAACTATTTTGTAGCAATCTCAGATATCCTTAGGAAAATCATTTTTAATTATCAGACTCTCAAGGATAGTATTTAAACAACATGGCATACATAGTATGGCAAAAATAGTTAACAGCTTGGGTGAAGGGCATTGCTTCTGTACAAAGGAGTGCCTGTAATTAGCATAGTATTGCATTACATTTTTAATACAAGTAACAGAAAAATATATAATGTAAATGGATGTAAAAATACAGGACACTTGCTATGGACCAGATGTGTTTACCCGAATTCATATGCTAACACCCTAGGCATGATGGTATTTGGAAGTGGGTGGGGCTCTTAATAGGTGATTAATTTTAGATCAGGTCAGGAGGGTTAGAGCCACCATGCTGGGATTAGTGTCCTTCAGAGAGGAGAAAGAGTCTCTGTGGAGTGAGATTATAGCAGGATGACTCCTGTCTCCAAATGAGGAAGAAGACTCTTATCAGACACTGATTCTGCCAGAACCTTGACCTTAGACTTCCCAACCTCCAGAACTGTGAGAAATGGAGGTTAGCTGTTGAAGTCTCCCAGTCTATGATAGTTTGTTATAGCCACTCAAACTGACATAGAACACATTTCTGTAGGGTAGAATGATCTCCATATGCATGTGAATAATAAGCAGTTCAGAGATGTTGATGGAGAAGCAGCCACCAGCTACTGATTGTCTTAATCTAATCAGGATCTGTATGTTACTGGATCTTGTTTTGCTGTGGAAAGTTCTATTTAGGAAGGAAAAGGGAAAAAATACATTTTGGTGGGGCACTGGGGAATGTGCTTTAAAACACAGTTCACATTCTGTAACTCCCACCCATAAAGTATCCCTTTGAATAAAAAATATACATTGTAGTAAAATGAAGGCATCTTGAAACTTTATTTAACTATTAAAACAAATAGGTATTCCCTGACAGGCAACATAAAGGATTTATACAGTCAGAAGAGGTTTTTGCATATGCAGATCAGGCACCCTCATTGTGAGTGGGAAACATAAGAATTGTGGTCTCCCGTCTCCAGGGGACTGTTTTAATCTTTATTCCTCTTTATTGTCATTCAGACTTAGGGTGTAGCTAGTGATAAGGGGGGAGGGATAAATTCTAGACTAAAAGGGGACTTGTCAAAAGGAGAGGCAATTTTTGTAAATCAAATATTTCATGTTCCAGATACCTTAATAATGCTTTCTAAATTTATCATCGACTTGTCTGACATGATGTGAATTTTGAAAGCACATTTCATGTTCCAGAAAGGCTTTACACAACTTTTTGTTTTAGCTTACCTTTTTTTTTTTTTTTTTTGTAAATTCTTTAAAGGTCTGAGTGTGTCTGGCTTGAATTATTGCTTCATATCACACCTCTTGCATTTTGTAGGCCATTTTCCTTTTCTGTAAGTTTACCATAGTTTGTCAAATGAAAAATTTCTTTAGAAAAGAGAGATGTGATTTATGAATTTGACAGGGAATAGAGTATTTTAAGAAAGAACTATTAAGTAAGAAGTAACCGCTTATATGGAAATGTGATGTTTCCTTATTAGAAAATCTTGGGAAATATATTTTCTCTAGGCATAACAAAATCTTCTATTCAACTAGTAAGAGCTTCTGTTATTGTTTTTTAACTTTAGGCTGTGTTCCAAGTACCTTACAAACACTGAAGACATAAATGTGGCAACAGTTTCGCCAAGTAGGTGTAATTATCCTATCTTTCCAGATGAGTATGATGTAGGAAAGATGAGGGTTTGAAGCTGACAGCCAAGAAAGAATTCTTGCAATGTCTCCGGGGCAAAAAGATGATTTTTATTAAAGCATGGGGACAGGACCTGTGGGCAGAAATTGCTGAACTGGGGTCATGAGGAGTGGCCCATTATGTACTTTCAGGTTGGGTGGAGGTTTTGGATAGCATAAGTCTCTAAGGAATTTTGAAAGCAAGGTTTCCAGGACCTTGAGGGGGCTAGCTATTGTTGGTAAAATGTCATTTATTACCATCTAATAAAACCTAAGTCATGAGACCCTTCGGATGTAAATCAGTGGGTCATATGCTTGAGGGATGACTGCCAACACATATCTTGGGGGATTTAGAGATAAGTTAAGTTTCCAAAGGAATTTTTATATGTTAAAGTACGTTTATCGGATCCTGGAAAGGTGGGGGCAGACTAAGATTGCCTTTTACTCTTAGCAAAGTATTAATATTGAGGCAGTAGAGTCCCTAGAGGACTGTCACTCCACCTGTTTCAAGGACTTGTCAATGGCTGTAGGCAGTAAAGAAATTTAATATTTTTTCTTCTGCCTTTGTTTCCCACATCAAATATATAAAGCTAAGATAGTCAATAATGGGTCCGTGATTAAAGGAGTGAGACTGATACAAAGCGAAGGTCAAGCAAAGCTTTATTTTGTGCCAAGCATCAAGAATCAAACTGACCTGCCAGGGCCGCGCCTCTTGCAGAGAGGGTGACCCCGCTTTCCTTTACGGACTAGCTTTTAAGGGCAAAGGCCATGCGGTTGGACCTGGCCACGCACAGGTGGCAATGAAATTGTAACACACAGAGAAAGCTGCACAGTGATGCTAGGTGACCAATTGAATTACAATTTACCCTATAGTAGACATTTGACCGAGCCCATCGCCTTGGTTAGGATTGGTGCCCAAATGGCTCCCAAAGGGCGGGGCCCATACTCCTTGGTAGCTAGGGAGACAGTATGCAACCCCCCAGTGATCGGATGTCTCCACCTGGCCTGACCCACCCTTGTATTTGAGCTTTGTTACCTGAGGCTGGTTTCAGGGACTTGTTTTTAAGTAAGTCCCCTGGGGGAAGTGGAGCAGGGACAGTTTAAGGGTTAAACAACATTATTGTCTTAACCTTGATGGAAGCCTCTGGCTAAATAGGTCCTTACAGTCTTATAATTTTCCATTTAAGCCTAGAAAGTGGTGCTTTTGGTAGATCATTTGTGCCATTGAAGACAATACTTCACCCTAATAATACAGTGTCTCAGTTATTTTCTATGGATGGGGTAGGAAAAAAATATGAAAATACCACAGCATGTCTAACCTTATATATACTTGGATTGTCAGACATGAAATCATTTTGTCTAATGATTCCATTAACTGTCCACTAAGCTGTGGATCTATCTATAGGTAGTGATTATTTGTAATACAGGAGCTTATAATGCTGTAAAACTGAATTTTAAAATTGAGCAAATGAAGGATTGCTAGTGTCAGTAATGGCAGAGTGTCTCACAGAAGACAAATCTATGCCAGATAAAACTTATGAACTTAGGATAAATTATGAAAGACAACTGTGTAAAGGACCATCAGAGTAACAAATGTAGGTAGAAACTGAAAGATACGTTTCCGCTGAGAAAAAGAATAGGCACTGAGAGCAACCTGCGTTTATGTGGCCTTTTCCCTGAGCTCACTCTCTGGTCTGCTCAGCACAAGTTGGCTAGCTACAAGAAAAACTGCATCCTTACTGGTTTGAGATTTCAGGGACAGGGTTTGTGAAAGAAAAATAACAAAGGAAATCCTTCAGGATGAAGAAAAATGATACCAAAAGGAAACTCTGCTCTAGAGAGAAAAGAGGAACATTAGAAATGCTACTATGTGGATTAAAAACAGGACAATTAATTTTTCTCTTTCTTTAAAAATAAAATAAGCAAAAATAAAACCCCTTAATGTGGGGTTTAAAAACTCTGTGTATATATGGAATTATGCTGTCCAAGTTCCTACATTTTACACAAAGTGGTCCAATGGTAGCCTAACCCTAAATAAACTGATATAAGGAAAATATTGTAAACAGTAGCACTGTTGCTAAATAAAAAGTAATAATTAAAGATTTAAAGCTAAAAAGAATTAAAACATGCTGTCTACAATGTGATTATATCAAAATAAAGTAGTATAGGAATGACAAAGGAAGAACAGAGGAACAGACTGGACAAATACCAAAATATTGCCAATGTGGTACACCTAAATCCAAATATATCAATAATATAACATCAAGTGCAAATGGGCTAAATATTCCAAAAAACAAGAAGTCAAAATAGATAAATAAAAAAGCAAACTCTAACAAGATACTGTCCAACTGAATCATATCTTAAAATAGAAAACATAGGTTGAAAGTAAAAGTACTGAAAAGAGTCACCATGCAAACTTTAGACTCAAGAAAGTTGGTATAACTATATTAATATCAGACAGTACTTCAAGACAAGATGTGTTTTGAGAGACCAGAAGCACAGTTTCATAATGATTAAAGGTCAATAGATGAGTGAGTCATAATAATCATAAATATTTATGCATCTAGTATGTGAAGGAGAGACTGACAGAATTAAAAGAAGAAATAGATGAATAATGGTCACATTTTTTTAACACATTTTTCTCAGAAACTGATGAAAAACTAGAAAAATTTAGGATTTAAGATTAACCCTGCTGAACAACTTAACCCAATTGATGTTGTGGAACAATCATCAAGTATAGGATAAACAGTCTTAAAGATTGCATGTGGTATGCTTGCCAAGATACACCATATAGTGAGGCAAAATTTAAATCTAAATAACTTTCAAAATTGAAACTCAATAGAACATATTCTGTGACCCAGCTGATTTAAGTTAGAAAACAAGGCAATTTAGAATGCTAGAATAATGTTAAATATTTAGAAATTAAGATACACACCCCTGAAAAACAGATATACCAAAGAAGAAATCCCAAGAGAAAATAAAAATTATTTCAAACTGAATCAAAACAGAAACATACATAGAAAAATTGTGGGATATAAATAATGTAGTTTTTAGAGGAAATTATAGGCTTTAAATTCTTATGTTAGAAGAGAAGAAACATCTAAAGTAAATTGTCTACTGTACCTCCCAAAAAGCTAGAATAGAATAAACAAATTAAAACAAGAGTGAGTAGCAGGTAGGAAATTCTACAACTAGAACAGATATCAATGAAAGAAAATACACAAACAGAAAAAGTTAAAAAGCAAAGTGGTTTTTTGAAAATATTAGTAAAGTTGATGAAACTTAAGGTGATTGATCAAGAAAATAAAGGAAAGAATACACAATATCAAGAATGACAGAACATATTATTACAGATCTGACGATATTGAAAGTACAGTAACAGTATATCATGAGAAACATTTTACTAATAAATTTGATAATTTTGATAAAATGACAAATTCCTTACGTGCTTAACTTACCAAAACTGATTCAAAAGAATAAGAAAATATGAATCACTCCATATCTATTATATGCATAGAATTTAATTTGTATTAACCCTTTCATAAATAAAACTTTGAGATGTTTTCATTTATAAATTTTGTCAAACATATAAAGAGGAAACATCAGTCTTATACAAACAATTTTACAAAATAGAGGAAGAGGGAACATTCATTTTATAAAAACTGGATAATCTTTTGTTGTTTTTTTATTTTTTATTATTTTTTGTCATACAATTGGGCAGCTGGGTGATATACAAATACCACATACAGTTAAAGTGTATGCTTTCATAATTTTTTTAAAGATTTTATTGATTTTAGAGAGAGTAAGAGAGTGAATATAAGCAGGGGGCTGAGGGAGAAAGGGAGAGAATCGTAAGCAGACTCCACACTGAGCTGGGAGCCTGACATGGAGCTTGATCTCACAACCCTGAAATCATGAACTGAGCCAAAATCAAAAGTTGGATGCTTAACCAACTGAGCCATCCGGGAGCCCAATTTGATTAATTTTGAAGTGTGTGTGCGTATAAATTGATCCTTTGTCATCTTTCCCACCGGCCTTCAATAATCCCCTACTCTGTCACCCCATGCAACCACACATTAGCTTTTTGTCACTATATGTTTGCATTTTCTAGAGTTATATATAAATAGAATCATACAGAATGTACTCTTTTTCTTTCAGCATGCTTTTTCTGGTATACACCCATATTGCTGTTTAGAGTAATAATTCATTCCTTCCTTTTGGTGAGTAATATTCCATCATACATAGACCACAATTTGCTTATTTTTTCATCTGTTGGTATACATTTAGGTATTTTCCTTTTTTTTTTTTTTTTTTACTATTACAAATAAAGCTGCTATGAACATTTATGTAGAAGTCTCTGTATGGATATAATCTTCCACCCTTTTGGGTAAATAACTAAGAATAGAATAGTTAGATCATAAGTTAGGTGTTTGTTTTAAAGGAAGTTACAACTGTTTTTCCAAAGTAATTATACCATTTTATGTTCCCACCAGCAGTATATGAGAATTCCAGTTCCTCCACAACCTTGCCAACACTTGGTATGGTCAGTCTTTTTAAATTTAGACATTGTAATTGATGGGTAGTGGTATTACATAGTGTCTAATTTCCCTGATGATTAAAGATGTTGAACATCTTTTCATGTGCTTATTTACCATTTGTCTATTTTCTTTGGTGAAATATTTGTTCAAGTCATTTGCCCATTTTTAAGTTGAGTTATTGTTACTGAATTTTGAGAGTTTTTTGTAAATTCTTGATACAAACCTTTTCTTAGGTAATTGACTTGCTGATATTTTCCTCAGTCTGTGGCTTCCTTCTTTGTTCCCTTGTGTCTTTTGAAAAGCAGAAGTTCTTCGTTTTGATTAAGTCCAGTTTTTTTTTTTTTTCTTCTCCCTTGGTGTAGGTGAAATAGAAGTAAAAAACAGATGCAAATACCCGAAGCTGAACTAGGACTTGTATAGAGAATAGAAAAAGGAGTTGCATAAAGCAATAATTAAAGCAAAACAACTCATTAAGAATTTGTTGAAGATTTGAACACATATTTATAAAAATATGTTCACCATTATTAATCAGGGAAGGCCAAATTAAAACTATGTGATACCAAAATATCGAGATATCACTATGTACTTACTAGAATAGCTAAAATTAATATGACTGATAACACTGAATGTTGGTGGGGATATATAGCAACTTAGTCACTGACATACACAAAGTTAACCATATATTTGCACTATCAAACAGGAATTTCACTCCCAGGTATTTACCTAAGATAAATGAAAATATGACCACAAGGATGTTAATGGAAGCTTTATTCAAAAGAGTCCCATTTTGGGAATTACTCAAATATGTATCAACAAGAGAATGCATAAACAAATTACGGTATATCCATATAATTGAATGCTACTCAGCAATTAAAAGAAAGTACTAATGCACACAGCAACATAAATATATCATATAATTCTTATCCTAGGCAATAGAAGGAAGATTACAAAGAATGCATATTCTTTCATGTGAAGTTTAAGGATAGGCAAAATAAAGCTATGGTGATAGAAATCACAACTGTTGTTGCCCTTGTGGGATGAGAATAGATTAGAACAATGAATTTTCTAGAGTAATAGAAATGTTAAGAGATGTTCTAAATCATAACTGGTGGTTGCATAGGGCTGTGTTTTTATTAAAACTCTGTGAATTATACACCTAATGTCTATGCATTTCAATGTATATACAGAAGTATCCTTCCGTGATTATTGTAGACAGAGCCTTAAATACCCCGACAGAGATATTCTTTGGTAGTCATCTTCTGTAATTTGGACATTCTAATGGCTAAATGAAGGCTCTTGCCACAATATAAGCCTAGTAATTTATATTCAGTTCTCTTAGAAAAGAAGGAAAAGGGGTCAATAGTTTGGTTATATAACTTCTTAAATACTACAGGAAGTTATCAAGATTTATCTTAAATACTACAAGGAATTTATTTAGTATTGATTTATTTATTTTAATTATTTAGTATTTATTTATCTTAAATACTACAAGATATATCTTAAATACTACAGGAAGTTATCAATTTTTCTCTTTAGCAGGCAACTTGTATTCCTTAACCTGTCCTGAGAGAAACAGTTTTCTTGATATAATATAATATAAATAATATAATATACTGATATACCTAATTGATATAATCCAGTTGCTGTTTTGAAAGCCCCACTTCATACTGATGAAAACATGGCTAAATATGAAAGAGATTTTCCTAGATCATCAAATAAATGCCACCTTTGTTTTGATCTCCCATTTACAGCTGCTTGGGCTAAAAATGACCTCGCTTCATCTAAGTATATGAGCACCTCCCAAACCCACTGGGCCCATGGCTGCAATAATAAGATGTTTTCTATCACATAAGACAAATCGGTGTCCCAGTGCTATCATTGTTTGTATATCCTTGTTACAGTTATCATTTCAAAGGATACAAAGGCAAGGCTATTTTATCCAAGGCCAGCTTCTCCAGCCGTGTGGCTTTCTTCCACTCTCACATTTTGTGGTATTGGCTTAAATTTATGTATTCTGAATCTTACTTAATTGGCTGCTACTTTTATGTCTCTTTGGTGGAGGGTAATAATAAATGTTTTCTATTAGTGGCTTTTCTCTCAATAGATTCTTAGATATAGTTCTTTTAAATATGTTTTTAGTGTTTCCTGGAATAGTTATAAAATGTACCTTTACAATGGACTGAATGTGCTCCTCTCCCCCCACCAAATTCCTATGTTGAAATTCTAATCCCAGCGTGTAGATATTTCGAGGTGGGGGTCTTTGGGAGGTAATTAAGTCTTAAACATAAGACCTCATGAATAGGATTATTACCTTTAGAAGAAAGAGGCTGGAGAGCTAGCTTGCTCTTTCTGCCATGTGAGGATACAACAGGAAATTTGCAGTCTGGAGCCCAGGAAATATCTCTCACCAGAATCCACCCATGCTGTCAGCCAGATCTCAGATGTCTAGCTTCCAGAAACGTTCGAAATAAATTTCTCTTGTTTATAGGCCACCCTCTCTGTGGCACTCTGTTACAGAAACCCTGACGAAAACTTAAAATCACATTATATTTAGAATTAATATCATACCACCTTTCTACTTCCCACTTGGTACCTGACACTTTCCACTTCCCACTTCACAAATATAAGACATTTATGATAGTGTAGCTCCACATATGACCTCCCATACTTTGTGCTATTGTTGTTTTACCTTTGGTTTCTCCATATCATAGCCCCCATGTTTTTTTTTTTTTTTTTAACAGTAATTTTCCTTGTAAGGAAATTAAGAGAGGAAAAAAAATGTGTGTGTGTGTGTGTACATATATATATATGTATACATGTATACCGTTTCTGGGATTCTTCATTCCTCCCTCAAGATTTTAGTTTGCATATACTATCACTTCACTATTTACAAGGTTATTTTCTTTTGGTTTTTGAACACAGTTAAAATATTTGCTTTAAAATCTTTGCTAATTCGGGGGCACCTGGGTGTCTCAGTCTGTTAAGCATCTTGATTCTTGATTTCAGCTCAGGTCATGATCTCAGGGTCTTAAGATCAAGGCACGTGTGGGGTTCTGCACTGAGTGTGCCGTCTGCTTAAGATTCTCTCTCCTGCTCCCTTTCTCTCCGCCCCTACCTTTCCCCACCCCCAGTGGGCTCTCTCAAAAAAGAAAAAAAAAATTGTGCTAATTCCAACAGCTGTATTATCTTCCTTTTCCCTTTCCAGTGTCTATCTTGTCGTTTGCAAGACAAGACTATAAATTTCCATTGGACTTTTAGTCTTTCTACACGGCACAGGTTAGTATTTTCTGTCTCACTAACAGCCATTAAAATGTCAAACTACCCCAGGTTTCTATCCCTTCTACTAAATGCCAACTTACCTCAAGTTTCTGTTTGTTTTGAGTCACTCTCTAGTGCCTTCAGTTGGGTTTGTTGGTAGTGTTATTGTTAATTTGTTTTGTGTTTGTATTTATCCAGAGCTTGTAATTTGTTATCTGTGGGGAGTTTCACTCAATCAGAGCAATTGTCCATAGTTAAAGTTCAGGTTTTTGTTTCAGTTTTTATTTCCCAGTTGTTCAGATTAGATAATTCTACTGATCTATCTTTAAATTTGCTAACCTTTTCTTCTATTTCCAACATGAGTTTTAAAGCTATCTGGAGAAATTTTACATCACTTATTGTCGTTTTCCATTCAAAAATTTACCTTTAGTTGTTTTTGTAGATTCCATTTTGTAGATTGTCATTCATTAGGACTTTACTTCACTTGAGATCTTGATCATACTTTTAATAGTTGCTTTAAATTCTTTGTCAGTTAAATCCAACATCCAGGCCATCTTTATGGATATGTGTATGCATTCCCTTATTTATCTATTCATTTATTGTATATCTAGTAATTTATATAATTAGACATTTTAGTTATTATACTGTAGAGACTTAATTTTGTTGTCTTCTTCTGAAGAGTGTCAATTTTTATTCTTTCATGTAGTCAATTGGCAGGTGGTCCCTTTGAATTTCTGTACTCTTTACTTTCATGCCTTTTCTGTGGATATACCAAAGTGTGTACCAATCTCCCTGAACTTCACTCCAAATTCTGTCTTTTTTGTGGAAAAACTTGTAGATTGTCCCAAGACAAAGAGCCAGGGTGGACATGGCTCGACTCCTCAATTGTCTTTTCACAGATAGTGCACTATTATGCCACATGTTGTCTATAATTGATTGTGTTGAGTATATATTTTGTACAAGTTTATAATTGTGTATGATAGAAGGATACTCTACTGTTAATTATGGCCAGATGAAGAAGTCCCTATCTTCTTTTTCTACCAGTTTTTTACATCAATATTATCGTATCTCAGGGCACCTGGATGGCTCAGTCAGGTAAGCATCTGCTTTTGGTCATGATCCCATGGTTCTGAGATATATAGAGTCCTACATCGGGCTCCCTGTTTGGTGGGGAGCCTACTTTTCTCACATTGTCCTCTCATGTAGGTGCTCATGTTCTCTCTCTCTCTTTCAAGTAAATAAATAAATAAATAAATAAATAAAATAAATAAATTTAGATAAATAAATAAATAAAATCTTTAAAACATTATAGTCTCTCATCCCAAAAGAAGCTAACAAACACAGTCCTTAAAATCACGTGTCTCCCTCTACCTACTACCCCATTTCTGCACTTTGTTCTATAGCCATCTTATTAAAGTATAGTTTGACACCATAAGATAAGATATAGGAATCACAAATACAAATTAATAGAAAAAATACTTCCATTTGACAGATGTTATCCTAAGGGGTTTCTTTTTTTTTTTTTTTGAGTATTTAAACATCAGAAACATATTTTTTAAATGTGCTGTATTTAAAACAATTCAGAGTGTACTGATGATGTATTAGGGAATTCTATTTTAAAGTAAAATGTCATTCTATGATTATGGAGACATATGTCAAAGATGCATGTAAAGTATTTGAATAAAATTGTTTCATAAAATGTATCAGAGTTGAGTTTCTGCAACTCAAACAGGAGTTATGACACTGAGGTGAGAGAATCAGGCCAAGGCCAAGTCACTCATGTGCCTATGCTAGTGAGTTATTCACATTATAAGACTCAACTCAAACTTCACTGTCTCTTTGAAATCAGCTCCAGTTACCATGCCCTTACCTAACCCCACAATCCTAGTGCTCTTATAAATTCACTTATTCTAATTCACTGCTTATCATTAAGTTGCAATTGTTTGTATATGTGCCATGTACCCTTCAGAACTCTTTTTGCTGGGTATGTTATATAATTCTTTGCTTTCACATCTTGCACAAAGTTGGGTCCTTAATAGTGGTTGGATTAATACTAAACACTTCCTATAATTATTTTCCCCCCCTTTGTCTTCATTAAGAATGGAAATCATTTAGAATAGCAATTAAACCAATTACGAGTACAGCAAAGTGACCCCAGCTAACAGGCAGGTCAGAAAGAGAGAGAGAGAGATAAGAAAAAAACAAATCTCTATAGTTACAAGAACTTGTAACCATGTATATTTGTTCAAACATTTAGTTGTTTTTCCTTACTGGCTAGCATTGCCAAAATATTTTTTATGAGTACTGTTTTTAATTGCATAATTACTTTAATACCTTTACTTCAAAATCTTTCTAACAATTACTGTTACTATTGGTCTGAATGTGAAGTGATATTAGGAATTTCTGATCACTCAGTGCTGAAAACAATAGTGATAATACTCCCAGGGTTTAGTACCCACCCCCAGAGGGAAGCCTCGTATTTCTAACATCAAATGGTCTAGTCATGTGGAAGGAGAAGAAACATGATGAGGACTGGGAAAGCAGGGCTCTAAACTGATAAAAGGGCACTGATGGAGCTGGGAAGCCATACCCATGTCTCCTATAGGGGCAGGAGGAGAGGAACAATGTACTAGGCTGTACCAGGGAAAGAACATATAATCTACATGCCACCCAGCTGTATTGGCAATGTCTGTATCTGATAGGAGAGGTTTTGAGACTAGGAGACACATCTTCATTTGTTTAAATTTACTAGGTTTTTTTATTATGTGTCCAAAGGAAGGCTTTGAGATTGTTCCCATAGTGGAACATTCTAACAGTCTCTGTGATTTTGAAAATATTCTCCCAGTGTCCTCAGACCTTGATCAACATAGCCAATACCTCAAAATCTCTATGTCACTAATGTTGCTACCTGACAGAAGATTTTTATAAAATATTTGTAGTTCTTTCAAGTGTGCATAAAATATCAATGCTCATTTCAACTGAAACATTTATGATGAAATATTTACATATTGTATGACATTCATTTTGCTGTCAGTCACTTATCCAGGATTGGTAGGTATATGTCAAAAGTGTAATTCTTTGTATTTCCTTACTTTAACTTTAACTTTTTTGTACAGTGAGATGGTGTCATAAAGCATGCATTTAGATAAACGAGATTGTGCTAGAGGCTGTACGCCATAAATATGTTCTATGGAGATTCTGACCTTTCTTTTCACATGCTGAAAAATAAGTAGGATTGTCTAGAGTTGGTTTTATGCATTTTGAGGATTTTACAGGAATTATATAATCCAAAATACATTCCATCCTTCCCAAATGTTTTATCTCAATGTATCACCAACCTTGGAATTCACTGAGTTAACAGTCTCATTTAGACATCAAATAAAACTTGAAAATCTGAGTGGAGAGTAGTTCAGTGATATTTATCCTACTATAACCGTGTTTAAATCCATTGCTTTCCTCTCAACATCTAGCCCATATCAGCAATTCTGAAGATACAGGAGTTTTAGCCGGGACAGAGAGAAGAACAAAATAGATTAATATAGACCCCTGCAAGGCAAGATAAGCTAACCCAAGTCTCCTCTATGTTAGTTCTGAGTAGTCAGGAGACAGCACGAGTACAGTGTCTGCCTAAGAGGTTGGACTTTGTATGGAGAAACTTAAGAAAAAAAGACCCAAAGATAAATCAATCTTGATTTAGACTCTGGGGAGGTAGATAGCAACAAGAAGAAGATCGTCTAAACTCTAACAGGAAGACCAAGTAAATAGTAAGCAGCCTGGCAACCACTGACAACCACCCACTGGACATCTCTGCATAGAAGTCTTGGATTGCTGACATCTACTCACACAATGACATGACCTGGGGTAAATATTAAGAAAATGGTATTGTTGATGTGTTCATTAAGGTTAGGTTATCCATAGCATCAGTGAATATTGGCAACCTTATCAGTGAATAAGGTTGTAAACATAACAAATCTTTATAAAACTTTTCAAAAGTATGCATTTCAACTAGCACCCAGGTCTTGGTTTCTAAAATTCATTATCCAGTTAAAGGAGTAGAGCTTCTTGTAGAAGTGGTTGCTTTCAGTGATTGGGAAGGGAAAATAGCTGTTCTTAGAACATTTTGATGTGTGGGAAAGTAAAGAAGTACTCAAAAAATGATGGAGGAATATATAAAGCGAGTAGGGTTCTATCCGAAGGAGGTCCCAACGTCCAAACAGAGGACAACATAAACAACAAAATAAGTAGTAATATTAACAGGTTACAACAAACATAATAAACCAAATATCCATGCCTGAGTTCGTATTAATATAAGTCATTGAATATAAAATGGGAAAGAATACATTCTTCCATACAATACAATTCCAATTAACTCATAGAATGCATGGTGGAAATAGAAAACAACTATTAGGTAAACTCCATAACAACTGTGGCAGGCAAAAAACACTGATGGATTCTAAAGCTAGCAAGCAAAAGTATGAAAAATACTAGGTTTGCTTAGTCTCAAAGCATCTTCCCATAAAGACACTCTTTAATTACAACCAAAAAAGAATAACTGCATCAGACACAATGAGACACATGAACATCATGAGCCTCCTGCTATGGCACACCAAAAAGGACACAACATCTTCTCTCCTGTGTTCTTGCCAGTTATACATATAACTCAATCCAAAAATGAGAAGACATCACACAAGCCCAACTTGAGGGACATAGTACAAAATAACTGCCAGTATTCTTCAAAATACCAAGTTCCAAAAGACAAGGAAAGACTGAGGAGCTGTCACAGATTGGAAGAGACACAAGGACATGACAACTAACTACAATGCGGGATGCTAGAATAGATCCTGTATCAGAAAAAGAGCATTAATGGGAGAATTGTTAAAATTTGAGTAAGATCAGTAGACTGGTTACTGATGTTGTATCACTATTAATTTCCTGGTTTGAGTCATGTAATATGGTGATATAAATGATACTACCATCAGAGAAAACTGGTTGAAGGGCTTATAGGAATTTTGCACTGTATTTGCAACTTTTTTCTAAGTTTAGAAATATTACAAAATAAAAAGTTACAAATGAGAAAATGTGTGCTTTGATTTTTTAAAAACAAAACTCTATTGATTGGTTCCAGGAAATGGCTAGTATATGCACAATGCTTGAAATTACCATTTGATATATAGCTTGTTGATTGAGTTTTGTTTAATTTTCAAGGCAAAAACATCAGTGCTCTAAGTGATGCTTTACCATAAGTGTTGCCTCTCAAAATTGCTGGATGTATTCTCAAGAAATGTTGGCCATTTGATAATCAGTTGTGATGTAACTTTAAAGATGCATGATCAATAATTATCTTTTTTTTCTGTGAAATTTTTCACATCATCTACCAGGTTCCTGGTCATATTTCTTCAATTGCTGTTAACCTTAAAGAGAATGAGAAAAAGTCTGAGTCTATTATAAAATTAGAGCAAGATTAGTTTCTCCATCCTTTATAATGTGAAGATTTAAAAAAAGGGGGGGGCATAAAAACAGTTTCCATACAGCAGTTTTGTTATGAAAGTGATTTTCAAATATGCATTTCTTAGAAGGTGGGCCACATTACTGACCTTTTAGGATGGTATGAAATTTGTAGCAGATTGAAAATTTAGGAAAATTCTTTGCCCTTGGCTGTTTCCTAGAAGAAACTTGTTTTGGCCTTCATGCCAAGCCATCAAATGCTACTTCCTATCTCAGAACTTAATGCTTCCACCTTCCTGAGGCTTACTTTCCCTTCTTCACCAGCCTAACTTGAATCATCCTTTATTTTTCCTCATCACTTTCTAATAACTAATCTCCTTGATATTGTCCCTTTTCTCTATCTTCTTCCCTCCACCATACTTTTTATATGCCCCTTGAACAGTATGGTTAAGGAATCAATCTCAGTGATTAATAATTATTTCATTTCTCAGGTTCCCTCACTAAGTTGTAAGCTCCATGAGTCTTATTCAAATGCTAAATCTTACTATTACCAAGTCTTACTATTCCCATATATCCAGTACTTTGGAGGGTGCCTGGTACTTGGTAGGAATGCAGGAATTAGTTGACAGAGGAAAAAGCAAATGAGTAAATGACTTAAGAGAAAAGAAAATAAATGGTAACTATGTGAGGTGTTGGATGTATCAGTTAGCTTAATCATGATAATCTCTTCACAATGTATAAATATATCAAAAAATCACATTGTATGCTTGAAATATATATATTTTTAATTTGTCAATTATACCTCAGTAAAGCTGAAAAAATAAAATCTGTCCTGCTTTATATAAGAAATAACTTTAAAAAAGAAAGAAAAGACAGAAAAGTATTCAAATTCAGAAAGAATAAACCAAGCCCAAGTTACAAGCTCATAAAATTTGTCAACCTAAGCAATATTCTAAAATGTATATTTGGGCATAGATTTTAGTATATTTCAGAACTCCAGGTATTTAGTGTAATGCAATAAGATATAGTCTGCCTAAGCCAAAATGATACCTGGTTATTCTCAACTTGGTATCCCTTCTTACCACCACCACACCAATTCACAGAAAGTCATGTGGCACACACACGTACTCATACACACACATACACAGACTCACCTCTAAAATTTAGAAATTCACCTGGGTGACTCAGTCATTAAGCACCTGCCTTCAGCTCAGGTCATGATTCCAGGGTCCTGGGATCGAGCCCCACATCGGGCTCCCTGCTTGTGGGAAGCCTGTTTCTCCTTCTCCCACTTCCCCTGCTTGTGTTCCCTCTCTCACTGTGTCTCTCTCTGTCAAAAAACTAAATAAAATCTTTTAAAAAAATAAAATAAAATTTAGGAATTCATTCAATCTGCAATCCTGGCCTCCATCTCCATTTCAAAATTAACCTTGCCTTTTCTTATTTCCAAAAAACTAATTAAATTACTTCAAGAAGGAGTAATACTTGTCCTTTCTAAATGACATTTCTACCTTAATAGAGAGACCATAAATAAAAACACAACTAAATTTAAATAAAAACATGACTAAGATGAAAAATAACTAAATATGACAGAAAAATGAATAAAGATAAGTTTGCTTTGCTTTGTTTGTACTAAGAAGGAAGATGTCTGCTTACCCTAAATACAGGATCATCCCTACATCTTTGGTGATGATCAGAATATATTTAGCACTGATAGTTCTTAAGAATATGAGAAGTTATTTTCACAGGATTTTAAATAATTTAATAATTTCTGGTTTTCCAAAGTGCCTGTTATTCTTTACCACATTGTTAATCTTATTTCTTGCATCACTCTTTGAACTGTGTCTTGCACCTTATAGGCATTTTTTAAAATTTTTTGTTTACTTAAAGAGCTTCAACTTGAGAGTTAGGGAGAGAAAAAAATGTGTGTTGTTGTGAAGTTCATAAATGGCTTAAGACATTCCTTATAATTCCTTGATCATACCCATGAAGTGCATGTGACTCTAAGCTCTATCCTGTAGAATTAACTTAAAAGTTAAAATACGAGATGGTTAATTTTTAGAAAACTTTAAAATCTCTAAAATTTTACTCAAAATTGACTTAAAGATTTTTACATTTCAGTGAATTTTTGAGAAAATAAGCATCTATTCTAGATTTTAAATTGCATATTATTTTTAACTTATGTCATGGTATAAAAAGTACTTAACTGAAACTATACATGCACATATACACATACACATCAAAAACAAAAACAACAAAAAAAGCATGACTATGTTTCATTACAAACTCAAAGTAAAAACCTATGGATTCTTTTGCTATACTCTGGACATAACAGGTTTGCAGTAGCTACTCTAAATATATATGAGTCCCACTCAAGTGCTATATTTGCTTCCTCAGGCAAAGTCATATGCTTTACAGAATTGGATGAAGTTAGAGAAAAGTGTTTTGAAAATATTTAGTTGTAAGTTTTTAAACATTTAAAATATCTTAATGTGGTTTGCGAACACATACTGCTTTCAAAATGCAACTCTCCTCATCCCCACCTTCATAATTACAATATAACTAATCCAGAGCATGTACATAAAGGGGGAAATTCCAGTCCCCCCTCTAAACTAAGGAAGATAGTCATAAAAATATCCCCAAATTTCAGACTTTGTTACAGGATAGTTTACATTAGATCATAGAAGTACATGGTCAATTTACAAATCACCTATTAGATCACTGTTAAAATAGAAATATATCAGTGAAATCATGGACCATTTGTACAATACTGAACTTGAAATATCAAGTGTTGGGGCACCTGGGTGGTTCAGTTGTTAAGAGTCTGCCTTTGGCTCAGGTCATGATCCACGGTCCTGGGATGGACCTCTGCATTGGGCTACCTGCTCAGCTGGAAGCCTGCTTCTCCCTCTCCCACTCCCCTTGCTTGTGCTCCCTCTCTCCCTGTGTCTCTCTCTCTGTCATATAAATATATAAAATCTTTTTAAAAGAAATGAAAAAGATAAAAGAAATATCAATAGTGTTGGGGAGGAAAAAATGTTTCTCTGCTATTCAAGATTCTTCTTCCTTCTTCCTTAACTTGACATGAGACAGATTAATTAAAAAAAAGAAAAAGAAAAAACAAAGTTTGATAACATGTAGACCTCTTTTATACATGGGAGAGGCCCAGAAAAACAGAGTAACTCACTGAAATAGTGTAAGCCATCATGTTAAATACCATTCCCAGCTAAAAACAAAAGACATAAGAACAGGGAATCAGTTATGAGAGGTTACCAGGAAAAATACAGTAAACAAGGGTAAGATTATTATGTAGACTTAAGACCATGTCTCTCCACTGGTAACTGTTTCTAAAGACTTAGTCATTCCTCTCTTCCTGGAACTAAGGGAGACAGCCTAACAGATGAAGATCTCACTTATACATGTAAATGTCTCTTACAAAAGGGTGACTTCTACTGGTTTCAGAGCTTCTCTTGTGTCTGCAGTTTCTTAAAAATATCCAGCTTAGAATAAACAATGTGCCAGAGACATATCTTGCAGTGGCAAAACTTGCTCCCATGCAATAGCTAGAGTTGGGGAGAGGAGTGATTCATGAGGCTTGCTGAGAAAGCTCAATTTAAGTCATTTTTGTTACTGTAATTTTTTTTAGTCACTGGACAACAGTCAGCAACCAGAAAACACTAATGAGCAGGGAAACTAGTGGCCATTATGATAGTTTAGGATGGATTTTCCTCTGAAATAGGAAAGGTTTTTGTTTGTTTGTTTGTTTGTTTTTATAACTCAGTTGACTTCTTGATTAAAGAGTTCTAGTTGGTGAGAAACCAATGCTGATCACTGAAACTAATACTGAATACAGTATTTGTGGCAGTAGGAGGTTTGGTTGGTTGCTGTGATGACAGAAGCTCTAGAGGAACACTGTCTTTGGGAATTGCTCATTTTTGGTGATACTGTTATTGACTGTTTTGTAAAACTGGGCTTGGACACTGCATACAGGCTCTGCACCTACTGTATCAACTAAATGGGAGCATTTTTGAAAGTGAAAGTGGATTCTGTTAATATTAGATAAGGTTGGTAGACATAAGCAGAGACTCCTGGAATAAACAGTAAATTGTTACCCTATCTGAATCTGGCAGTGGGCCATGGACTTTCTATAGGTCAGAGTACAACTGTTGCCCACTTGTAAGCAGTCTCCTGAAGCACTGAAGCTATTTGTTGCTTAGAATCTGACAACATTGGATAAAATATGGAAGACTATTACTTTTAAAGTATGAAAAATGTGTTAAATTGTGTTTAGCACTTTGGAGAATGGCTTCACCTAATGAAAAGTAGAAAATATGCAAAGGTGAATTTATACCATAAGGTTACTCATGATTTGCCTAATGTATACTTCATTTTGAAAACTAGATCTCAGAACTAGCAAATATCTCTGAGTCTGGAATACTAAGAGATCTCTAAACCAGTTTAAACCATGGGTGGAGGAAGACAATGCCTTATTTCTGTAATACAGCTATAACCTTTAATAATCTCCTCAATTTAGGATGAGGTATCTGAAAGGATACCTGAAATAATAAATACTCTGAAAGCAAAAATAAACAAGTGTTTATATATATACATATATTTATATATATAAATGTTATTTACATAAACATTTATATATGCATGATATATATAAATGTTTACATATATACATGTATATATAAATATTTACTTATATACACATGTATACATATGCATATAAATGTTTACATATACACACATGCATATATAAACGTTTACATATATAGTTAACACAAAAAAATGTGCATGTAAAGGAAAGGAAAAAATTCTCAGCGTGTTAGTCTCTTAGTTGAATGAAACAGAAATTCTCTCTGGCTAACTGAGAGAAAAGGTTTAGTGTTTTTAAAGGCTATTATGTAGTTTGTAGGAGTTGTAAAAATGTTGCATAACCATTCTTGGAAAATAGACAGGGATTTGACCTTTCAAGGAGAAGAGAGAGGAAAGATACGGATGTGCAGCTTCTACAAGGAGACATCGATGCTTTTCTTCCACTAAGACTCATAGAAGGTGAAATTCTGTCCAAGTATGAAGAATGTGAGGTGTTAGTGCCCAAATCAACAAGGTCTCTGACCATTCATGCAGGTATAAAAATCAGCTAACTTAAAAAAAAGAAAGAAAAATCAAGTTGGCCTCAGAATAAACATAAAATAGAAGGGAAAATATATAGTGTTTTGAGGTGAAAAGCTTGAGACTCAAGATTTTTATACCCAGCCAAGTTGTCATTCATAGAGAAAACAGGAGAAATACACTTTAAAGAACAAGTCTATCTAGAAACCACATACCTTTCCACCCTTAGTGGAGAAACCACTCTAGCCTAGCAGGAAACTGATTAACATAAAGAAGTGATGTCAGTATTGACACTTACATGAGGCATAGAACTGCAGAATTACCTTGCTAATTATCATAAATATAACTTCAAACATAGTCAAATTTATAGTCAACACAAATAATGTAAAATGACAAAATAATTTTAAAAACATCATATAGAAAATAAAAAATTTGGGAAGCAAGAAGGAAGATGAATACTAATTTATTTTCAGATAAGAAGAGATGGAACATAGATATTTTTAAAGAATAAAATAGAGAAATAATTATATGTAACATATATTTATATATAAATATTTTCAAAAAAATGAACTTAAATAATGGCTGGAATAAAACCAGATTTTTCTGGAAAAAATCTAGAATATAGAAATAATAGTATAATAAGTAGAGCAAAAGCTAATCATTATAAAAAAAAGAATTGACAAGGATAAATAAAATATGTCACAAAAGTAAAATCATACACCCCAAGATTTTGTAATTTAAGAAATCAAGAAAATATTTAGAAAGGGAAAATAAAGAGTGGTAGCCCATAATTTGTTGTGTTTGAGCACTGGTTTCTTTTAATTTGTGACCAAAAGCAAAGACACCATTGCCAAAATATAGACAATGTATATGCAAATTCTCATATATAATTCTACTTGTAAATTTTATGTTGGAAGACCTACTGATTATATACTTTTATATACTTCTATAGTTCATTCAAAGGCCACTTCTATTTCTATCTAATCTAGTATTTTAGACTGTTACTCCAGATTTAATTCTCAATTAAAATAAATGACTTCATTTCAAATCTATAGTCTTATAAGGAAACACAAAGTATTTTTATAAACTTCTTTATAACTTTATAACTCTTTATAAACCATAAGAGATGATTATGTTCTCAACAGTATTTTATTTTCCAACCATAGACAACTAAAAATTCAGGCATTTCAAGTCATTCTTGATGTGATTCTATATGGAAAGGCAACTATTTTCATAGAATCTACTGCTGTTCTTAAAATTATTATATCCTTCCTGGTAGCTGGAAGGAAATTATTTTTAAGAAAAAAATATTTGTTGTATAGAGATTTCAAGTAGAGCTATACATTATTTTACATTAACCTAAAATGTTTGCTATAAAGTAAACATGTGCCTGGAGTAATTAATTCTCATTTTAAATGTGTAATTACAAAAATCTCTACCCTGAAAATACTGTAAAACTTAAGTTGCCCACTGGGTTTCTTGTCATAAATATGAAAGTATTTCATTTATGGGAAGTTAAATATAATATTTGCTGGGGACCTTTAGAGAACATATTAGAGAAACATCATGATGATTTTGAAAGCATTGCTTTTGTGCCTTTGCTCATTGGTTTTTTTCAGAAAAGAAAAGGAAATTTCAGTTTCTTATTGATTCAAGATTTTAAAAAACTCCACATGTGATTATTTAGTGGGTTTCATAAGACACTTTTTTTTTTTAAGATTTTTATTTATTTATTTGACAGACAGAGATCACAAGTAGGCAGAGAGGCAGGCAGAGAGAGAGGAAGGGAAGCAGGCTCCTTGCTGAGCAGAGAGCCCGATGCAGCGCTCAATCCTAGGACCCTGAGATCACAACCTGAGCCGGGGGCAGAGACTTTAACCCACTGAGCCACTCAGGCACCCCTCATGAGACACTTTTAATCTTTCTCTTTTCTTAATTATCTATTGAAGAAATTTAGACAATTTTCTGCAGAGTTTCCCTATCTGTATCTTTTCCAGTTGTAAATCTAAGTTCCTCTGATTTCCAAATCTCCTTTAGTAATTGGGTCTAAAGTTTGTTTAGTTGAGTTTGATTGTTTTTTTTCTTTGTTGTTGTTTATTTGCTTGTTTGTTTTATGGCCAAGACCACTTCATAAGTGCTATGTTTTTGTTATTTTTTTCCAAGAAGAGAAACATGTATCTCTTTGTTATGTTAATGACCAGGGATATTCATATTTATGAGTTACTTAGGGGTTGAAAATTGAGAATAAAGAAACAATATTTCCTCAGCTATTTGTTTACCCAGAGATACAGTTTCTATAAGAAAGCTGAATAAAACTTGATTCTTTATTATTTTTAAAAAATGTTGTTTTCTTAGCATCCTTCAATTTTCAGTATCATGGATATTATTATTGGACCCAATTTTTTATTGACCTCTGGTTTTCTTCCTTATGCTTTTTGCTTTGTGACTTTGCAGATTCTCCCAATCAAAGCAAAAAATGTATTCTATGACCCCTTGACCTTGAACCAAACTATGTGATTTCTCTTGGCCAGTGGGCTATTAGCAAATTTAAAGCAAGCAGAGACATGAAATATGTTTGTATGGTTGAACTTTCTTTTCTGTGGTTGAACTTTCTTTTCTGCATTTGTCTTTACCATGAGAAGAACATGCTCTAAGAAACCTACCAACCCAAGTAAGCTGAGAAAGTTGTGAAAAAACTATAACCCAACCTGCAACTTGGAACTAAGCCCAGATAAACCCAACCTAGATCAGTTAGCCTTTTCAGCCTATTATATGCGAGAAAGAATAAATAATTATTATTTTATTCCACTAAGTTTGTGTAGGGTTTTTATGCAGTATTGTATTGTATTGTATTATATTGTATCTTTTAGATTCAGTTAGCCAACATACATCATTAATCTCAGATATAGAGTTCAGTAAATCATCAGTTACTTACAACACTGAGTGTTCATCACATCATGTGCTGCGCTTAAAGCCTATCAGCATATTATCCCATCCCCCATTCCAGCAACCCTCAGTTTGTTTTCTATAGTTAAGAGTCTCTCTTGGTTTTTCTCCCTCTCTGATGACTTCCCATTCTGTTTTTCCTCTCTTCCTCTATGGTCCTCTGTGTTGTTTCTTATATTCCACATGTGAGTGAAACTGCAGTATTTTTGTGGCAACAACTAACTAATAAGCTCACCAATTGTTTTTTTGTTTCTATTTTTTGTGTTTTTAGTACATTAAGGACTTGTGGATTTGAACACATATGTGTTTCAATCATTTGCAATTATTTTCTTGAATTAAGTTAACAATTGGCTCAAAGTTGAACATTGCAAAAATCTTCATATTAATTCTTGTGTCCTTTGACATAATTTTAATGGTCTTTGATAGTCTAACACTCAACAAGTTATGATCAGTCCTTTATCTTGTTCAATTAACAGAAATAATAAAGAACGAAATGGGTATAAGGAGTCTAGACAAGTTTTAATTGTTTTCTATAGTTACTAATTCAATATTTTCTTAAAAATTGTATGCTGATTAAAAAAAAATATTTTAGTGGTGTCAATGAGTTAGTTTTGCAAATATCCTGCACTGCTTTCTGTGCCTATTCATTAAATAACTCGAACACAAAGCACCATAAATGCCAAAATAGTATCATCAGTAGCAGTGCCAGTTCCACATTTCCTTGAGAAACATAATAGCCTATGTTCCCCATGACACGCACCCATACCTCACCTTCCTGAGTTATTTCTTAAAGGATACAATGAAAGGAAACTTTGCTGATTCAAAAAAAGTCTAGCAATTGGGCTAAGGGTTAGGGATCATATTTGATATGCAGTTACCTCATTTCAACTCAGTTATGTTTATAATAAATAATATTCTCAACATCTTTTCTTACCATTTCCACATATACAGTAAATCTTATCCTCTGAATATAGAATTATCATTTTTTGTATAAGGTAAACTATTAAACTATAAAAAATATGATATTGGGAATAATACCATAATCTGCTGGTCACCTAATTATTACTGCCAATGAAAATTTTACCAATAAAATGTTTTTCTATTGCAAATAGCACATTATCAATCAACTCTTTAACAAGGAAATGAAATATATCCTTCCTGCAAGACCTAGGATTTTCTGTCATTTCATTTCATTTTATTTTATTTTATTTTATTTTTCTCAGTGTTCCAAGATTCATTGTTTATGCACCACACCCAGTGCTCCATGCTATATGTGGCCTTCTTAGTACCCACCACCAAGCTCACCTAACCCCCCACCCTCCTCCCCTCCCAAACCCTCAGTTTGTTTCTCAGAGTCCACAGTCTCTCATGCTTTGTCTCCCCGCTCCGATTTCCCCCAATTCACTTTTCCTTTCCTTCTCCTAATGTCCTCCGTATTATTCCTTATGCTCCACAAGTAAGTGAAACCATATGATAATTGACTCTCTCCACTTGGTTTATTTCACTCAGCATAATCTCCTCGAGTCCCATCCATGTTGATACAAAAGTTGGGTATTCATCCTTTCTGATGGAGGCATAATACTCCACTGTGTATATGGACCATATCTTTTTTATTCTATTCATTCATCTGTTGAAAGGCACCTTGGTTCTTTCCATAGTTTGGTGATTGTGGCCATTGCTGCTATGAACATTGGGGTAGAGATGGCCCTTCTTTTCACTACATCTGTATCTTTTGGGTAAATACCCAATAGTGCAATTGCAGGGTCATAGTGTAACTCTATTTTTAATTTCTTAAGGAATCTCCACACTGTTTTCCAAAGTGGCTGCACCAACTTGCATTCCCACGAACAGTGTAAGAGGGTTCCCCTTTCTCCACATCCTTTCCAACATTTGTTGTTTACTGTCTTGCTGATTTTGGCCATTCTAACTTGTGTAAGGTGGTATCTCAATGTGCTTTTGATTTGAATATCCCTGATGGCTAATGATGGTGAACATTTTTTCATGTGTCTGTTAGCCGTTTGTGTGTCTTCTTTGGAGAAGTAAGACCTAGGATTTTCTAAGTGTCCCTAGTATAGAAACATATCTTTTTTTTTTTTTTATTTTCAGATATCTATATGTTTGTTCGGCTTTGATTTATTATGTTTGTGAGAATCATCTTCTTCTTGAAACTTTATAATTTCCTAAATGTAATGTTAGCTAAAAGAACCCTAAATGAGAGATCAGTGGAGAATATGTCCATTCCTTTTGATATTTGTAAAATGTTATGCAGCACTTTAATTGTCATTCTTATTGTCTTCATTTTACCTTTTATGTCAATCAGCCATAGTAGAAAATATTATTTAATTCCAGCTACTTCATTTAAAATACTTTATTTTCACTAGAAGTAAAATATTTTTGAAAAATGTTTATTCCTCACTGAAGTAAGACTCTAATTCTTTGCAAAATGACATGATTTTTTAGAGAGCAATACAAATAATTCTCAAAAGATTTACATGGTGGGGTGCCTGGATGGCTCAGCAGGTTAAGCCTCTGCCTTCAGCTCAGGTCATGATCTCAGGGTCCTGGGATCGAGCCCCACATCAGGCTCTCTGCTCAGCAGGTAGCCTGCTTCTCCCTCTTCCTCTGCCTGCCTCTCTGGCTACGTGATTTCTCTCTCTCTCTCTCTGTCAAATAAATAAGTAAAATTAAGAAAAAAGATTTACATGACATTTTCCAGGTTGAATGTGGCTCAAATATAATTAGATGACTATATGACAATATTATTTTCCTGGGATTTTTGTTAGATTCCTGTTATCTAAAATATGCAGATAAAAATAATTGAATAGCCCCAACTAGAAAGGAGAGTCAGTCATAAGCCTAGGTAAATCTGTTAAAAATCTAATCTTAACAGTACATCATTAGAGAAATCAGTTAGGCTTTGACTCAATATCCAGTACACATATAGTTATTATCATCATGATGTCACTCATAATCTTAAATAAATTTTAATTTTAATAAATCTTACTGCGATTTAAGTATATCTAAAGGGCTTATGATAGTTTTAAAATATTTATGCACTTTTCTTCACCTGGAATTTAAAATGGACAAATATGAAAGGGTTGAAATATTGATAATATTGATAATTTTCTATCATCACATGTCTGAATACTGTTAACGTTTTAAGGTACAATTCAAAAGTTTTCTATTTCTAAAAGGGAATTATCTTTCCTTACTTTGAACTTTTATTGTATTTCATTATTACTTCATGTCATTTATCAATGACTTATTTATATGCATGACATATCTTCCTAAATTTAAATTCTTTGAGAGTAAGAAATATTTCCCTGGGCATCAAATCTAATGTCTGCCATATAATAGCTTTCACTAAATATTTGTTTGAATGAATCAAAAATTAATTAATGGATTGTTTCAGCAAAATAAAAGATGATAATGTTATCTTTATCTGGTAAACAGCCCTTTAAATATTCAAATGCAATAAATGTGGTGTTAATGTATCTCAAGACATGTGCTTCCTATTTGATGCTTGGATTGTCAAATGCTCATGGCTTATTAACCCTGTAGCTTATGAAAGTTGAAAAAGAAAGTCATATTTGCATAGTTCTCTAAATCATTATTTCTTATCTTTCTCCTATTGAATAATTCATAAAATAAACAAATAGTTTTAAAGTAGAATGAAATGAAACATGTGAATGAAATGAAATGAATGAAAATGAAACAATGAAACATGTCTACATTAGAAAGAGAGGAAAATAGAGATATAACTTAAAAATAAAAAACATATATAATATTCATTAGTTGCAGGTGAACACTGCATACAAATGAGTCTCATCTATTCAGTCAACAAATTCTTGGGAAAGACTGGAATAGTTAGAGAGAAATGATGAAAAAAAAAAAAAAAACAAACAGATCATTTCCCTTGAAGAATTCCCCATTAAGATAGAATATAGAAATATAAAAACCTAAGTACGAAATGATGAATTAAGTTCTGTAAAGAGGTAACTGAAAAGTGCTAAAGGAACACTGAGAAGTACAGAGGCAGGTAAAAAAAAAAATGGTTTTGGGGGAGGGGGTTGGAGGCAGTCAGGAAACTTCAAAGGAGAGGTGGCATTTAAACTGATTTTCAGAGTGTACAATACATTTTATCCTTCAAGTATCTGTGTGGAGAGAAGCAGTGAGAGGTATTTCAGATACAGACAGCAGAAGTTCAATTTAATGAAGGATGAAGAAGTGTGAAAGATTTTGGACTAGGACGTAATTGGGTATGGTTGGATATCTATTAAATGAATATTTTGGAGTAGCTGAAGAGTTTACTCCTAAAGGAAGTGGCTTAGAATGGTATCAGAAAAAGTGCTTTAAAAGAGTGTCTAAATGTTAGACTTTATCCTCAAGGCAATGGAAATCTGTTGGAGGTTTTTAGGTGGTAATTAAAATAATGAATTTGATATTTAAACCAATAACTCCAGTTGATGTTACAATTAAAAGTTTAAAAAATACAAAATATATTTAAGCGTATTTTTTGGACTTTGTCCTAATAAATTATGTTTCTGCTATAAAAGTTTCATCCACACTGGAAAACTGAAATCAAGTGAATTGCAAAACATTTGGTTACTGGGATAGAAGTGCCTAAATTAGGATGTCCCTTTTTGAGGTTGGAAGGTTTTTAATTATGATTTTCTAGTCAGGGCAGGAAATAATTTCTATGTTTTCCATTCAGATAAAGGTGTTAAGTTCCTCATTTCGAAGTTCATATAAAAAAATTAAATGTCCATGGGATATTTTGTTTTTGAAGCATTATAAGGAAAACCAAAAATTTTGTCCATGAGGATATTATGAGCAATAGAGAGCAGAGACCACCATTGTTTTTAATTGCGTATTATGTCTCAGTCACCTTTTTGGGTTGCATTTATGTACATGTGTCCATTGATTTTCATTTAGCTCTATGAGATGTAGAGATGTGGAATCTAAGGCCAAGAGAAGTTTAGCACGTTCCCGAGTTCATCCCAGTAATAGGGGCAGAGCCATTTGACTAAAAAAGAAAAAAAATTCTAAATAACAGTTATTTTCAAGATATTCTATTAGTGAATTTCGTTTCCTACATGTAAATATAACTAAAGCATTTATAATGGCAAGATACTAGTTCTCAAACTGGATAGAAGTACAGTGCAATTTGTAAAAGAAAAACATCCATTATTTAGAATAAAATGTATAGATTCTCACAAAAGTAAAAGAATGGACAGTCCTGACATGTGTAATCTCCATTTATGACTAACACTTGATACAATGTACCAACGTGTTTCTCAAGTGGATTAAAGTGACTCTTGTTATATTGCCTGGCATCTATAGGTTTCCTATGTAGCAGACAATCCAACTATCTACTGGCAAGAAATGATAAATTAAAAAAAGAAAACAACTAAAATATTTTAAAAAGTACCATGTGGCAGGGTGGGGAATATTTTTATTTTAACTCTTTGGTGTGGTACATTTGAAGATAACAATTTAGAACCAATTTGAGGGCTCTTCCCATTTTTCTGAGTATATAATATGATAAGAAAGAAAGTTACTTTCCATCCTGAGTAAAATACATATACTCTTCCCACTTACTCTTTAGAAGAAGAAAGAAGAGTGAATTTGTAGCATTCTTCTTCAGAGGAGATTGGCCCAGAGCAAGGCACTATCTTTTATCTGTTTTGTTTGTCAGTGCAGTAACTACCAGGGGGAATCATGGGATGGTCCAGATGCATGGAACTTTTGAGATAGTACTGTAGCTCTCAAGTCCATCGTGCACAGATGAGGAAACTGAGATGCAGAGAAATTAAGGTTACCCAGGGAATTAGTGGGTGATGAAAATGTTGAGAATTATTTAGACCAACTAAGAATCATTTAGAATAATCATATGTTTCTAAAACAACTATAATGTTTTGGGGGTTATTCAAAGTACAATTGAGAAAGTTGTAGAATGAATGATCCCATAAGTAACCTCTGGTTATAGAGATTACTCAGTAGGAGAACTTATGTAGCTGTCATAGGTTTAACTGTAGTTTAGCATAGGGTGGGATGAATTAAATTCTTCCATAGTGGGGATGTGGGGAAAGACAAAGAAGAGGTTCTGGAAAGTACAGGCGAACTATTACATATGTCAGGAAAAATTACTTTATTGAAAGAACTGACCAATTACACTACTATTTGCTGAGCCAAGACTAGAATCAGCTTAATTCTTGACATCCCTCTAGCTTTGAGTTTGGTGTGTGTGTGAGGGTGGTGGCATTTTTCCAAATCTATTTAGTCTGGTGCATATCACATCAGAACCATAATTCTTGTCTTATTTGTAGCTTTAAAGTATTTATGTGATGATTAAGGTTGGTTTTATTAGTTTTCTAGGGCTAGCATAACAATACACCACTGACAGTGTGGTTTAAAAAACAGTAATTTATTTTCTCTTAGTTCTGGCAGCTAGAAGTCCAAGATCAAGGTATTGCCAGGTTTGGTTTATTCTAAGGAGCTCCCCTTGGCTTGCAGGTGGTCACCTTCTCACTATGATTTCGAATGGTCTTTCCTCTGTGTGTACACAATCCTGACATCTCTCTGTGTGTCCAAATTTACTTTTCTTCTATCGTCACCCAGTCAGATTGGATTAATGAACCCTCGTGCACTCATTTTAACTTAATCACCTCTTTCATGGCCCCCATCTCCAAATATGGTAATTTGTGAGGTACTGAAAGTTAGGGTTTCAATGTATGAATTTGGGTGTGTGGGGGGGAGACACAATTCTGCTCATATCATCTGTCTTCCCTTAAGAATGTAAAATTCATGAGGCTATGTACTGTGTTAATTTTATTTCTCGCTGTATTCCAGAAACATAATGCTATGTTTGGTATGTTTTAGATGTTTGATGTTACTTTTGGATGAATGAATGAATGAATCAATCAATCAATCAATGAGGATGATGCTGTGTTAAAAAGAAGTCACAAAAAACATTTTGAGGAGTTGTAAGATATCTGGAAATAAAAATGTTGAGAAATTGCTACTTTTGTTTTCTACAAACTTCACGTGATGTTAGAAGCTGTCAAGATTTTTCCCCCCCGGGAGTCATAAAGGAGAGTGTAGATGGTAAAAGGACACACAATTCCATGAAAAAAAGAACAGGGGGTATAGAAGAACCAAATTCTTTGACAAAAATGAGGGGAAAAAATTCTGGAATTGCCCAAGTGGGAAAAGTAAGCTAAATCTTGTATCTGAACTACACTTTTTTTTTTTTTAAAGACCCTTGTCACTTATTCACAGATGAGGAATATTCTTCTGTGGAAAGCATGTGTATCATTTCTGCTTTTAAAGTGAACTACATAATATTACTATAGGGTGTTGAACTAGCTGGTGCACAAGACAGCCCCTTCTGAGGTGGAAATGATACTGTATTAGTCAGAGCCAAAGCTCAGCTGAATACTTAAAATCCGTTGGGTGCAAAGGAGACCAAGCATCTGTGAAAAATGCATACAGGTTTTCTGTCAGTAGCTGAATTAAAAATCCTTTGGGTGAATTGAAAGCACTGTTAAAATTCTATCTTATCAGCAAATTTCTTTCTGTTTATAATACTTTACTTTCTTTGAATAATATTCTGACTATCATAAGGATTTATCTTATGTGCTTTACCTTTCTCATCCTTTTCATACTCTCACCTTTTCCATTCTTCTCTGACACGCTTTCTGTAAAGCTGTTCATGTTTCACTAGGGTAATCTAGAAAAGTCATATGACAATCTATAGGAACAATAAAGAAGACTTCTATGGATACAGAATCAAAATAATTAGTGTAATACACCAAAGGAAAATGACCTAAAACAGTGTAACTTAAAATGAGCGGCAATGTTTTATAAAAAAATAACACTTTCTTTAATTTGTGGCTATTTTGATTCTTCAAAGATGGTGGCAATAATCTCTATGTTATTAGAAGTAACTAATTATATCCAAAAAGGCTGATTCTTTTTTAACCTAAGTTAAAGATGCACCTGGAGACTGTACTAAAGAGTAGGAGCTAAAATGAGATTAGAAGTGATTTAGTCACAGATTCAGAAATCTAAGTTAGAAAAAATATAGCATTACTACAAATGAGATATGAAGCTGAAAGAAACATTTCTAAATGATAATTATAAGATAAATCAGCCAACCATGCCAGAGAAAGAACTGTTATCTTTCTAATACCTAATATAATAATAAGAGTATTATCCAAAAAAGATTCATAGTGTATATAGTAAAAAATATAAGGTGTTGGGAATATTATAGAAATATATCGGATGTTTAACTAATTAAAATATTAGGCAATATTTTGGATTTTATGATGTTCGTCATATTTGACATCTTTCAGAAGTGTACTTTGTTGGGTATTTTCTCGTTCTAAAAAATAATTACTTCTGGGGGGCACCTGGGTAGCTCAGTCAGTTAAGCATCTGCCTTTGGCTTAGGTCATGATCTCAGGGTCCCACGTCAGGCTCCCTGCTTGGTGCGGATCCTGTTTCTCTCCCTCCCTGGGCCCCTCCCCTCACCCCTGTGTTCTCTTTCTTTCTCTCTTGCTCTCTCTATCTCAAGTGGATAAATTAAATATTTTTAAAAAATAATTACTTCTGTACCTATTTTATATTCCAGCTGTGTATTTCTGCTTATTTTTTTTTTTAAAGAATGCCCCCCAAATTGCAAAAATTTGAGATCCCACAAAGCCAGGAGACATCCTTGGATTAAATTTACTTTATCATAGGACATGTTGCTAGATCCTTTTTCTTTACGTTGAATTCAAACTTGTCAGCCCATTATCTTTTACTTGTGGACCAAGGCTCAATCCTCAGTAACCAAATAAAACAACCTTATTTTTTTTTCCAAAATAGACCTATCATTCTCCTTATTGTCTGTCTTATTTGTGATGGAAAGTATGCTCAGTTCCTTCAAGTGCTTTTCATATGAAAATAGTAAACCAATCTCTGTTTTCCGTCTATGCTTCATGTTACTCTTAAAAATAAGCGAGACATGATAGTATGAATTTACGATAAAGCCATAAAATAGTGTTATAATACAACAGTATTTCTGTTATTCCATTTTAGATGCTATTTATAATGTAACTTAAAGAAAAATCAACTTTGTTGGTGACAGGTATGCTCACAACTAGCCTCCCTCCAGGGTTAATTTGTCTAATTAAGCAATATCATTTTTTAAGTAATCTTATTCTCATTAAATCAGGTATAAATCTACCATTATATACTGTTTGATTTTCCACAAGGAAGTCTTCTAAAATTCAAATATTTTATGCCTGCCAAATTTCTTTGCTCTGAAAAAAAAAATAAAGCTTTTTCTGAGAAGAATAAACTCATTTCTTCAGTAATCTGTTTTTTTCAAGGACTCACAAAATATATTTTAGTAATACAATATGTAACTTTAACTAGAATGGCATTGTTTGTATTTGGCTTTAACAGAACTTGCTTCCTCCATGTTTTGAATATCAAAATGACATTTGGAAGAATGTCATACAATCCTTCATGGATCTCTCCTACAGGAGAGATTCTGTAGGATCTCTTAGGATCTCTTGCTAAGGCTGGGTATGTAAGACAGTAGTGTCCTAACTGCTTTTACTTAGTTAATATCTCAGGATTGTGTTTGCAGCAAGCAACTTTTAAGGATGAAGTAATGTCTTTTTTCTGGGACAAAGAGCATGCTTGCTTACTGGTATAATAAGGTAGTAAGTTTCTTAGACTCAGAGTTCTTCTTGTGTAACATAATTCACTATGTGTACAGATACTCATGTAGGCCCATTTGCATCACTTTTATTGGAAATGGGGCTCCAGAAACTGATATAAACATGCATCTATATACACCTTTTGCTATAATAGTTTTTTGTCTCTGACCCAGGAAATTAATGTCTTCTGGCACTAGGCATGACACTATGGCTGGCTAACTTACCAGTTTGTGAGTAGGTCAAATCTCAGACCCTTTAAATTTTGTGACAAACTATTTCCTCATCTTTTTCTCTTCACCCTCATTTTACAATTTCTGAGAGAGGTTAATAATGGCAATTGGTAGAATTCTGGTATAAAATTGTGGCATTAGTTAATACTTTCTCTTTCTCTTGGAACCATCCAAATACAACAAGAAAAATTTAAAAATGAAGGTTTAATTTTCATTTTGGGTAGAAGTAGGAGACTCATGTAATTAAAGCCTCCAAAATACATGTAAAAACTGCCAGCATCAGCAAAGAGTAAGCAGAAGTCCTATGGGGCAAAAATGAAGAGCCATGGGGAATGATGAGACAGCCTAGCAGCAGTACATCTCAGTGAAAGTACTTTTCCTAAAAGGGAAAGGTGAAGCACAATTAGTATATATTAGGCATTTTATGTTTTGAACACTGGTACAAGAATGTGATAATGAATTAGTATGGCAACAGAAGCCTCTGTGAACCAAGTTTGGTTTTGAGGAGGTGGCAGTACCTAAATAATCATCCAAAAAGGTAGTATATTCCAGAAGTTCTCTATGTGGCAGCAGAGAAGAAAACCACTAGGTTGTAAGAAGGAATAAGACTACAAGACTAAAAAAAAAAAAAAAAAAAAAAATTCTGTAAGACTAGGCTACACCTACTTCCCTAACATACATTAGAAAAACCTACCTCGTGAACTGATGTAAATGTAAGGAAAGAGCAGCAAAACATAATAACTTGATAAGATAACATAGTCTAAAATTAACATAAATATTGTTATACACATACAACATCCAGATAAAGGTATAAAAGAAAAAATTATCTTTTAGAATACAAACAAGGTAGGATATCTAGGAATACCTAACACTATACAAGTCTTACGTGAAGAAAACTTTAAACATTCCAGAAGAACATTTGAAAAAGAATGACCTACACTGAACTTTGGAAATATATTAATATATTATAGATGTAATTTGCAAATATTTTCTTCTATTCCCAGGGTTGTCTTTTCATTTTTTTGATTGTTTTCTTTGCTATAAAGAAGTTTTTATTTTTTTCTTTTTCTACATAGTATTAACTTAAATTCAATTAATTAATATAGCATATTATTAGTTTCAGAGGCAGTGTTCAGTGATTCATCAGTTGCATATAACACACAGTGTTCATCACATTATGTGCCCTCCTTAATCCCTATCACCCAATTACTCCATCCCCCAACTCACCTCCTCTGCAGCAACCTTCAGTTTGTTTCCTGTAGTTAAGAGTCTCTCATGGTTTTTCTCCCTCTCTAATGTCTTCCCATTCAGTTTTCCCTCCCTTCCCCTATGATCCTCTCCACTGTTTCTTATATTCCACAAGTGAGTGAAACCATATAATTGTCTTTCTCTGATTGACTTATTTTACTCAGCATAATAATCTCCAGTTTCATTCACATTGATGTTAACGGTCAGTATTCATCCTTTCTGAGGGTTGAGTAATATTCCACTGTATACATATACCAAATCTTCTTTATCCATTCATGCATCCATGGACATCTGGGCTCCTTCCATAGTTTGGCTCTTGTGGACATTGCTGCTATAAACTTTGGGGTGCACATGCCCCTTTGGATCATTACATTTGTATCTTTGTGGTAAATACACAGTAGTGCAATTTCTGGGTCATAGGATAGCTCTATTTTTAACATCTTGAGGAACCTCTACACTGTTTTCCAGAGTGTCTGCACCAGCTTGCATTCCCACCAACAGTGTAGGAGGGTTCCCCTCCTTGCCAGCATCTGTCATTTCTTGACTAATTAATTTTAGCCATTCTGACTGGTGTGAAAGGTTATCTCATTGTGGTTTTAAGTTGTATTTCCCTGATGCTAAGTGATATGGAGCATTTTTCCTTGTGTCTGTTGGCAATTTGTTTGCCTTCTCTGGAGAAATGTCTGTTCATGTCTTTGGCCCTTTTCTTGACTGGGTTATTTGTTTTTTAGGTATAGAGTTTGATAAGTTCTTTATAGATTTTGGATACTATCCCTTTATCTGATAAGACATTTGCAAATATCTTCTCCCATTCCATAGATTGCCTTTTAGTTTTGTTGACTGTTTCTTTTGCTGTGCAGCAACTTTTTATCTTGATGAAGTCCAAATAGTTCATTTTTGCTTTTGTTTCCCTTGCCTTTGGAGATATGTCTAGCAAGAAGTTGCTGCAGCCAAGGTCAAAGAGGTTGCTGTCTGTGTTTTTCTCTAGGATTTTTCCTGTCTCACATTTAGGTCTTTTATCCATTTTGAGTTTATCTTTGTGTATAGTATAAGAAAATGATCCAGATTCATTCTGCATGTGGCTGTCCAATTTTCCCAACACCATTTGTTTAAGAGACTGTCCTTTTTCCAATGAATATCCTTTCCTTCTTTGTTGAAGGTTACTTGACCATAGAGTCGAAAGTCCATTTCTGGGCTCTCTATTCTATTCCACTGATCTATGTGTCTGGTTTTCTGCCAGTACCATACTGTCTTGATGATTATAGCTTTGTAGTATCGCTTGAAGTCGGCATTGTGATGCCACCAGCTCTGGTTTTCTTTTTCAGCATTTCCTTTGGCTATATGGGAGTATTTTCTGGTTCCATACAAATTTTAGAATTATTTATTCCAGCTCTGTCAATGTCAATGGTATTTTGATAAAGATCACATTGAATGTGATGATTGCTTTGGGTGATATAGACATTTTAACATATTTGTTCTTCCAACCCATGAACATGGAATGTCTTTCCATTTTTTAATGTCATCTTCAGTTGCTTTCATCAGTGTTTTACAGTTTTCAGAGTACAGGTCTTTTGCCTTGTTAGTTACTTTTATTCATAGGTATCTTATTATTTTTGGTACAATTTTAAATAAGATTGTTTTCTTAATTTCTCTTTCTGCTGCTTCATTACACCAGATTTTTGCAAATTGATTTTGTATGCTGTGACTTTACTAAATGTATTTATCAGTTCTAATAGTTTTTTTGGTGGAGTCTTCCAGGTTTTCTTTATATGTTATCATGTCTTCTACAAATAATGGCAATATTACTTCTTTCTTATCAATTTGGATGCCCTTTATTCCTTTTTGTTGTCTTATTGCTGTGGCTAGTACTTCCAGTACAAAATTTTAAATGTATGTATCACTTGACCAGTTCCTCTTTGGGGAATTTATCCTTAATATATATTCATACATGTGTGAAACAACTTATATATGGTTATTTATTACAATATTACATGTTATAGCAAAAGATGAGAAATAACCTAGGTGCCCATCAATAGAGGATTAGTTAAATAAATAAGCATTTGTCCATACAACAGAATAATATGCATCAGTTAAAAAAAGGCAATGCAACTGAATGATGAAATAGGGCAATTAAAGGTTCAAAGGAATTATGATTACAGCAAATTAAAATATATTAAATATATAAAAATTCATGAGTTCAAAATGACCCCCAAAAAAGAAAAAAAGTACCCCATCAGCCACTATTACAGGATGCTGGAAAACCAATTCTTTATTCCAAAAATATGTTAAATATCCTGTCTTTCCTGTAGGTATTTCATAGTACCCCAGAATTTGGTGAGTAAAAGTTCTTTATCAAAAATTACAGCAAGCTAAAGCAAGAAGGATAACAGAATTATTAAATTACTATTTTACGACTCCTTATGAGATAATGGATCTAAGCAACCATCATCAATGGCTACTAAAAGCATTATGGAAGACTTAAAGGGGAATTTTATACTGAATGAACCAGGCCAATACCACCTAAATGTGCTGATTAACTACTACAAGTGTAACTATCCCACGATACATGCATCCTGCTAAGATGCATCAGGAAGAAGATAGAATCACTTATGAAGGATGCTTGTAAATAGTTACAATTGAATCTAATAAAGCACTGGTAAAAAAGCCTCTAGTTCTAACTATTCCTTTACAGGAAGTAGAGTTGGAAGAGGACCATGTTAAATTCCAAGAGGTTATAGTCATCCACACTTGAATGTTGAAACAACTAATTCTGAATATGGGAAATTTTACAAGACAGTGATCCTTACATTTAAAAAAAGGAAGCGGAGGAAGCCAGAAAGAAGAAAAAAAAGAAAGAGAAATATAGATTAGAAGAGACTTTGAGACATATCAACCAAATGCAATCTACAGACTTGTTTGAACAGTGATTCAATTAAACCATTTGTCAAAATGGATTTTGAGCAAAAATGGGGAGGGACTTGAACACAGTCTGATATTTTGGTTACATAAATGAGCTATTATTGATTTAGCTGAGTGTGATAGTGGCTTTGTGGTTATGCAAGTAAACAAATGTCTTTATCTGTGAGAGATATATACTGAAGTATTCATTGATGAAATAAAATAAGTGAAATCTGTTTTAAAATACTCCAAGAAAAAAATAGAAATGGAGATTAGATAAAGCAAGATGAGCAGAGTACTGATAATTAGCCCTAGAACTTCATTATATTATTCTTTTACCTATATTTGTTTTTAAAGTTTCCATAATAAAAAGTGCAGGGGTACCTTGGTGGCTCAGTTGGTTAAGTGTCAGACTCTTGATTTCAGCTCAGGTCATGATCTCAGAGTTATGAAATCAAGTCATATGTCAGGCTCTGTGCTAGGCATGGAGCCTGCTTAAGATTCTCTCTCTTCCTCTCTCTCTCTTCACCCTTCACCTCCACCACACCCTTCCCCTCACACTCACTCTCTTTCTCTTTCTCTGAAAAAAAAAAAAAAAGGAAGTAGAAATGGAAATCTCTTTATATATGTATGTGGAACAATTACCAAACGTAATTTGGAAATGATTGTATATGCTAATTGTATATAATTGTTAATATTTTTATAAAAAAGAGGAAAATAAATAAAAATGTAGATTCATGTTTGTGTATCAAAACAGAGAGAAGCTATGAAAGGTTACAGAAGAAAATAACAGAAGTGAGTAGCTATGGAAGGGAATAGGGGAAGAATTTAAGCATAATGTGAACTCATTTAGAGCACACAAATAAATAAAAGTAAACTAAGTTGTTTACATATATCATTATGAAAACTGAAAACTAAGCATAACTGATATGAAATTAAAGAAGCACACAATTAATAACGTACCTTTGCATATTCTGAGATCTTAACTGTGTCCAAGTAACATCTCTTCATCTAAGCAAAATCCATAGAAAATGGCAATTTGGGGTTTTATTCTTCATGTTTTCTTAGTCATTTTGGATCTATTTAATCAAGACTAGGGTACTGTACTTAATTTTCCTCCTCTCTGAGTTCAGGAGAAACTCCTTTTTACCTAATTTAGAATTTCACAAAATTCTAAACATATTCGTCATCATCACAGCTTTTTAAAATACATATAATAATATTTTAATAGATAACTTCTCTTTTATAATAACAGTTGTTGTAACTCCCAGTTACCAATGTTTATTCTTCTTATCCATTTAGCAGAGTTGAATGAGTTTCTACTTTAATGAGTTTTTACTCTATTCTGTATCTTGGTAATATAAAATCAATCAGACTCGGTTTCTGTCCTCAGTTTAGTGAGGGAGACAAATGTGAGCAAGTAATTATAATACAAGTGAAAAAACAGAAAGTAAGATTTGAGAAATCTGGCTTCCTTCTCATGGCTAATAAGATTATACCACAATCTCCACTATGTAGTCTACATCTATGAGCCTATGTCTTTCTAGAGCTGAACTTTCCTGTCATTATTCTGAAATAACTAACCCACGTGCTCATTTTTCATATCTTCTCATGTCTCTATGTCCTTGTAAAGCTTAGTGTTCAGCTCCAATGGTTCTTTCAGCTACATTTCTTGTTTTTTTCTCCATTGGAATTTTAAGTGAATTTTTTGGGAGTGCTTCTCTTCTGACCACATTTCTTTTAGAGACTCAGGTGAAGGGATCATATCCAACATTCTTTTTTTTTTTTTTTTTTGAAGTTTACTTGCCCTAATCTAGCCTGTCAGTCTGACTATTCCTTGATTTCCCTTGTTATCACAGACTAAAACAGCTAACTGCTTCACCAACATCTTATTATTTCTAATTCATCAGTTGGTTCTTACATGATGGTAAAAATTAGGACAACAGTAGTAAAATTTCTTGTCACTTGTTCTTCCTTCTCAGTGGTAAAATCAACATTGGCATCAATTAAAGTGAAAAATTGATCAGCCATCCTGCTTTTACACTGAATCATCCAGAAACTGTCTGCCTAGTTAAAAAGTCCAACATTACTATATCTTATCTTTGATTCAATTTTGTCATTTCTAATAAGACCAAGCCAGTTATTTTCTTTTTGCCTTTATTTTCACCAGAGTTTTCCAGTGCATGTCTGTTCCCAAGTACATGAATTTTCATGCAAATAAATGAACTGAAATGCTCCTCATTGTTCTTCCCTTAACGTTTTTATGAATATGTTATACCAAATCTTGCAAGATTTTGAAGTATGATTTTCAACATTAAATATATCAAAAGGAACAACCAGTTCTAGAATGAGGAATAATGACACTCAATTTGATCCTCTTTCCTATCTGCTGATGCAGACTTTAATGAGCAAAAGAATCACCTGGGGACCATGTTAAAATGCAGATTCTGATTCAGTAGATCTGGGACAGGCTTAAAAATCTACATTTCTAACAAGCTTCCAGGTGAAAGTGATACTTCTGGTTAGTGTATAGCAGAGCTCTTCCTCATGTTAAAAAATGTATATCAAATACATTGATTATATAAGAAGCTCTAAAATAATACAAAGAGTACATATGTGAAAATATAGTAGTATTTATACTACTATAAATATAGTAGTATATTTATATACTACTTATAGTAGAATAAATACTACTATATAGTAGTATAATAACATAGTATTCATATAGTAACTGCAACACTGTTCTTTTTTGTATTTGTTAAAGACAAATATGTCTGCCATTTTAGTACACACTTCTAATGTGATACTATTAGTATTCAGCCAGTAGATTAAAAAGCCACTTATTATCAAATGATACCTGGATATCTTAAGTAGTTCATTTAAGCTTTAAAATTATGAATGTACATTTAGACACAATCTTTTCACTTAGACCCAAGGTGAGTATACACTTCTTGATCTTACCCTACTGTAGGGTAATTGACTAAATCACTAAGGTATTGACTAAATAGCTAATATCAGTTTTTTTTAAAGGAGTATGAGAACTTAAGACACTAGTGAAATAAATTAAATGAAAATATTCTAGAAGTACAGCATTTAAGCAGTTTTATCATTGCCTTGCTTACAATTAATCCAGCAGTAATGATTTTTAGTAATTATCTGTTGTTGAAATTTACATAGAAATAATAACTCATTCTCTCTCTCTTTCTCTATTTTAATTCATTTACCATGTCTTGCCTACTGGTAGTTCATACAGATTTCCCCTTTCAAGGAAGAGACAGACCAATGCATGGTGGCAAAAACAAAAGAGATAATCAAGGGTCAGTAGACATCTGAGGAAAACCTATAGAATGAAAAAAGGCCCCCCCCAAAAAAAAATGAAAGACCATCCAAACTGAAAAGAAATTTATGTTTCAAGGACTATGTCAATATCTAAACAAGCTAGCTGGCTAGATATAAAAAGATCTAGATTTAACACCAGGGAAAATCAAGAATATATTGCTTCCACAAAACAAGAATATGATTCTATAAAAAGGAAAGATTACAGAAAGATAAAGCTCTTAGACATTTGAAACATGATTACCTATTTTAAAAATCTGTGAGAGGACTTGAGGATAAAATGTGATAGAATCTTTCAGAGCATAGAGCAAAAATACAAAGAAGTAGAAAATATAAAAGGAAAGATGAAACAGAACAATTTAATAGAATATCAGACCAACAGAAGGTCAAAAAGTAAATAGTGAAACAAAGGGAAGGACATTATAGAAGTTAATTTCCCAGAGCCAAAGAGAGAAAATATCTTCAGAATAAAAGGACCCATGAAACATTGATTCATTCAAACAAGCTGTGCTTTTGTTGAGCAAATAGCGTGATGTAATAGTAACAATAATAACATTCCTTACTGTTTATTGTGTGCCATTTTCTGTGCCCAATGTTTAGCCCTCTTTTGTAGTTAGGAAAATGAAGACTTACAGAGGTTAAATCATTTGCTCAAAGGTACATGGCTAATAAGTAGTGGAGCTGGATCTAGACATTACTCTAATTTCCCCACTCTTTAACACAACAGCAATAGAGCATTCTTTATTGCCACCTGATCTCACCTACTTGTGTAGATTGTCCAGTTCAACCATAATTTTGCACTTCCACCAATCTCCTTTGAAGACTAAAACATTCATTTTAGTTCACACTAAAATGTTCATACAGGCACAGCATGCCTGGCTTCTTTTCCTGTGAAAACGAATTCTTTCCTAGGACCCTCCTGAGTCCATACATAAATTGGTCATAAAGAGGCCACCAGACACTACCTCATCAACTAAACTCATTGTAGACTCAAATCTGAATAATTTTCTTTTTTCCTTTTGATTGATACCCATAACAGTTGCTTAGTTTTTAGACATAGTATGAGAATCTTTGTAGCAATTTTTATAGTATGTATTATTGCTAGTCAACCAATATAAATCAGTAAAGGATGCCATTTCCCCCTACTTTGAGCTGTCTTCAATATTCTGGAGTCAGTCATATATATGTATATTTGTAGGTGTTTTTAAGTGGAAATGATGATATAACTTCTTCCATTTCTCAGCTATCTTCTTTTTTCACTCTGGATAGCCACCCTGGGTAATCTTAACCACTTTGAGAACATTTATTATATATGTTAACATTTACCATATCTTTGTCGTACCGATTCTCTCTCCTGACCTTCAACCCATATATTGAACAGGTAACGCTACTTCCATTTTCCCCATGTACCCAAACTCATGACATCTGATGCCTTTTATGTTCTGTTCCAAGATTCCATGTTCCCTATCTTCACTACCCTTTGTTCAAGTGAATCTATAATTTATCTTTGTCAATTTCCTTCTTATCAAACTTAGTCTGTAATCAGTCAAACCAGTCTTAGTTAATCTTAGTTAGCATAATCTCTCTTAACTTTGTCCGTTACTCTCCATTCCTACAGTCAGTTTTACTAGATGTAGTCTGTCCTCTTTCCTAAATCAAATATACCTATGTTCCTTTCTGGACAAAGCTGAGTGAATCTAATAAAATACAAATCTTACCTAGCAGTCTCCTTTGATGGCTCCCTAACCCCCTAAGGAAAGACAAAACTCCTCAATGTGGCAAGACAAGACAAAACAAAATATCATAATTCAGTTACGTTCCTCCATTTTGCTGTATCTTTTTAAAATTCATACTCTCCTGAATACCCATATGTACCCAGTGTTACAATCAGAGAAAACATTGATTTATTCAAGCAAGTTGTGCTTTTGCCTCTTTATTCCTCTAAGAAGCAGCTTCCCAGGTAGATTTAGATGAGAAGATGTTTACTGGAGGAAATGTCTGTGATGAATGAAAGGGAGAAAGCAGGTGTAGTAGGCAAGGAGTGCGTTCAGGTCTGGCATCTGTAGATGAAAGGAGAGAAGTAAGGAAGGACAAGTGAGCAGGATTCCCAGCCTGCAACACAGTTCAAGCAGGTTTCAGCCAAGCTAATGGAGAGTCCTTTAACGAAATTTACCCATTAAAGGAGTCCAGTGATCCTCCCAAATGAAAGTGCACTGGCACCCCCATCATGCTCAGTCACCGGCTGGGAGTAAGACAGAGGAGACATAGCTTTGGGTTGCCAGCCTGTTAGATGGTGGTGGTTCTAACAGGCTGGCAAACCATGTTGTCATTCAGCTACCTCTGATTTTTAGGTTATTACATTAATTATAGTCTCCTGAATTCTGACGGTTAAGCAATGCCATCTCATCCCTAATACTGGGATGGAGGTGTTATCCCCATGAATGTTAATCACCTTAGCTCTGTGGCTGGCTTTCCTAGTATCATCCCTGGCCTACAGAGAAGCATCACCACTAAGCTCCTTAATGATGCCAGTGCATTCTCTCTCCAGTGCATTCTCAATGGTCATGGTGAATGCTGTGTTCTCTGGGCCCTCCTGTAGAACATAATGCCCTAGGAGGTCTTCTGGCCTCATACAATATATTTATTCTAGTATGCTCAATTCCTTCATTTCTGCTCATTCCTCTACCATCTGCCAGTGCAAATCAGGCATTTCCATTTTGCTCAGCATGGGGAATAACTTCTTCAGGCCTGTAAGAACCACCCAAGCAAAAAATTTGCCTCATACCCTAGGGTAATGCAGGGTGTTAAATCCTGTACCCCCAAAAAGTGCTCCCCAAGTAAATAAGTTCTTGATTACTCATCCTTATATCTCACCCCATTAATAAGATGTGTTCAAAATTGAATCCCAGTGTGTGCTAATACTCATATTTCCTTCATTGTTTCTATCTTTCCTCCCTTAAATGTTGGGATTTAACCCTAGTTATCACCCTGGTAGCCAGGGAAGGAAGTAGGTACAGCTCCTGAAGGATGCCTTGTTGTCTTGAAGGGGAGAAGCCTCCATAGCATCTTCTAGCACAGCAGATGTCCTACCCCTTACTAGGAAGAGGAGAGCCCCTGTTGCAAACTCTGATATATCAGGGAATTCTTCATGCCAACATACCCAGGGGCATTCATTTATCCAGCTGCCTCCAAACCATCCTAACCAGAGCTGTGAATTCAGCATAAAGGATCGACCTTGCCTGAACATTTGGACATCCGTGGAATTCTATGAATCTAAATATCAAGTCATGAATGGATCCAGCTGGGTCCATAGTTGCACTTCAGTAGACAAAGCTTTTTGCAACCTCTAGACCTCACATGTAGACTGTTACTGCTTGCTAACATTCCTTGGTTTCTCATTATTCCCGTGCAAGAAGTCAACTCAGTGTAGCATTAACCAGCCAACTCTGAGGTCCTTGTAGGAACTGTTGCCTCCATATTTTTTAAACGTTTGAATCTTTCACCTTCATGGGGCTTCCCTTGTACCAGGGCATTTTCTCAGGTTACCTTCAGTGAAATCATCAGCAGTTAGGCCACGACATTTGCCAAGGGCTAACCAAACCCAAATACCACTCAGGATGGTGTCCTCTTTACTTACCATGCTACAAGTGAGCCAGTCCTCAAACCCCATTTTCCTTTACCACTCTCAGTATCACCTGTGTTCATTCAGATTTTCCAAGCAGTTTCCAATAGAGGATAGTCATAAAAGAGATATTTTGAGGGTGACAAATATGAAAGATTAAAGGGGAGGAAGAAGAAATGAGAAACAATTCAGTACATGGCGAGAGGTCTGCCCTGAGAAAAGAGAGTGGGGAGGAAGGAGGACCTGGAAGATTCTGTCTTTGGCACAATTCTAAGAAAGCTTAGATTTCTGAGAGAAGTGGAGCCAAAGTCATACCTTAGAAGAATCACACATCCCACAGGAATGGGCCTGAACAAGGTCCCCATGGCTCTCAGTTTTGGACTTTGAAGAGGCCAAGAAAAACATGATTTCTTTGTAAATAGAGTCATGAGTCCAGCTGGGGCTGTCAGTCAGCTCTGCTCCCTGCAGTAGAAGATGTGAACAGTGCGTTTTCTTGGCCAGCAGAGACATGAAGCACCATTTCCTACCACTTGCTGACATTTACCGAAAATTCAAAATTTGACTTACTATTTATTTCCACTGGGGAAATTTTGCTTCTCACTTCCCTTCTCTTTCTCTGTTTCCTTATAACATGCAAAACTTTTCATAAGTCCCCCAGGATCCCAATGTACACCAAAGTCTGCTTGCTTTGATCTTTGATGTGAACGGCTGGAAGGCAAGGATTTTTTTTTTTTTTTCTTTTTTAATCTTTGCATTCTTACAGTCTAGCACAGTTCTTAGGACGTGGTAAATGCTAAACAAGTATTTGCTGAATGAATAAATACATGCACGAGGGGCCAAAGGAGGTCTACTTAGGTTAGGTGTTGAAAAACCTGAATACCACAGTGATGAAGACAAAGTACCAAGGAAACTCTAAAATCTCTCTGTAAACAGTGAAATATTTTTAACTTCCTGAGATGGTTTAGACTTAAAACTTTGAAGTAATTTAAGAAGTAGATGACTCCTCAAGGTACCATTCACTCCTTGCTGTTATCAACGTCTGAGAGGCAACCTATAAAGAAAAAGTTAAAAGTTTGTATTTTAAACTAATAACAAAATACACACTCTGACTGCAATAGTGACCCCAATAATAATACCATGAATGACAAAGGTGAGATGAAATAAGTTACAATGGAGAGGGTAAGAATGGATAATATTATTAAAAAGAATGAGAATTTAGGAGAAATATAAATATAGAGAGACTTGACCTCTTTGCTACAAATCTAATCTCTGGGGCAGTGTGGTTGTCAAGAATTTTGTCTTCATTAAAGAAGAAATTCAAAGTGAAAAAGAACAAGGCAATAAAGCAAATGTCAAACATCCCCAATTAGCCAGCCAGGGTTAAGACCTTCAGTCTTGAATTAAACTCAGATTTGCAGTGTTTGCATTCATTTTTTTTTTTTTAACTGAGAAGTGGCAATGTGTTCAGAAGATTTTTCCATTGATTAAAGCAAATTTAATTTTTAAAGTATTTCCATAACCTTGACTTTTTATTAGTAAGACATTTGGCAAAAATATCAGGAAATGAGTTATATACTTCAGGGGTTATGAATTCCTAAAGTTATTATACTTTCCCCATCTGAGAAAAATATCACATTTTTATTAACACATAAAAATGAGATACATTTTATAGCAGTCATTTCTATTGCCAGTCTAAGTGCTTCTATTTGTAGTGAGATTATTTTTTTTTAAAGCTTGTATTTTTACTTTCTGGTTTTCAAAAAACTTATTGTGTGGCTCACAAAAAAATACATTATTAGCTTTTAGGGAATAGATTCTAATATCACTCATTCTTTGAAGCATAATCAAAGTATGTTCTCTGATGATATTGTTGCTATCTATATTTAGAGGATGTGTTTCAATTTTCATAGAGGCTGTATTCAACCAAAATTAAAAGTGAAAAAAGAAATCCAGGATGAAAGAACGTGTAGGTGATCCTAAAAATTAACACTACAATCTTCATTTTTATGTCATCTATCAGGCAAAAGTTCATTAACGAAGTTTTTAGTTACTTAAATAATTGCTAAAAATATATTTAATATTTAAACATAACATTTGTTAATAATGAAAGATACATTCTTTCCTGTCACCAAAGGCCAAGTTATTTAATCTTTTTAAAACGAACTCACATGTGTGTATATGTAGGAGTATATTATATATATTATTATATATTATATATTATTACATATCATATTATATATACACACACATACTATGGTATATAATATATAACAGCATGTCTTTTTTTTTTTTAAAGATTTTTTATTTATTGGGGCACCTGGGTGGCTCAGTGGGTTAAAGCCTCTGCCTTTGGCTCAGGTCATGATCCCAGGGTCCTGGGATCCAGCCCCGCATGGGGCTATATGCTCAGCAGGGAGCCTGCTTCCCTTCCTCTCTCTCTGCCTTTCTCTGTGCCTACTTGTGATCTCTGTCTGTCAAATAAATAAGTAAAAATCTTTAAAAAAAAAGATTTGTTATTTATTTATTTGACAGAGAGAGAGCATAAGTGAATATAATTTATTTACTTGTTGTTGAGTAGAACCAACCCACTAATCCAGTGGTCTTCAAAGTTTATTTCTCAGATTCTTGTGTTGACAAGGGTGGGCCACGTAAATGTGTTTCCAAATCACCCTCTAATTCTTCCAGAGCCTCATTGTCACCCATGGCTGCATGTTAGAATCACTTAAAAGGATTATTATTTTTATTTTTTTAAGATTTTATTTATTTATTTGAGGAAGAGACAGAGAGTGTGGGAAAGTGGGGGAAGGGTCAGAGGGAGAAGGTGAGAGAGAATCTTAGACAGACTGTGCTTAGCCCTGAGCACATGCAGGGCTTGATCTCAGGACCCAGAGATCATGATCTGAGCTAAAATCAAGAGTAGGACACTTAACTGACTGAGTCCCCAGGCACCCCTATTATTTTTAATTGTCTGTGAGCAAATCTGCTTTCCATGCTTTTAAAACTTCCTAGATGATTTTCACATAAAATCATTTTGACACTCATCATTCCAGAGAAGCTATGATTTCAGATTGTTTTGCAGTGTGATTCCTGGCACGGTCTTGTTTGAATAAATCATCCCACTGCAAAAGTTTCAGTGTTATGCTTTATTGCTCTATCTGCAATGTAGTTCTTTAGTCAATGACTTCAATAATTTTTGCAGGAAAAGTTCTATGGGTATATAACTGTTTACTAATTATATTCTGATATCTTTTTTTCCAAAGTATATTATTTTTATTATATTGTGGTAGTTGAAAATTTATTATTAGTAATACTGAACTTTATTAAAGCTCTTACTTTTGAAATAGTACTTTCAAGCTCCCTATTCCCTTTTTTTATTGGTAGTTTCTAAAATTTGTTGGACAGTTTTCTTTTAAAAATTGCCATTATAAGGTGCCTAGGTGTCTCAGTTGGTTAAGTGTCTGCCTTCGGCTCAGGTCCCAGCGTCCTGGGATTGAGCCCCAAGTTGGGCTCCCTGCTTAGCAGGGAGTTTCCTTCTCTCTCTCCCTCTCTCACTACTCCCCTTCATTCATGCTTTCTCTCTCTCACTCTCAATAAATAAATAAAATCTTTTTTTTAATTGCCACTATAAAAATGATTCATTATTATATGAAAAATCTGCAAAATTGGTATCAACTTTCTTAATTATTTTTTAGATTTATTTTGTCTCATCATATTAGTTCTTTTAATTTTGAAAGTTATAGAAGTAAAGGTCCAAAATACAGGATAAAAATGAAATTTTAATAACTTATTCACATCTAATATGTTAATGACCACCACAATAGTTTGCTGTACTTGAAGAACTTTTCAAAGCAGCTCTAAATATGAACCTTTTAATTTTTTTCTCCTAGACCATACACATACACACAAATGTACAAAGGTTAAGATGGAATATTCTAATAGACGATAGAGTAAGAGTATCTAAACTTATGGTGGTAGCAGGACTTGGGTTCCTGAGACAACACCAAATCCTATGAAACATCAAAACTTTCCAAATAGAACAAATAATCAACATTATAAAAATTTAACAGCAGATAACCTGAAAATAAAGCTTTGTAAAATACGTTAAATATGAGTAGTTTGTTTAATCAATATTACCCTGTATTTATTGAGTACATATTGCTGGATATTATTCCATTAATTTATTTAATTTTCCTCAGCATACCCATCATATATTATGTGTCCATTCTTATAGGCAAGAAAACAGAGGTCTGAAAATGTTAAAAACACACACAAAATGAACACCACAAAATTATTTAATTAGTAAGTGACAGAGCTGGAGTTTGTACCAACATATATTGGTTTCAATCATTGAGTTCTTAATCACACCACTCTCCCACAAGGGTCAGGGGTCACAGATACTTCTCTAGAGGCAAGTATAAAAAACCATAAGCAGGGGGAACCTGGGTGGCTCAGTGGGTTAAAGCCTCTGCTTTCGGCTCAGGTCATGATCCCGGGGTCCTGGAATCGAGTTCCGCGTCGGGCTCTCTGCTCAACAGGGAGCCTGCTTCTTCCTCTCTCTCTGCCTACTTGTGATCTCTGTCTGTCAAATAAATAAATAAAATCTTTAAAGAAAAAAAAAAAAAACATAGGCAGGTAAATCTCAAAAAATGAACTAATGACAATCCAATTTGAAAAAAATCCAAATTTTTCTTGTAAACAAATAATTACAAGTTAGAACACCAGGTTCTTGTTCCTGTAACAGTTGTCTAGTAAATATTAAAAATGATGGTAAAGGTATAGTAAAATGAGATTTCACACACTAATGGTAGGAGGAGAATAAACTGTTATAACTTTTTTGGAAAGTGATTTGATACATTAAAAAACATTTTATTCTTTCTTACATTAACTCTACAAGCATAGTTCACATTATGATAAAACCTATTCAATATAGTTTTATTAGAATATTAAACATTTTCCAATCACAAATGTCGAACAATAAGGAAATTGTTGATTTAAATTATGGTAGTATTTACTCTATGCCAGGCATTTTATTAAGTACTTTATTTGCATATCTCATTTATTTCTCACAAACACATATGACCTACTAACTACAGTTATAGGTGAAAAACCTAAAACCACAAGATATTATGTATTACATGATCAATGACATAAGAAAAATGTTATAAATAATAAATAAGGAATCAAGATAAAAGACTATATGTAGAAAATTATCTTAACTCTATGAAAATATGAGAAACTCTATAATGACTTTAATAAGTCAAATTTGCAATTATATCAAAAAAAGCAGGCATTGTTATTTCTAAATTTCTAAATGTTTCTGATGATTTTTCTTTTTTTCAAAAAATTTTCTCTATTTTAAATTTTCCTTCAATAAGATTTATCTTTTTTGAGGCAGAAAAATAACAAGGTAAATTAAATTAAAATAGCAAATTGGATGAAACCTAATATTTGCAAACATAGAGAAAAGAGCAGTTTGCCAAAGTCTTTCAATTTGTGTATAGAAGTAATTTCAAGACTGGGTCACCTGTGTGGTTTAGTGGGTTAAAGCGTCTGCCTTCAGCTTAGGTCATGAATCTAGGGTCCTGGGATGGAGCCCCTCATCAAGCCCTGCACTGAGCTCTCTGCTCAGCAGGGAGCCTGCTGCCTCCTCTCTCTCTGCCTGCCTCTCTGCCTACTTGTGATCTCTGTCAAATAAATAAATAAAATCTGTTAAAAAATATTTTCAATACAAATATTTTAATTTTATTTAAGAAATTTCACATAATTCACATCAGCTTTATATGACAGTATTTCCTTTGGCATTGTAAGAATTTTTAAATGAAAAATTAAAATGTCTTGCATTGCTATCTTTATAGTTCAAAGTTGCTACTGTTTATAACTATCTTGATTTAGGATTATGTAAAATTTACTAACTTTGTTATTTACATCATCTCCTCAATTGTCAATGAAGCTCAAAGAGGACCTAAAAATCGGTCAAGTATGCCATACTTACCTATAAGTACAAACTTTTTATAACATACTTTATTTTCATCTTGTTCCAATCAGTATCCATAAAGATTATTGTGCATTAAATGATCATTAAAGTCCATGAATAGTGGATGTAAACATTATCCTATATAATAAGATTAAGCTCTTGCCCCAGAAATTCTATTCAGAGCAATCTTAGTTTTTGAATTTTTTAATCTTTGTTATTGAAATAAATTATAAAATTAATGAGACAAATCCCTTTCTTGTTTTTCTTTCATTTTCCATTTAATATATAAATTTATATAAATAGTAAACCTAGAACAATAAATGCTAATATTTATTATTTAATTTTTTAAAATAGAGTCTTCATTATATTCATACTAATAACTTGAAATGTAATCTCAGTGATTTAGGGATAATTGTTAGTTACACAGTACTCATGACCTTGGAAACTTTGACTAATCTGGTTGTAAAACTCAGCATATTAAAGCATTGATAAGGATTTAAGAATTGTGTGTGTGGTTGTGTGTAGGCACAGAGTAAGTCTACAGGGAGCCAATCAAGTTAGTCAAATCACTAAGAAACAAAACCAAACCAAAAAAAATGTACCAACATGTTCAGTCAAATTTCTTTTCGTGATGAGATCAAAATAGTTGAACACACTAAACTTTCCTAACAAAATTTATTTTCAATATAAAAATATTAATTCCTTGAATCACTTTCATGTAATACTTTTCCAAGGAGCATTCACTGTATTATTCAATTTGATCTTGACAAAAACTCAATATGGAAGATATACATACACATAAGTACACCTAATTTCAATAGAAGAAGGACTTGTCACAAAATAAAGACAATTCTAAAGAGCAACAATAAATCTAACTTTGGCAAGTCCCAACCTTTGTGAGAAAGATACATTTGTTTCACTGGTTTTACTGTCCTTGTTTATGAAGCCCTCTAATTTTCCTATATTCATCTGTACATTTATTATCTGCCCATTTATTCAACAGTATTTGCTATATGCCAGACACTGAAAGTCATTGCTAGGAAAATACACAGTAAAAAGTTGTAGAACCTCAGAATTCAGGTGTGAGAGAAAACAAGGTCAAGGAAACAAGTAATTATGAAGCAAGGTCAAGAGGAAATTGCAGGGAAAAGCACAAGTCTGTCTGGAGGGAGTTAAAGATAACTTCTCATTCCTATTGCTAGGTGGTTGAGAGAAGAGGATTCCAAAAGATAGAACAGTATGAAAGAATCCACAAAAAAGTGGTATGGTGGGAATGTGTGGAAAGGGAGGAGTAGAGATAGTGAAAGCCAAGGTTGGTACACTAGGGGAAATGACCTTGTACAACATCATACTGATTATTTGTGCTTTCTCCTGTAGGTGATAGGAGCTACAAAAAAGTATAAACATTTACATTATATTCTAACTTATATGCTTGGTTAATTTTAAGTTGTAACAATGTATTGGAGGACAATTTGATACTGTGTATTCAGTTTGAAGAGACTCCTAACTTGTAACTGAACAATTTCACATACAGACAAATATGCACTAAAAAATCTAACACATAAGCCAAAAAAAAAAAAAAAAGGATAGTATGTATCATTGTTAACTGCGGCACCCTCTGTAATAACAGAAACAGAAACAAACCAAATATTTATTAGTAAGTAGATGATAAAATGTGGTATGTTCTATAATTTTTTAAAGATTTTATTTATTTATTTGACAGAGAGAGATGCGATGAGAGAGGGAACACAAGCAGGGGGAGTGGGAGAGGGAGAAGCAGGCTTCCTGCTGAGCAGGGAGCCCGATGCGAGGCTTAATCCCAGGATCCTGGAATCATGACCTGAGCCAAAGGCAGACACTTAACAATGAATAACAATGAAATATACTGAAAGGAGATAATCATATGATTATCTCAATACCTTTTTAAAGGCATTGTAAAATGTTCAACACATATTTAGTATTTTTAAAAGTCAGCAAACTGTGAACAGAAAGAAATTTTCTAATTAATGAAGAAACTCAATGAAAAAATATTAAGTGAAATCCCTGTAACAGAAAAAATAAGGACATCTACTACTTCAACTATTTACCATTGTATTACAGATTTTGATCAATATTGTTATAAAGAAAGAAAAACAGAAGGGTAAAAATTCAAAAGGAAACGAAAAAGTTATTTCCTGATGGTATGTACATCTATCTAAAATAATCAAAAGAAATAATATATAGACTAAGACAACTAATAAAATAATTCAATGAAATTTTAGACATTAATATTAATTATAAAACAGAGCTGATAGTCATAATCACCACTTACTTATGGTTAATGTCAGTTCTGATATGCCAGGCATTTATTTTGTTAAGTCTATGGCCATGCAAAAGCACTTTTGAACTATTGTGAAAATGATTACTCCTACAAGGTTCAGTAATGAAGGCAATGAGGCAGAGTGAATTTAGAGGAATGCATAAATACAAACTTATAAATCCATCCTGACGTATCCTTTTGTTTAGTAGTTGTTTAAGGTTAGCTTAACTTTACTATCACTATGTAACCAAATGAAACCTACCCAAATATTTTGTCAGGGCGCCTGGGCAGCACAATCTGTTAAGCAGCAGACTTTTAATTTGCTCAGGTCATGATCTGGGGGTCATGAGATGGAGCCTCGCCTTGGGATCTGGGCTCCATACTGAGTGGTGGAGGCTGCTTGGGATTCTCTCTCCCTCTCCCTCTGCCCCTCCCTGCTCACTCTCTCTCTAAAAATAAAAATAAAAATAAATTTCATTTTATCACGATGATAGATTTATAGTATTGTTTAATATTATGGCTGTGAATGCTAACATTTATGAAAGACATTAACTTACCCTTTTTTAATTACAAAAGTAGCAGCTCTTAAGTTCCAGAAATGGAATTTTTTGTTACAGTTAGTGATACAAATACCTTAGCACTATTTCCTTACAAACAAAATGCATATTTTAATAGAACAAATGCAAGTTAAGTTGAGAAGCTGGTACTTCTACTAACAAGCTTTCAAGGCTTGTTACTTAAATATTAGTGAAAAATGAATTTATCATTAAATATTTTTATTGAGCAACTTCTACATAAGTAACACTTTGCTAGGTGTTATGAAAGATACAAAATCATGTAAAATTTGGACTTTACTCTCAAAAGATCATACAATTTGAATGACCCATATATTTAATAAATCCTATGAGTTTATTGGAGAAAGGTTTTTTTTGTTGTTGTTGTTTTTTGTTTGTTTTTGGTAAGCCAAAGTGGTTGGGGGGAATAGGTAAAACAAAGGAAAACATTGATCATTATGGTAATACGTTATCCTAAAAAATTAATACTTGAATCATTTCACTGAGGACACTATGCGTGCAATATATTTACTTTGAAGATAGAACACTTGAAACACTGATGACTTGCTTTATCATTAAAACAGAATTAAGACTATAAAAAGTACACAAATAGGTATTGAAACAGAGTAACTTCTAATATGACCTGCCTGCCTACAAAGACATTCATTTTAAGATGTTTATTAAAAAAAAAAAAAAAAGCTTAGGGTGCCTGGGTGGCTCAGTGGATTAAAGCCTCTGCTTTCAGCTCAGGTCAAGATCCCGGGTCCTGGGATCGAGGTCTGCATTGGGCTCTCTGCTCAGCAGGGAGCCTGCCTCCCTTCTCTCTCCGCCTGCCTCTCTGCCTACTTGTGATCTCTGTCTGTCAAATAAATAAAATCTTATAAAAATAAATAAATAAATAAATAAATTAATTAATTTTAAAAAAGCTTAGAGAGAAAGACATCTCAATAATACATAGGGACCATCAATTCATTTGAATAATTCCTCATAATTTTGAAACACTTATCTAAAACTCATGTAATGATTTTAGGTCTGAAGGACTTTAGGTATCTCATTTTTTAGATAATGAAGGGTCAGAGAATTTACATGATTTTCTCAAATTCACACAAGTATTAGGTGATAAAACTTGAATTAGGTTGCTATATTAGTTACCTATCATGCTGTAACAAAATACCTAAATACACAGTGATTAAACTAAAAGAGAAATATTTTCTCTCTCCATCTTACACACACACACACACACACACACACACACACACTGCTAGAAGTGTTTTGAGTATTGCATTCAACTTATATCAATTTAGTGAGAATATACATCTTTATAATATTAAATCTTCCATATTATGAATATGGTATACATCTTCTTTCATTTGAGTCATCTTTAATTCTTTTTGCAAGAATTCCACATTTTTCTCCATCTTCCACATCTTTTGGTAGAATTATTGTTTGGTATTTGGCATTTTTAATGTTATTATAAATGATAGGTTTATTTAAATTTCTTTTTGTAAATTTTTTTAGAAATTACTATTATGTACTATATTGTTTTGGGGGTATATTTTGCATATTAGAATTCTAATTCATCTATAGATTCTAAAATTGTTCTGTATACAACAAATATGTTCTCTATGAAAATTACCATTTTCTTTTTTTCCCATCCCTGTATAATTTTTCTTGCCACAAGGCCCTGGCTAGAACCTCTAGTACAATATTATATGGAAGTAATAACTGGCATTCTTATCTCATTCCTGATCTCAAGAGGAAGGCTTTAAATATTTCACCATTAAATGTGATGTTTGCTATAGGTTTTTGTTAAGTATTTATGATTAATTTATGCTGTTTGATCATTCAATCTTGTTAAGATTTTTTTATCATAAATGGGGCTTGAATTTTTTTAGGTTGGGCTGGTGCAGAGGGAGAGGGAAAGAGAGAATCTTAAGCCAGCTCCATGCCCAGTGCAGAGCCTTAAATGGGGCTTGATCTCATGAACCTGAGATTGTGACCTGAGCTGAAATCAAGAATTAGCTGCTCAACCAACTGAGCCACCCAAGTGCCCCAGAGCTGACATATTTTATCACAAAATTTTCCTTTTAAAATTATTAATTTAGTCAACCATTTAATTCCTGAAATAAACTTTTATTCATGAATTATTTTTTATTATGTTTTTAAAATGTATTTTAAACCTCACAAGTCACTGTTTTCATCGCTGTAATCATTTAACATTCTTTTTCTCCCTTCAGACACTAACCTCATTTCTTTTCTTTCTACTTTACTGCATTCTCATATTTCTCTCTACAATAGTTTTTCTTCTTCCTGAAGAATTTGATTGAGGGTGATAAATTCTTGGGGTTTGGGTGGGGCTTTGAAAAAGAGTGTGTCTGGAGATATTTTTCAGTTGCTTTTTGTATTGAATAATATTTTCCCTGTATATTGAATCTTTGAGTGGCAATTATTTTCTCTCATCACCTTTAATTTACTATTCCATTGCCATCTAGTTTTCATTGTTCTGTAGAAGATCAGTAGTAAACCTAATGATGATCCTTTATAATGAACTTGTCTTTTCTTTTTTCTAGTTTGTTTTAAAATTTTATCTTTGTTTTTAAGTATTTTTACTCTGATATTTCTAAGTATGGTTTTCTTTGATTAATACCACTTGAGGGTCTAGAATTTCTTCAACCTGTGGTTTTATGTGGGGGAGGGGAGCTTTTTTTTTTTTTTTTTAAATCTTGGTAAAATTCTTAACAACTTCTCTCCAAATATTGCTTCTAATCCATTCCTTCTCATCTCCCTAGTTGGCCTAATTATACAAGCCACATACATATTTACTGTGATCGATATGTCTCTTATAACTTTTTTCTGAAATGTATTTGTATTTTCTGTACTCCAGATTATATTCTACTTCTCTATATTGATATACAAACTGGAAAAGAGTCTTCTTTCTGTGTGCCTGCTCTTTTCCTCCATGATCTGTGCATGAAATTCTGGCTGCTTTCATATCTGTGAATTCTGTTTTTATCCTCCCCCAAATTGTGAGATTGTTGAAAGCCCTACTGGTCTCTCAGCCTCTTAGCTGCTTCTCTCTGTCCAGCTTCTAGGTTCCTCTCCTAAACTAAAAGTAGGCAAATGCATGGAAGGGAAAATTAGTATGCAAAGATTTGGGCTTACATTAGTGAGTTACTTTCTAAACATTTCCCCCCATACTTCTGTCTCTTTCTCTCTCTCATTGTTTTTCTCTATTTCTGGCTCTTTTGATGTCTGACTCTAAGATGTCTTCAAACAGACTGATTTATTATTGGTCTTTGTTAGTTGTTCTCAGTGTCATTATTGGTCAGGTGCAAGCTTTGCCACCTTGGCTAGAAATTGAACTACCTTTGATTTTTCAATTTGCTTTTATTTTAAAATTTTGTCTGTATTTTGTTTACTACCAAATGAAAACCAACATGATATGTAGCTGATGAATGATATTACATTTGCTTTGTTTATATTTTAAAAAGTAAAGTGTTAATAGTACAGAATGTCATAGTTTCTATTTCTTAACTAGTTATTATGTATTTCACAGATATATTTTACAAATAATGGAGACTCTACCGAGAAAAATCACATAATTAAGAAATGTACAGTTCAACTTACTCTTTCCTCAGTTCATAATCTGTTAAAACCCTTTAGTGAATCCTAAGTTTATATCTTTTGTGCCAATCTATTGAAAATTTTTAGCATAGGAATTATCTTTCCACATCCACAATAAAAACATTAGAATGTTTGAATTAGCTTTTGTCTTTATATCTGCTATTTTTGCTGGACACTTTTTTGGGAAACACTAATTATTTTCAAGTACCAGTTCATTTCAAATGGAGAGAAAACCAGAATTAGAAGATAAATGAAAAATGATAGTGTGAGATAAAGTAAAAAGTAGTAATGGGAACTATGTGGTAGGAAGTTTCCTGCCAGGAGCCCATGATGAACATAGTAGTCTTTGTTTCCTCTCAGCTACTGCGGCTATTTACAAGATGAAGGATTTAAGATTTCACATTCCCTCAGGCTTTGATTTGGAAGAAGCTATTTCAGGAATGAGTTTTGGATGCTAGCTGAGTTGCCACACATTATGGTATGGAACTTTTTTTCCACTTTAGTACTTGAAATTTGAACAGCATCTGTCTTATCTATGCAGAATAGTGTTCTATGCGCTTTGAAAGCCAGTTGCCAATTTACTTGACTTTTTGCTTTTCTTATTGTTCCTAATGTGACTAGTGATGGAGTAATTGCCACAAACCTGAGCTATTGTTCTGAAGTACAACTTGCCTTTCAGCTGTTTACATATGGAAAAGCATACTCCAGTGATATAGATAAGATTTTAACAGTGATTCAATTTAATTTACAAGTCTCTCCAGACTACTTGGTTATCGCAAATGTACATGATGGTCATAAGAAATCTGTGAAAACAGGAGCTCTAATTAACACATTTGAGAAATGTGTGTGTGTGTGTGTGTGTGTGTGTGTTTATTTCATTATCTAAGTGAAACCAAAGTGATGGTATGACAAGGGATTGTATACCTGGAAAGTCACTATGAGACAAATAATGTAAATGAAATGATACTTGGACATAGAGTTGTTAAAATGAAACATATGCACTGGACCTGATAGCACCAAACAGGGAATGCTAGATAGAGCAATCTAATGGAAAAGAAGTCCTAAAATTTTTCTCAAAGATCATATCACCAAAGCAAAAACTTTGTGAAACTAAGAGAATTGATCAAAAGATTAGAATCTGGTAAAATCAGGTTATTAGTGGAACCAGAGGGTTAAGTAGGGGGTGAAACAGAAAAGGAAGAAGACAGCAACAAGTGGATGTAAGTGGAAAAAATAGAATGGTTCAGGACTGACACTGTAAATATTGAGCATCTGCCAGACATTTCTTGTGTAATTGCTCTGGCTGCCTTGTTGGACAGCGGGGAAGAGGCTTAAAGGAAACACACAACACCACTGAAATGATGCTCTGTTGTCTACTGTAATGAGTTTAAACATTCTCTCCTGAAATTAAAACTTCCATAATACATACACAAAGTTCTGTTTTTCTAAATTCTCATAATTCCTCTTCAGGCACTCTAGGCACCAACAAACCACACTCCTCTCTGTGCAAGGAAAACACCTAGTGCCTTCTCTTCTTAGAGCCACATTTCATACTGGTCATTACCCTTCCTCCTCATATGTGCACTTTCCAGACCTCCTTTGAATCCCAACCAAAATCTAATCTCTTCTACCAGGTAGTGTGAGAATTTCATGAGGCCTTCTGTATCACACTAGCCAGAAATGATGGTATCCATTGGATCCTAAAACTGTAAGACACTTGTGTCTTTATGTCCATATTTTTTTAATTGCCTTAACATTAATAGTGTATGTGTTACCTGCCTTAATTTATTCTAATTTATTTGGTAACAGACACTATGGATTATACGTTTTGCATTTTCCACAGTACTTATAAAAATAACTTGAACATAGTGGACACTAAACAAAAAATAATGATTTTCAACACATGAACAATGTAGAGTTAGATCATTTAAACATGATCAACTATTTTATTGTGGGTTTTTAAAGAGTTTAGTTTACATATCATTTTATAAGTTCTACTAAGCATTTTATGAAATGTGTTCTATTTTTTTAAAACTTTTTTATTAACATGTAATATTTGCTTTAGGGGTACAGGTCTGTGAATCATCAGTATTAGACAATTCACAGCATTTACCATAATGCGTACCCTCCCCAATGTCCATCACCCAGCCACCCTAGCCCTTCCCCCCACCCCCCAGCAACCCTCAATTTGTTTCCTGAGATTAAGAGTCTTTTATGATTTGTCCTCCTCCCCAGTCCCATCTTGTTTCATTTTTTCCCTCCCTATCCCCCACAACCCCTCACCCTTCCTCTCAAATTCCTCATATCAAAGAGATCAGTGTTTGATATATGATCAAACAATGATATGATCAAACAAATATGATCATTGTCGTTCTCTGATTGATTCTCTCATTGATTCATTTCTCTGATTGATTCATTTCGCTTAGTATAATACCCTCTAGTTCCATCCATGTTGTTGCAAATGGCACAATTTCATTTTTTGATGACTGCATAGTATTCCATTGTGTGTGTGTGTGTGTGTGTGTGTACACACCACATCTTCTTTATCCATTCATCTGTTGATGGACATCTAGGTTCTTTCCATAGTTTGGCTATTGTGGACATTGCTGCTATAAAAATTCAGGTGCAGATGCCCCTTCGGATCATCACATTTGTATCTTTAGGGTAAATAACCAGTAGTATGATTGCTGGGTCATAGGGTAGCTCTATTTTCAACTTTTTGAGGAACCTCCATACTGTTTTCTGGAGTGGCTGCACCAGCTTGCATTCCCACCAACAGTGTAGGAGGGGTTCCCCTTTCTCTACACCCTTGCCAATGACTGTCACTTCCTGACTTGTTAATTTTGGCCATTCTGACTAGTATGGGGTGGTAGCTCACTGTGGTTTTGATTTGTATTTATCTGATGCTGAGTGATGTTGAGCACTTTTTCATGTGTCTGTTGGTCATTTGGATGTCTTCTTTGCAGAAATGTCTGTTCATGTCTTTTGCCCATGAAATGTATTCATTTTAAGGCAACATATCCATTCTTAAAATCTTTAAAGCAGTATAGCAAAATGTTAATATCTGGATAAATCATGTTCTTATATTATTTTGAGTATGCTATAAATGATCTATTTTTATCTATTTGGTCAAAGTCTTTCATAATAAAATATTTTAATACACATAAAGATAGTTTACATAAGAAACCTTGGCAAGTACTTTAGAAGAAATTTTCAGCGATGACCATATGAATCATTAACTAAGTTATATAGTCTTTCTCTAACTGAACTTGCCTTTAGCAAGCAAATGGTGACATTAAATTTGAACTATCAAGTGAACACCCACTTCTTAAAAAGTTGTCACTGCAACTTCTTAGTATGAATTTGATTACATAGTAATTACTATAAATATGATTTTATCAATTTGCTTCTTTTGTCTTTAAGATGAAAACATTGGGTTTGTTATTTTATAGCTAAGAAATGAAAAATAGAATGACTGCCATAAGCTAACAATATAAAAGCACTTGAGAAAAAGAGATAAGAGATAAACCCTACCCTCAAGGATATTACCTTTGAGTAGGAAAAAATAAATTACAGCACAATGTAATATCAGATATCATCCTCAAAATAGCCTTGGAGAGTAAATGCTCTTCTCTTTTTTTATATGAATAAGAAAACTGAAGCTCAAAGTAATTGCTGCTTTACTCTACAACAAGATTACCAATATGTAGAGTTTCTTTTATATTAAGTTGTTATAATATAAGAAATTTAAATGGATAATTTTTAAGCAAAGGGAAGATGGTATCTAAACTCTGTCTAATCCAATTAAAATCAGTTTATGATATTTCATTTTATTTAATGCATTGCCTTGCCTTAATAGCATGATACCCATGATAGGGTAGGAATGAAGATAGCTTTTATACCATTAATTCACAGTATGATGTAGGTAGTTGACTCAACATCTGATCCTATCCATAATACAAAAGTATTACCTTGAACCAGTTAGTCTACAAGATCACATTTGGTATAAAATACCTATGATTTTCTTCCTTGAATCTATTTAATAGTCCTTTTTAATTTGTAAAATGATAATCATTTATTTATGGATAGTGGGGCTAGGCAGGAAATCAGGATAAATTGAGACAAATACAAAGAAGACATATATGCCACTATAGAACAAAATAAACACTCTAATCAAATGGCATTTTAAAATAATTGGTGGTAGAAACATTAGGCTCATTGTTTTATGAGGCCCCAAAGACAAAATCATTTCTACACTGTCACCCAAATAACCTGATTAACAGAGATGGAGTACTGATCTTCTTAATAAACCTAATGTAACATTTCCCCTTGAGTAGGAGTTAAGGTGATGGAAGAGTAGGGGACCCTAATTTTGTCTGGTCCCTGGAATTCAGCTAGATAGTTATCAAATCATTCTGAACACCTGTGAAATCAATAGATCTGAGAAAAGAATTGCTGAAGTTTTAGAAATAGAAAAGTGACCACGTTTTGCAAGGTAGGTGGTGTGGAGATATGGATCTGGATCTGAGGTGATACACTGGAAGATAAACCACAGAGGGGAGGGAGACCCTAATCAGGCTACCAGAAAATAGTATAAGAAGCAGAGTGAGAAATTGGAACATTCAGAGTTCTGCTGTAGTTGGGGACATCCCTGGCTTAAAGGCAATCAGGTGGCGAAGTGGGACAGAATCGTAGGTGAGACAGTGTGATCTCAGGATCCACGGTGTCACAAAAAGAATGGGGGTCCCCGAGTGTGGCAGAGTTCCCAAGCTTTGGAGTAAGGAAGCTGGCTGCAAACAGAGAGTCTAGGCACCGGCTTTTACCTCTGTGTTACCATAAACCACAAACCATTGGATAGCTGGGTGACTGCTCTCCACTCAGGGGACCAGGAAAAGACAGAAGAGAGTTGAGACCTCCCCAGGGGAAGATCAACAGGGGTTCATGTCACAGGAGACCAGGAAGGCAAGAGTGATTGGCTGATTTTCCCTGAGGGTGCAGTGAAGAGTGAGGGGCATGAACTTTCAGCTCCAGGGCTAGAGATCAGGGCACCACCATTTTCATCCTCCCATCCATGCTGAAAGCCTTCAGGGAGCAAAACAGCACCACCTACAGCAATCTGAGTCTGCTTACACTTAGTCCAGCCACATAGCAAGGGCAGTACAATTCCATCCACCAGGGCAAAGACACCTGAGAATCAGTGCAATAGGCTCCTCTCCCAGAAGACCAGAAGGAACAACTGGCTGAGACCACGTTTACTGATCACAGAGATCTTTAAAACTTTAGCTCGTGGGGAAAACAGTCTATAGCATTCATTGTTTTTTATTATTATTATTCTTTTGTCTTTTTTTTTCCAGCTATTTTCTTACTAAATATTCTCTTGTTTTATCAATTCTTCTTTAAAACCCTTGTGTTTTTATTTTTACATATGTTATGTGTGTGTTTATTTATTTATTTATTTACTTTTGGTTTCCTTTCATTGTGTTTTAGCTTTACAGATATATAAGTTTTTTCTTTCTTTCCTATTTTGGGATCCAGTTTCCTTTAACAAACAAACCAAATTACACCCAGGGTCTAGTTTATTATTTTATCCTATTTTACTTGGTGTTTGATTTTTTTTTCTTATTTTATTTCACTTTTGTTTTCTTCTGATTTGTTTTGTTTGTATTTTTCTGATGTTGCTGTTGTTGCAATTTTTGTCTTTTCTCTCTCTTTCATCTATTCTTCTCTGGATATATAGAGAAACTTACCCCAAAAGAAAGAACAGGAGGCAGTACTCACTGCCAAGGATTTAAACAATGTGGATATAAGTAAGATGTCGGAACTAGCATTCAAAACAATGACTATAAAAATACTAGCTGGGCTTGAAAAAAATCATAGACAATGGTAGAGAATCCCTTACTGTAGTAATAAAAGAACTAAAATCTAATCAAGCCAAAATTAAAAATGCCATTACTGAGATGCCGTCCAAAATGGAGGCTCTAACTTCTGTGATAAACAAAGCAGAAGAGTCAGCGATAGAGAAGACAAAATGATGGAGAAGGAAGCTGAGAAAAACCAAGAAAACAACTACTTGATCATGAAAGGAAAATTTGAGAAATCAGCAATATTATAAAGTGAAATAATGTTTAAATAATAGGGGTCCCAGAAGAGGAAGGAGAGGTGGACAGAAGGCTTATTTGAACAAATTATAGCTGAGAATTTACTTAATCCGGGGAAGGAAAAAGCGTTCATGTCCAGGAGGCACAGAGAACTCCCCTCAAAATCAGTAAAAATCAGTCAACACCTCAACATGTAATAGTGAAACTTGGAAATTTTGAGATAAAGATAAAATCCTGAAAGCAGCTCAGGAAAAGAGGTCCTTAACTAACAAGGGTAGAAACATAAGGGTAGTATCAGACCTGTCCTCAGAGACCCAGCAGGCCAGAAAGGACTGAAATGATATATTCACTGTGCTAAATAGAAAACATGCATCCAAGATTACTTTATCCAGCAGTGTTGTCATTCAGAATAGAAGGAGAACTAAAAAGTTTCCAGGGCAAACAAAAACTAAAGAAATTCATGAACACTAAACTAGCCCTGCAAGAAGTATTAAAGGGGTCCTGTGAGCAAAGAGAACCTAAAAGTAACAAAGACCAGAAAGGAACAGAGACAATCTACAGAAATACTGACTTTAGAGGTAATACAATGGCACTAAGTTCATATCTTTCAATAATTACTGTGAATGTAAATGGACTAAATGCACCAATCAAAAGATACCATATCAGGTTGGATGAAAAACAAAACAAAACAAAAACAAGACCTATCAATATGCTTTCTACAAGAAACTCATTGTAGACCTAATCTAAAGAGACCTCCGGATTGAATGCGAGGGATGGAGTACCATTTATCATGTTAATGCACATCAAAAGGAGCAGCAATCCTTATATCAGACAAACCAGATTTTAAGGCAGTTTTACTCTAAGTAATCCTTTATGTTAATAGGGTCATTAAATATTTAATCTGAAACTTGTAATTGCTGACCTTTGACATCTTACATTCCTTTTAGCTCTTAAGAGATCAAACAACAAAAGCACATTGCTCAGTAAATGTTCATGATAATAACAATGGAGGAGAGTCAGATGTTCTTGGTAAGAAGCAGGCTGAGCAAAGAGACACTAAAAATTGTGACATTTTGAATAGTTAAATAATATTTCAGGGAAATTATTTACATGATGGCTGAAGAATTACCTTGTATTTGCCCTTGAAATTTTCCTAAACATATTGAGAATATAATTGCAATAGTTTCCACAACTAAAGTTGACAGACTAAACTTCAGTAATGGTATGACTGCTTAATATTTGAACAGATGGCCAACACAATACTTTGCATTGATTGCTTTAAAAAAATGTACTAACACAGTTTTTATCACAATTTCAACTAAAAGATGAAAAATGAACAGAAAAACATCCTTACTGTATCTCTATTTTCAACAGAGTTTTCACACCAACTACAATAGATGCTTTGCAGATTTTGATCATTAATGGTCTGTTCTATGATAGAAGATACTTAATATCTTTGATTAATGCTTTAGCAAAAACAGTTGTAAGATAGTAAAACCAAGGGGCGCATGGGTGGCTCAGTGGGTTTAAGCCTCTGCCTTTGGCTGGGTCATGATCTCAGGGTCCTGGGATGGAGCCCGCAGAGGGCTCTCTGCTCAGCAGGGAGCCTGCCTCTCCCCCCGCCCCCGCCTCTGCCTGCCTCTCTGCCTCCTTGTGATCTCTGTCTGTCAAATAAATAAATAAATCTTTAAAAAAAAAAAAAAGATAGCAAAACCAACTCTGTAATGATTAACATGGTTCTGAGGTCAGTAGTAATCAGGATCATGTTTTATCTTACTGTTGACTTACCATCCTTGAATTAACCTTTACTGGCAAGATAGTGTATGTGATTTTCCAGGCCCAACTGAAAGTTATCTTAATTATCTTTGTCTCTGTCTTTGCTCCCCTCTCTTTCTCTCTCTCTTGCTCTTGCTCTCTCTCTGTATGTGTGTGCCTGTCTGTCTCTGTCTCTCCATCCATGTGCTCATAGAACCTAAAAGATGACACTGACATTTGAATTTACCTTCCAAATTAAAATAGATCATTTTGAACCATGATACATTATTTTTTGTTACATAAAATACAAAACAAAACAAAACAAAAAAACCCATTTCAAACCTTGCTTCTTAAAACAGTTGTTTATTTAGCTCACAAGTCAATGGATCAAAATTTCAACCTAAGCTGGCTGTAGGGCTCTTTTTTTATTTTTTATTTTTTTAAAGATTTTATTTATTTATTTGACAGACAGAGATCACAGGTAGGCAGAGAAGCAGGCAGAGAGAGAGGGGAGGGAAACAGGCTCCCTGCTGAGCAGAGAGCCCAATGCGGGGCTCGATCCCAGGACCCTGGGATCATGACCTGAGCCGAAGGCAGAGGCTTTAACCCACTGAGCCACCCAGGTGCCCCTATAGGGTTCTTTTAAAGTCTGAGCTCAGTTGGACTGACTCATGCATCTGTGGTAAACTGAAGGTCTACTAGTTATGGTAAAATCAGAAACCCAGCTAAGCTTCAGATACTTTCTATTAATGTGTCCTTTTTATTGTATCTCAGTATTTTGTGAAAGTGTTGAAAACTCCTTCCTTTTTAAACATGCTAAGGACAGCAAAAAGAAAGATTCTGTGTCCATGCTTGAAGAGGAATTGAAAAAGAAAGGAAAAGGAAAAAAAAAAAAAAAGGCAGTGTATATCTGAGGACTAAGTAGACTAAGTAAGGATAGAGAAAATACAATTCAAGAACAACTGATGTGGAGTAACTCAATCTAACTGCAAGCTAACTGCTCCTCAGCAGCTAGTGTTACCCTTCTAGTAGTAAAACATTGAGGATTTATGTGTTTAGCTTAATTAAGGAGGAGATTCCTTACAAAAAGGTATTTTTCATTAAGGATATTGTGTAGAACACTTCATCTAATAAAATTATAATCTATAAATTCTATACTATAAGAATAAATATGAAAGAATTTACATGTCATTTGCTGGAGACTATCAGAAATATAAGCCTTTCTCGTCAATGATTCTAAAACATATAACTTGTTTTAGTTTGGGATGCAATAACAATGGAACATAGTCTAGGTGACTTATAAACAAGAGGAATTTATTTCACACATTTCTGGAGGTGGAAGTCTGAAAGCAGGGTGCCAGCAGTGTCAAGTTCTACTGAGAATCCTCTTCTGGCTTCAAATTGCTAACTACTCCTTGTATTCTCATGTGGTAGAAAGAGGGCAAGAAAACTCTCTGGGGTCCCTTTTATAGGAGCATTAATCTTATTCAGCAGGGCTCAACTTTTATGACCTGCCCACTTCTCAAAGGCCCTACCTTCTAGTACCATCACAATGGGAGTTAGGATTTCAACTGATGAATTTTGGAAGGGACACAAATGTTCAGTCCATTGTACCCCTCCTGATCAAAACTATGAAATGATAATGTAGACTCATCTCTGAATATGCTTATTTTACTCAATAAGAAACTCAAGTAAATGAACATATTTATAATACTAGCCTTGTATATGAAAGAATATATTAGGAAAGTAAGGAATGCTTTTAATAAAAATTCTAAAATGGGGTTTATTGTTATAATCTAAAAATTGCAACCTGATCTCCTACTAGGTTGCTACCATCTTCTTCATCTTCATTTATGTATTTTTAGAGGCATAGAATAAAATTTTATCTACTACTTTGGACTCTGTGCTGTATGATTTAATTTTATATGAAATGAGCTAATATAAAAACATTTGCAAATTTAAATGAAGCCTAATTTCATAATTAGATGGGATACCACAGGCCTTTGTTCATAAATATACCAGGTCTAGTAAATACTTCCTATTTCATCTGAATTTATTTCCTTCCTCATTAGTTCTCATTTTAGAAAGTAAAGATGTTCCTTAATAAGTATATAATAAAAATTAAGCCAATTGTCTTTAGAGCACAAACCTCACCTGGATTAGAAGCAGCAGCTAGGTTGGCATTTACTAAGGAAACTGAGTACATCTATTATTTGTTGATGGGCCTGGGCTTCTGAGTAACTGAGGGAAAATAAGAGGGTATTCCTCTCATTTCTGGCTAGAAGCCTGAAATTATAAAATCAATGTAACATAAATGTGAAATTACTTTTTCTTTTATGGACACATTTCTGCTGATTGATTAAAGTGGTTTCTTGTCCATTTCTGCATGTTCTCTCTTTATATATTGAAAGTCTCAACACATAAATCTAATTATTGAAAGTCCTTCTGTTCAAATAGCAAGAAATGTGAAATTTTATTTAAAATAAATATTGGAAATCCCCAGTTTATGTAAACTGTTTCTTTATATTTCCCTTTCCCTAAGGCCTTTTGAGGAGATAGTGTGACAGATTATAAACTCAGTCTCTACTCTTAATTACTCTGCTCATAATCACTCGATATTTTTGTGATTGTGGGCACATTAGTTAGCATTGCTGAATATTGGTTTCAACTATCAAATAGGAACAAGGATAACAATCATATACGCTTTGTTAGTTTAGAATAGTGAGAGATAGTGCAGGTATAATGGGCCATTTTGGATAAATTACATACACATGTTAATGTGAGCAGCTCCTCTACATCTTGCCTCCTTCCATATTTGTTTTTATTCTCTAATAAGGGAGCTTTGGTTACAAAATTGAGGAGGTGGATTGGGGATGTGTTGAAAGTGCCTAGTGGCAGTCAGACCTAGGTGAGCACATAGAGTGGAATAGGACACACATCCGGCTCCTTGAACTAATTTGTGCTCCTATGATTAGAGGAGTCATAAAGAAAACTGATGTAATTTCTTGGAAATTTGTTTAATTTGGGGCAATTTAATCTTTCTAAGTCCTAAGTCCTGTCTGTGAACTGGTGATGATAGTGATACTGTTCATGGAGGTGCTGGGTGCATTAAAAGAGACTATGGATAAAAAAGGAAAATGATGGGGCACCTGGGTGGCTCAGTGGGATAAAGCCGCTGCATTCCGCTCGGGTCATGATCTCAGGGTCCTGGGATTGAGCCCCGCATCGGGCTCTCTGCTCAGCGGGGAGCCTGCTTCCTCCTCTCTCTCTCTCTGCCTGCCTCTCTGCCTACTTGTGATCTCTGTCTGTCAAAAAAAAAAAAAAAAAAAAGGAAAATGATTAGCCAATGATTAGTATAAGGGCCTGGTTAACCAGAGGGAGCCATTTCCTTATAAACTTGGATTGACCCTGCCCCTCCCAGAGGAACTTACTTACGGGGCCCAGATACAAGGGCAGGCCAGGACGGATGGAGACATTCAATCAGTAGGGCGCGCATATATTTACTATGGTAAATTGAAATTCATTTGGCCACCGGTATTGCCGACCTAGCATGACTGTGCAGTTTTCCCTGTGTATTGCAATCCCATTGGCCACCTTTGTATAAGCCAGGCTCAACCACCTCTATAAAAGTTAGTCTGTGAGGCTGGGGTAGCATTATCGGGAGCGTCGTTGCAGGGAGTGTCCTCACCTCTTTGTAAGAGACCGCCCGACCAGTCGATGCTTGGCACGAAATAAAGCTTTGGTTGACTTTGGCATTGTGTTGGTCTCGCTCCTTTGATTATGGACCCTAACAATTAGTAAATATCTGATCATTAGTACTACTACTGCTTTTATCATCTATGAGACTCTTTGTACAAGCTGATCTGGTTAGGGGCCCAAATAATAAGCAGAGAAAGAATTGTGCAGGGATCTATCTCTCCCAGACATCCACTTGCATCTCAAACCAAAGTGTCACAAATTTGGGAAAATATAAGGACACTGCAATCTCAGTGTGGACTGGATTTTCATGGTGGGAAATAATACTATGAGATTTCACCAGGTAGATTTGTGAGCAGAGACATAAATAAGTGGAACCAGAACAGGAGAATAGCATCGTAGCTTTTAGATGATGACCATCTTCAGGAAACACAGCATGCTGAGATTTGGGACACCTGGATTACATAGGTAAAGGTCTTAACAGTGCAGCAAGCATTCAGAAAATGATTTTTATAATTATTGTCATTAGGTCTATTTTCCATTTATTACAGGAGTTAGATAGCTGAAGAAAATGAACTCCTAAACAGCTTTAGTTATCTACAATAGCAGTTTTCTTAGCATGGCAACAGTTTACAATTGCTTGGGTTTAAAATAATGATACAGTATTGTAGTTTCAGCTGGTTAATGAAAATAGAGACAACCATAAATCCTGGGGGGATTTTCTGCTTGGTGAGAAGTAAAGAAAGATAAGCCAAAACATATTAGAAATACAGGATACCTTTATCACTTTGTTTAATACTTAGTATCTCAACATCTTGAAGCATGTGTAGGATTTCAATAGGCACATTCTAGAAGGAAGTAAAAACAAGAGCAAAATGAAAAATAATTTAAGGGAAAGTGAGTAGCCCAATTTGTCTAAGGACATTTTTTCCCTTGTGTATGTTTTGGTTATTTATTGCTGTATAGCAAAACATCCCAAAATCTAGTTGCTTAAAAGTGATTTGTTATTTCTTGTGATTCTGGGGTTGACTAGTCAGATCTGATCCAAATGGCTGAGGCTGTGATCACTCATGTGGCTACATTCAGCCAGGTGTCATGCTAGAGTGTCTTAGTTCTCCTTGACATACCCTTTCTCTCATTACATGAAGTATCATCAACCAGGGCCTCTTCATGTAACCTCTCTCCAGCAGAATAGCCTTTGTAGCATGGCTAGTGGGTTCCATGAGAGAACATTTCAAAAGGATAACTCCCAGTGTGAAAATGCATATATGCCTCCGCTTGAATCATGGTTGTTAAAACCCCCTTGATGAAAGCAAGTCATGTAAATGTGCCTCTGGAGTGAATGTGAGAGATACATAAAGGTATGACTATTGGAAGATATGACTGTGGGTATACTGAGAATGGGAGAAGTTGGCAGTTCCAGTACAAAAGATCCAAAGATGGAACCAACTAGGGTCATCTCATCACCACAGAACTTTATGGTAGACAGAGCCTACGTGTCCACTTTACTTTCAACCATAAAACCCAGAGAAAGGGTGGAAAAGATATTTGAGGAAAAAGAGGAAAATTAAATTCATCACAAAAAGGAAAAATAATTGTAAATTTAAAAGTTGGTACATATCATTAGGAGACTTAGCTATAATAACGTTTAGGTTAACTTATAAAGAAAGTTGCTCAAAAAAAGCCTTATAAAATATCTCTGCAAAGGAAACTGTCACTTTAGAAAAACTAGAATAGTCTGATAAAAGAGAACTACCTACTCCCAGCTCCTAGTTGTGTGACAGTTATTTTGGAGGTCCCCAGTGAAATGCATTTCCAGATTACACATCTAGTATCTTCTTCTCCAGCATTAAATTTGGCCTTGTCTGTGTTACTTGCTTTTGTCAATAAGCCATCAACAAGCATGGTACTAACAGACATTTACAACAGCTTACCCAATGAGGTGTAGCCACATGGGAAGTGTTTATTAGCATCCTGCTGCCCTATCCTTATATCATTATAGAGCTCTGGCTGTGAGTGTCAAATCATAAGAGAGTACTTGGAGAGAAGCCCTGAAGAACTGATGGATATCTTGGACATTTCTATCTCAGCTGAGCTGCTAGCAGAATGTACCCATGTGAGCAGCCCCAGCTGATGTCACATGAAGTTGAGGCAACCAGATTCTAACAAATTCTCTCAAAATTGCAGAATTTTGAGTAAATAGGTGCTTTTTTTTTTTTTATAAACAACTAAGTTTTTGGATGACTTGTCATGCAATAATAGAATATGAAAACAAAAACCGATAGTTGGGGGGGGGGGAAGACTAGAAATGCTATGTAATTCCATATATATGGAACACGAGGCAGAATATAAAGGAAAAAGAAGAAAGGGCAACTTATATCCATTAGTGAAAAACACTAAATCTCCACCACCCCTCCTTAGTATGGCAATTTGGTGGGAGTAGTATGTTCATGAGAAGATACAACTATATCAAATTCTTCCTGTAAATATTTCCTTCCCACTGACAACTAAGCCTACAAAAATGGAAAGTATTTTCCCCCTAACTTTTCTTCTGTAAGTTTTCTTCTTTTAGTTCCTGTGTTTATGATTTGTTTTGAGGTATTTCTGGCATGTAGAGTATAAAGGAAGGACTGAGTTTCATTCTCTGCATGTAAATATCCAATTGACCAAGGCCCATTTGTTGAAATTCCACAACTAGTTCCTTGAAACTTTTCAAACGTCATTGATAATATATGTGTGGGCCTATTATGGAATCTATTTTGTTTCATTGATCTATATGTTTATCTTCATGCTAATTTAACACTATCGTTTTTAAAAATGTATTTAAATTCTAATTAGTTAACATATAGTGCAGTATTGGTTTCAGGAGTAGAATTCAGTGATTCATCACTTACATGCAACACCCAGTACTCATCATAACGAGTGCCCTCCTCAATACCCATCACCCATCTACTAGCAAATCTCCCTCCATCACTCCTCAGTTTGTTCTCTATCATTAAGAGTCTCTTATGGCTTGTTTCCTTGTCTCTTTTTTTGCCCCTTCCCATAGGTTCATCTGTTTTGTTTCTTAAATTTCACATCTGAATGAAACCATATGGTATTTGTCTTTCTCTGACTGACTTATTTCACTTAGCATGATACACTCTAGCTCCATCCATGTTGTTGCAAATGACAAGATTTCATTCTTTTGATAAATGAATAATATTTTGTTGTATACATATACACCACATCTTCTTTATTCAATCATCAATTGATGGACATTTGGGCTCTCTCCATGATTTAGCTATTGTTGATAATGCTGCTATAAACATTAGAGTGCATTTACCTCTCTGAATCTCTATTTTTGTATCCTTTGGGTAAATCCATAGTAGTGTTGGATCATAAGGTAGTTCTATTTTTAACTTTTTGAGGAACCTTCATACTATCTTCCAGAGTGGCTACATCAACTTGCATTCCCACCAACAGTACAAGAATGTTCCCCTTTCTCCACATCCCTGTCAACACCTCTTGTTTCTTGTGTTGTTAATTTTAGCCATTCTGACAGTTGAGAGGTGGTAACTCATTGTGGTTTTGGTTTCATTATCAGGGAAATAATTTAATACTATCATCTTAATTTCTTTAGAGTTATAGTAAGTCTTGAAATCAGATAGTACAAGTCTTTCCAAATTTATTTTCTCTTCTTTTTCCAAATTTACATTGGTTATCCAAGTTCTTCCCAATTTCATATAAACTTTAGAAAAACATGAAAGAATTTTGGTTGAGATTTCATTAAATTTTTAGGCCACTTTATGAAGAATATACATTTGAACAGTGCTAAACCTTCTGATCTATGTTCATGTATTCTCTTTATTTATCAAGGTGTTCTTTGTCACGGCAATATTTTGCAGTTTTTAAGCATACAATATTGAATATATATTACTAAATTTATCCCCAATTATATCATGTTTTATATAATTAAAAATTGAATTCTTTCATGTCAAGTTCCATTTGATGCCAATATGTAGGAATACAATTGACTTTTATATGCTGATCATACTTGTGACAATATTAAATTTATGAATTAGCTTTAATAGCTAATTTGTACATTACTTAAGATTTTCTACATGTGCAATCAAGTTATCTGTGAATAAGCACAATTTTATTATTTTTTTCTTATCTATATTCTTATCTATATCTATATATCTATCTATATATTATCTATATCTATTTCTTATCTATATTCTATTATCTATATTTCTTTTTTTTTTTTTAAGATTTTATTTATTTGTCAGAGAGAATGAGCACAGGCAGACGGAGAGGCAGGCAGAGGCAGAGGGAGAAGCAGGCTCCCTTTTGAGCAAGGAGCCCGATGCGGGACTCAATCCCAGGACTCTGGGATCATGACCTGAGCCGAAGGCAGCCGCTTAACCAACTGAGCCACCCAGGCGTCCCATATTCTTTCATTTCTTTATTTTGCCTTACTTCACAAGTCTGAACCTGTAGTAAAATATTGAATAAAAGTGGTGTGACCAGAAAACTGCCTTTTAAAACAAATCTTAGAGTAAAAGCATGTGGTCTTCTAAGTCTGATGTTAGTGGCAGATTCTGTGTAGATACCATGGGCCCATGTTTACTCAGTATTACAGATTGAATTGTGTTCCCCAAAAGACATGTTGAAATTATAACCCCCCAGGGAATGTAAATATGACGTCATTTGGAAGTAGGGTCTTAGGGTCTTTACAGATATAATCAAGTTAAGATGAGTTTTATTGGGTCTGTATGGGCCTTAATCCAATATGACTATTGTCCTTATAAGAAGAGAAGACAGAGACAGGAGCAGGGAAGGCCATTAAAAATGGAGGCAGAGATAAACCATGGATTGCTAGCAACCACCAAAAGCTAGCAAAAGACAAACTATAGATTTCCTTCAAGGCTCCAGAGAAATTGTGCCCTACTAACAACTTGATTTTGGATTTCTAGCTTACAGAACTGTGAAACAATAAATCTTTGTTATTTTAAAACATTCAAGTTTGCGGTAACTTGTTCTGGCAGCCCTAGGAAACTAATACACTCAGTTTTTTAAAGAAATTTCCATATATATTTTTAAAATTTTATAGTATGTTAATATGGTAAATTATTTGAATTGATTTTTAAGTGTTAAACCAGTGGTATGTTGATTGCACACATTTTTTCAAACTCTACATTCAGTAAAATAAAAGCACACCACTCTGTTAAACCAACTTAGACTCACTAATAAATCTGCTAGTCTCCATATATAATTTTTTGTATTTTTTTGGAATTCATTTGCTAAAATGTTGTTAAGGAGTTTTATATATTTGTAAAAAAAAATTAAAAATCTAAAAAAAGAAGTGTTATTTGTTTGTTTTCTTGTTCATAAGGGCCATTAGAATCAAGTATTCTTGTTATGTTATTGTGTGGTTTTGATAACAGGTAATATAGCCATCATAAAATGAGTTAGGGATTATTGCCTTCTCCTCTACTTCTGGAGAATATTGTGTAAAATTGGTATTTCTGCCTCAGTGTTTGGCAGAATTCTCTAGTGAAATACCTGGGCCTCAGATTTTCTCTGTGGAAAAGTTTTTACTATGATGTCTATGTCTTTAATAGATATAAGGCTATTCAGGTTATCTTTTCCTCTTAGGCAAGTCTGGTAGTAGCTGACATTTCATCATTGAACTGCCCATTTCATCTGCGCCTAAGGTTGCTTATAAAATTCCTGTGTAATGTTTTCAGTGCCTTAAAAGAGTGATACCTCCCTTTCATTCTGGTATTTATAATTGGTGTCTTCCTTCTTTTCCTTCCTCAGTGTGACTGAAGTCTATCAACTTTGTTGATCTTTTCAAAGAACCAGCTTTTGGATTTATTCATTTTATCAATATTCTTATTTGTATGTTATTAATTTTTGTCTTTATTGTTTTTTCATTTTGCTGAAGTTTAATTTTATCTTCTATTTTCTGTCTTCCAGACAGAAGCTTCTAACATCGATTTGAGACCTTTCTTACTTTCTAAATGAAGTGTTATTTACTCTGAGTTTCCCTCCAAGAACTTCTTTAGCAATGTCCTTTAAATATTGTTATTTTCAGTCTTCAAAATATTTTCTCATTCTTCCTGTGAATTCTTCTTTATCTAAAAGTGTATTAATTTCCAAATATTTGCATATTTTCCAAAAATATTTTTCTTATTGATCTCCAATTTAATTTATGTTCAGAGGCTATGTTTTATATAATTTCAATCCTTTTATATATATTGAAACTTGGTTAATGATCTATGATATAGTCTATCTTGGAAAATGTTGTGTATATACTTGAAAAGAACATGTATTCTGATTTGGGTTGGAACACACGATGAATGTCAATTTGGCCAAGTGGGTTGTTGTTGTTATCCAAGTATTTGTATTCTTCCTGATTTTCTTTGTACTTGCTCTATCAGTTATAGAAAAACATACGTTGAACTTCCCAATATAGCTGTGGGGGGTGTGTGTGTGTGTGTGAATGTGATATGCTTTATCTATTTCTTCTTTCAGTGCTATCTGTTTTTGTTTCATATATTTTGAAACTCCATTAATGGGCATATACATATTTAAGTTCATTATGTCTTAATAAATTGATACCCTTTAATTTTGAAATGTTTCACTTTACTCCTAGTAATACTCCTCATTTTAGTGACTGACTGATATTAATATAGTCACTTCAGCTTTTTTAAAATTTGTGTTTTCTAAGTTTATATTTAACCATTATCCTACTTTCAATCTATGTATTTATTTTAAGTTGGCTTATTATAGATAACATATCTCCAGGTCTTGCTTTTTTTTCAAGATTTTATTTATAGATTTGATGGAGATAGAATACAAATAGGGAGAGCAGGAGGCAGAGGGAGGGAGAAGCAGGTTTTCTTTTGAGCAGGGAGCACAATGAGGTCTAGATCCCAGGACTCTGGGATCATGACCTGAGCCAAAAGAAGACACTTGACTGAGCCACCCAGGCACCCCTCCAGATCTTGCTTTTATTTTTTTTTTTTAAGATTTTATTTATTTGACAGAGAGATCAGAAGTAGGCAGAGAGGCAGGCAGAGAGAGAGGGGGAAGCAGGCTCCCCGCCAAGTAGAGAGCCCAGTGTGGGGCTCAATCCCAGGACCCTGAGATCATGACCCGAGCCGAAGGCAGAGGCTTTAACCCACTGAGCCACCCAGGTGCCCCCAGATCTTGCTTTTAGATTCAATCTGACCTTTTACCTTTTAAAGATTTATTTATTTATTTGAGAGAGTGTAAGCAGAGGGGAGGGGAGGAGAGAGGAAGAGAGAGTCTCAAGCAGACTCTGGGCTGAGTGGAGCCCTGATATGGGGCTCAATCTCAGGACTCTGAGATCATAACCTGAGCAAAGCCAAGAACTGGTTGCCCAAACTGTGCCACCCAGGTGTCCCTGACTTTTTACCTTTTAAATACAATGTCTAGACAATTTATATTTAGTATAATTATTGATTGGGTTAGATTTAAATAAATGATCAACCTATTTCTTTCAATTTTTCCTATTTGTTCTTTTTTTTTCTGTTCCCTTGTCTTTTTTAAAAATTTTATTTTATTTCCCGGTTTGCTAACTTTGTTTTATTTTATAGTGGTTGCTCTAGAAGTTACAATATATATCTCCAGCTTATCACAGTTTTCATTCAAATGGTTATACCACATTATTTGTAGAATAAGAAACTTATAGCGGTATACCTCTATTCTCTTCTACCTGTCCTCTGTGTGATTGTTATTCATATTACCTGTGTATAATCTAAACACCAAATACATTGTTATTTTTGCTTTGAACTGTAAATGATCTTCTAATTTATTTTTTCAAAAATTTTATAGAGTAAATTTGATGTGTAACACTGTGTAAGTTTAAGGTGCACAGCTTATTACTTTGCTATATATATTCTAATGTGATTTCTGATACAGTGGTATTTGTCACATTATATAATTGTAGCACAATATTATTGTCTGTATTTATTATACTGTGCATTAGATCTCTGTGACTTATTTACCACTCAATATAAGTTTGTACCCTTAAACACCATCACTCTTACCACCTCATTAATTTTATTTTTAATTATGGATAATGCACATAACAAAATTTATAATCTTGGGCATTTTTTAAGTATACAGTTAGTAGTATTGAGTACATTCATGTTATTATGCAACCAATCTTCAGAACATTTTCATCTTGCAAAACCAAAGCTCTGTAGGGCACCTGGGTGGGTCAGTCAGTTACATGTCTGCCTTCGGCTCAGGTCATGATCTCAGGGTCCTGGGATCAAGCCCTGCATTGGGCTCCCTGCTCAGCGGGAAGTCTGCTTCTCCCTCTGCCTCTCCCCTTACTCATGTTCTCTTTCTCGCTCTCAAAAAAACAAATAAAAATCTTAAAAAAAAAAAAAAAGTAAAACAACAAATCCCCCAACTCTTCTTCCAGTCCCAGCAACCACCATTCTACTTTATACCTTTATGAATTTGATTACTCTAGTTATCTCATATATGTGGAATATATAGCATTTGTCTTTTTGTGTCTGGCTTCTTTTGCTTAGCATGATGTTCTCAAGAGTTATCTATGTTGTGGTATGTGTCGGAATCTCCTGTCCTTTTAAAGCTGAATAATATTTCATTGTATGCCTATACCACATTTCGTTTATCCATTCACCTGTTTATAATCATTTGCATTGCTTCCACCTTTTGACTACACTGAATAACACTGTTATGGACCTAGGTGTACAAATATGTTACAGAACCTTAATTTCTGGGAAGTATATACCCAGATGGGGATCTGATAGATATTATGGTAATTATATTTTTTTTAAATATTAAGGAATTACTATACTGATTTCCATAGTGGCTGTACTATTTTAAATTTCCATGAACAGTGAAATTTTATTCTGATGTAGATCAATTAATCTGTATTTCTTTTATTGCCTGTGCTTTTGGTGTCATATCCCAGAATCAGTGCCAAATCCAATGTCAGATAAATTAACTTTTAAAAAAATTTAAAGGAAGAAATTTCTTTTATGTTTACCTACATATTTACTACTTCTGACTCATTTAATTTCTTTGTGTATATTCAAATTTCTGTGTGTTATTTCTTTTTCTGTTTGAAGAAATTTCTGTAATAATTTTTGTTTTGTGTACCTCCAGGGATGCATTTTCTCAGCTTTTGTTTAGCTCATAAGTCTTTATTTTTCTTCATTTCCAAAAGAATTTTACACTGGTTAAAGAATTCAGGGCCAACAGGGGTGTGTGTATGTGTGTGTGTGTGTGTGTGTGTGTGTGTGTGTTATGTTTGTTTTCTTTCAGTATGTTAATAATATCCTTCCATTCTCCTTTCACATGCATAGTTTCTAATAAGAAATCTGTGATAATTCTTATCTTTGGTCTCTATACATAATGTGTATAGAGGCTAGCTTTTTACCTCTGGCTTTTTTTATTCTTAATTACTCTAAGTTTTAAGCAATTTGATTAAGATATACTTTGGGGTAGTTTTATTATCTTTATCCTGCTAGGAGTCACTGATCATCTTGAATTGAATCTATGGCATAATAAGTTTCAGAAATTTAGGGGCACCTGGTTTGCTCAGTTCATTAAGCTTCTGACTCCTGATTTTGGCTGAAGTCATGATCCCAAGGTCATGAGATCAAGTCCTGCTTGAAGCTCTGCTCTGGGTGTAGTCTGCTTAAGATTCTCTCCTTCTGCCCTTCCCCCTTTCTTCATCTCTAAAATGAATGAATGAATGAATGAATGAATGAATTGATTAATTTCACATGATTGGACATTTCTCAGTTATTATTTCTTCAAAAATATGTTTTGCCTCACTTCTCTATGTTCTTTCCTGAGACTTCAGTTAGCTTGTATCTTTGATCACTTGATAGCATATCCTGATTCCTTGATGGCCTGTCTATTTAATTTTTGTCTTTTTTTAATCCATGCTTTATTTTCAACATTTTCCATGACTATGTCCTCAAATTCACTGAGATTTTATTCTGCAATGTTTAATTTGCTCCCAACACTGGTTGGGATTAATTTTCAATTTCATATGTTGTATTTTTATACCTACTATACCTAGTATAGATATATTTATAATAAGTATTTTGAAACTATGAAGATATTTATAATTGCTGCTTTAATGTCTGGGAATTGTTTGTCCTATTCTTTTCTGAAGGCTTTTTCTCAAGCCTCACATAGTTTTTAGCTTTCATTATTCATGTACAGATCATAACTCAGCCAAAGCCTTGAAAGACCCTTTCTGCACATTGCTGGGACTCTTTTTTTATGTGTTCTCTAGAGCTCCACACCTTTCCTAAGATTTAAAAGATTCTCAGTCATCCTTTCTTGATGTTTGCTTCTGCTCATTCTCTTTACTCAGTGAGGGACTCCAATTTAAGTTAATTTAATTATAATAATTCTATTCTACATGTCATAAATACCTTTATACATTTTTCCCTTTTTTTTCTTTATGACTCAATAACCATTTTTCTAATGTCCTGTATTTTTACATTTTACTAATCCTGGCTTAATGTTATTTACCAAAAATATTCTTCATAAAGAATTTCCCTTAGATTTTTTCTGTTATGAAAATCTTCAGTTTACCTCCTATATTTTCATCTTTTTTTCTAACTCCTTGACCATATTAACACAGTAATTTTAAAATCTCCCTCAACTAATACCAGTATCTAAATCATCTTTATATCTTTTCCATTTGTGTATTTTTTCTCTTGGTTTTCAGTCATGCAGTCCTTCCTTTAACAAGAATAGTTTTTTTAATTGAGTGACAAACAGTTTGCATAAATAATTGCAGAAGCTCCAGAGAAAGGGATAGCAATTATTGTTTTGAAGACCACATACTTTGGGTCTCTATCTCATATTTTTTTTTTCTTTTTCTTTCTCTTTATTTTTGGGAACAACATTTTACCAATGAAAAACACTTTAGCTTGTGGGCCTTACAAAAACTGCCCACAGTAGATTTGTCTCAGTGACCATAGTTTACCAAGCCCATGGTGACTGGCACTAGTTCAATACTGTGAAATATCAGAAGGCTGGACGTTCAGAGATGGAAACTAACTATTAAGTAGGAAATAGGATGCTAGTTGTACAGGTATAAACATCTTTCTGAAAACAGAGTTAAAGGGAAGACAGGAAACGAGGTGGCGATTAAGTAATAGATTGCTATCAAGATAAGATAAGACTATCTTTTTCAAGAAGATAGTCTAAATCAAGGTCAAAGTTACAGGTAGGGCTGAGCAAAATGGGAATCAGGGTTTTTTGTTGTTGTTATTTCTTAGAAAAATATATCTGAAAAAAACTTCTATAGAATATATATTGAGGCAGCAAATCATATTTTTTAAATAAATTTTTAACTGCAGAATAGACAGTAATGTGTTTGAAGCTTACTTGTGAATACCCCATGTGACCTCAGAACAGTACTGAGAAAACAATGCTCTTTTAACATACTTTGGTACGAAATCAGCCAAATAATAGTGTGCATTTTTTTAAAAGATTTTATTTATTTATTTGGCAGACAGAGATCACAGAGAGGCAGACAGAGAGAGAGGGGGAAGCAGGCTCCCCACTGAGCAGAGAGCCCAATGTGGGGCTCCATCCCAGGACCCTGGGATCATGACCTGAGCCAAAGGCAGAGGCTTTAACCCACTGAGCCACCCAGGTGCCCCAATAGTGTGCATTTTTTGAAATGACTAAATATATACTTGCATAGAGGACTATCCAAGGTCATTATAGACTACTAAGTAAATAGTAATATTCAAAAGTCCGTAACTACACATTCTGTAATAAATAGCTGTTTTCTTTAATAGACCAAATAATGTTACTTCTCCACCATGATCTTCTACCAATATCCATAATACCTTACATAGATTATTTTTTAATCTAATCTTGAATATATATAGGGAGAAAAGTCTTTATTTTTCTTATGTAGAAGTTCTGATTAATATTTAGCAATTGTTTGTAAAACATTTTGGCATTGACTACTATTATAAAATATTATTTTATTGCCTTGATCTAAAGAGTCTTAACTTCCATTATAGAACCTTCCTTCTGGTTACACATAGAATGGTGGTTGATCACCTTAATATAAGCAGGGACTGTGCTGAACTGAAGCTGATTAAAAGCCTGATAATGTTCTGTCTACCTCTGCTGTAACCATGACCCTTCAGCACTTTTTATTAAGAATGTGGTGTAATCTCTAGTGTGTCATCAGTTCTAATCACCCTCTTGTAAGAATTCTAACATTTCCACTCTGCTTTCTAGAGGCTTTCTGCTCAAATTTTTAATCTCCTACCCTATTCATCTCAATATTTGGAAGATATCCTGAGGGCAAAAATGGCCCTATACTTGAAACCTGCCAAGCCTCTGGTGTCCACCCTGAACCCTCCACACCACAGTGGCCTTCCCCCAAGGATTCCCACCAAACTTAAATGTGGATTTTCAATTTCCTGCCCATTCCCAGAATTGGCATATGCCCCTAGGTTGGGGTTCTCTAGTTGGCTCCCTCTTTGTCATCTTAGTCTCTCTATTTTTCATTGCTTCTGTAATTTTCCACTTCCTTCCAACAGATGACGCCTGTATTTTAGTTGGTTTTCCTAGCTTTTCTAGGAAGGAGTGCTGTCCTGCCACGGGCTACTATACCTTGTTGGAGGCAAAGAAATTTAAGATGGCTTAATATTTAAGCAAAAAATCATCAGCTTAGCCTTCTACAGTCTCACCTCAACCTATATTACAATCATATGTCTACGTATCTACTACATGCCTGAATGTATGTAATGATTCAGTCCTAACTTGCTGAATGTTCCATATACTCTCTGAATATTCTTTTTTTACTATTTTTTTAAATTTTTTATTAACATCTAATGTATTATTAGCCCCAGGGATACAGGTCTGTGAATCTCCAGGTTTACACACTTCACAACACTCACCATAGCACATACCTTCTCCAATGTCCATATCTCTGAATATACTTGACTGGAATTCCTTAACCTAACCTCTCTGGATCTTGGCCTGTAGAAGTTATGTCCACTTAACTCATCTCCATAGTCACATACTCCTTGAAGTTAGAGATTGGGTCTTGCTTATATTTGGATTCCCTGGTGTCTAACAGCTCAGAGCTTTGCACATAGCAGGAACTCAATAAATATTTGATGATCTTTGCTGAGTAGCCTTTATTTAGTGTTTCGACACCCTTTGGCCTTTCTTTCTATGACCTCCTAATCTAGGAAAGTTCAGTTTCAGATAAGTCTTTTGTTAGTTAGTTGATTTTTTGTTTTTTTTTTTCCCCCTGGTGAAAGCGTCACATTTCTAGCTCACTGACCTTCAGGTTAACCACATAGAACCACATATACAGAAAATCTGATATCTAAATGAATTTTAGTAATTGAACAGGCTAGTGAAATTGAAATCTTTATCTTCGACATATTCTGAATTTAATGACTGAATATAGTTTGGAGTTTAAATTCAGATACATTATTCTTTAAAATGTCCATAGGACCCCAGATGACTATTTCTTATCACTCAATAAAAATAGCCTTTCTTATCATCATTTTTATCTGTTCTTTTCTTTTATGAGTTTTTATTATAGGGACAGCAATATGTCTGCTGGTGGAAAGTCTGCCATTAAGAAAAGACTTCAGTTGGAGCAAACCAGGTTCACAAAAAGTTATTTTATCCATACCATGGTTTTGGCATTTTTCTTTAAAGAACAAGTTCATCTTGATACCCTTTTGTCAAATTGATTCATAAGGGGGAAAATATCTTAAAGAAACAACAATATGCAATAGCAATAACTATTGCTTCTTGGAAATTTGCTATATTGACATCACTGTGCTGAGCATTTATCCAGAATCTCTCATTTAAAATTCACAGCAATGTCACAAGGTGAGTATTCTATCACCCTCATTTTGTAACTCAGGCTTGGAAAAATTAACTAGTTTGTCCAAGAGCAAACATCTAGCAACTGCCAGGATGAGGGATTTACCAAATTTTTTTCTGAATTCCAAAGCTTATGCATTTCATATATGGGTTATTAGTTCTCTACCATGACATAGGAAGTCACCAATAATGATTTATTAGGGAAAGAGTCAAATTAAAACAACGTAGTATGAACAAATGTGATTTCAAGTCGACCAGGATTGTGTTAACAGACTATAAATGAATTTTTACTATTAAACCGGTATGAAGGACAACATTTTGTCTACAAAATTTTATGAGTTAATAAATTAGAAACAGACTCCTGAAATTATCTCTACCAAAAGGTGTCCATCATTAGGAAATAATATGTCACAAATACAAGAATTCCAAGAGAAGCCTAAGGTGTATATACTGTCGTAGTTCCTACATATCTGGGCATGCATACCTAAGGAACTAGAGAGGACTATTGTCAGAAGTCTATTTTACTTGGGACTAAAATATCTTATGGGAGCAAACTTATAAAAGAAGCTTGGTCTCATATTAAAACCATACTTTTCTGAAGGGAAAGGGGATTCTAAATATACGGTGGGGTCTGTCACCCAGATTTATCTCCTGGCTCATTTTCTCACCTATTCTTATCTGCAAAGGGAAAAAGAAGCTATTAAACTATGTAAGGTAGCATATCAAAACATGAGAAATAAGAAAAGGGAGACAGTATTATTAACTTTAAGTCTACTGAAAGCCAATAGGCCTTCGAGGAAGGGGTGCTCTTGACAACGAGGCACATTGCTGGTTTAATATCTGATAAATGTGGCATATCTTCTGTGAGAAAACATAGCATCAGCCATTCTCAGGGTTCAGCGGTATACAGGTGGAGAATCAAGAGCCCAAACAGGGAATACATCTGGTCACTATCAACATCATATTTGGTGAGAGAGAGTATAATGTGAGGCATTTTACTCAGAAATAATTAACAGGAACTTAGCAGTGAACTATTACATGCCACACATAGAATAGAGTATTTAAAATAATGGTTATTTAATAGAGCATCACAATGGGGTAAATACTTATTAATATGTAAAAGGGTACAATATATATATGTAGATATAATGTACATATATAGGCATGTGTATCAGATATGTGTACATGTTTGTGTGGTATGAGTGTTTCTGTGTATTTGTAAGTACATCCATACATGCATACATAACTGTATGCATGTACTAGTATTTCACCTCTCAGGTGATCATTTATATATGTTTTATTTTATCGGGAAATGTACATAGAAAACAGTGATTTCATATATTTTACATAATACTAGGCAAAAATTTGAACATATTAAATCAGTAAACATGTAATCCTTGACTGGATTGCTCTTTTCACCACTTTCTGCCAAGCAGACTCTACTTTTCCTTTACTTGATAAGGTGGTCTTGGTTTTTCATTCTAGGTTAGATTGCTCTGCTGTAGGATCATCTTGTACTCTGATTCCCTTTGTCATAGCACTGATTATACTTCTTTGATATGACAATACCTATGTCCTATTATTCAGCATATATAGACTAATTATGTATTATTCTAATCCTCAACCCAAGTAGAGTGCCAAGCACTCCATAAAAACGTTCATTTGAACTATATGTTCTCCCGAATAAAATCTTCCCTCAAATGAGTATTTATCAGGCTTATACACTAAACTGATTTATTATTGGGTCACCTTTACAATCAATATTTACACTGTAAACATCATTGTTTAAATAAAAATATTATGTTCAAGTTAGATTTTCCCATCCTACAAAGCAGATGGGAAGCATTTGAGGGTTCAGAAGGGTCTTCCCTAGCCTCCTAAATCCAGTCACAGAGAGGGCTACATGCTATGCGTAAAGTATATTTACAACGTGGCATATCACAATTTTCTTTTTTTTTACAACATAATTTTAAATATGGATTTTTTTAAAGCATTGTACATTTTCTAGTTTAGTCTTATTCTACTGGTTAACAAAAAATAAAAAGATTTTAAAAATTTCAAAAACCTTGATTCATTCAGTAAGCCAAAAATAATGATTTTAAAGAGGAATTGAAGATCATTACAACAATTCATTTAAACACACATTAAATGATCATTAATCAACTCTCCCAGCTTTGAATTATTATTTCAAAATGGCTTATCTTTTTCTCTGAATCACCTTCCATTATCAGTGAAAGTTGACCTTTGATCTTTTAGTTTTTTTTTTCTGTCCAACATTTCCTCTAACAATTAGTATAGCAGTACTTAAATGCCTTGAAGAAGATATCCATTTTTAAAAATATGAATAAATTCCTTTGTAATATAAGTATTTATTTTGTCCTTTATTACATAGTGAAAACATATTAAATTTTTATCTATATATGATCCATGTTCCTGTTTTATAAGAGAATTCTTCAGTAGGTTATTGGTGTGTCCAAAAATCTACTGCAGCCAGCCTTTCTTTCTCTTTCTTTCTTTCTTTCTTCTTATTATTTTTTGTTATTATTATTATGTTCAATTAGCCAGCATATAGTACTGCATCCTTTCAACCAACTTTGCAAGATCTGCCACTTAACTTTATTTCAGTCTTGCACTGAGCTTTCATGGCAACCAGATATGAGTGTCATCACGTTCATTATGTAGTGCCTCATTAAGATTCAATCCTTCTTTTGTAGCAAATGTCTACCTGTCTAAACCTACGGGTAAAATTAGAGGCTTGAGTTAAGGAACAAATAGATAAATTAAATTATAAAAAAAGTTTCCTTAAATGTATCAGTCAAAAACTCTCTGTTCTCATAACTATGGAATATTTTCATGTGTATGTGACCCTAACTATACTGGGGCCAGTTTTCCATTTATTATTTCTAAAACTAAATTGTGCCCTTTACTGTTAAGCAGGAAAAACTTATATAGACTTAAATAAGTAAACATTTTAGATTTATTGACCTCATCTTTGAATGTCAAATCAAGTTTAAGGTTTTTTTTTTTAAAGATCTTTTGAATTTATCTGAGGGGGGTGGTTTCATGTGTGCACACTAGTTGGGGTGGGGGACAGAGGGAGAGGGAGAAGCAGACTTCCCTGTGTAACGAGAGCCAGATACAGGGCTCCATCCTAGGACCCTGAGATCATGACTTGAGCAGAAGTCAGACACTTAACCATCTGAGCCACCCAGGCACCCCAGCAAGTTTAAATTTTTAATAGTATAGTTCAGCTTAGCAGTTTTAAATATTTTTTCATTTGGCTATTTGGTTTTCCCTGACAGTCAGCATGCTTTAGGAGAAAATGAACTGGACCCAGCATCAGAAATCCTTGTTTCTAGCACCATGCTTTCACCATTTAATTAGAAAAGTGATCTCAGACATCTACTTAAAAGAAGCTCAAAATCATCAGATGTAAAATGGGGATTGGATGACTTATCTGTGTGTTTACTCCCAGCTTTAATATCTACAATGTGTACGTGTGTGTGTGTGTGTGTGTGTGTGTTTTCTCAGTATAAATCCTGTTAATTATTTTTATCTCCACAGCATTTAGAACACTGTCTGGTCCCTACTGGTACTGCATGTTTTTGTTTTTTGTTTTTTGTTTTTTTCCTTTAGAGAAAAAAGGAGCAAAAAACAGAATAGAGATGAGAAGGAAGGAAGAAAAGAAGGGAGGGAGGGAGGAAGGAAGGAGTGTTTTAAAATGTGGCATAAAAAATAACTATTGCCTATTTAGTAGACTTTTCAACCTGGTCAAACAATATCAAGAAAAGATTTGGAGAGTTACTTGCTTTTTACAATCGAGCCCTTCCCCCACTTCTGGAATGACAGTTAACTCACACTCAGGTGCACCATTTTTGACAGTTTCACAGCTGCTCTATCTAGGTCTTGTCATCATTTCTTAACAAGAGACAATTTTATTAGATTGTTAAAAGTTTGCTTCTGAGTGTCTCTAGGTTTTATTTTCTCTGTCCATTTTTTTTGAGACATCATTTCCATCCAGAACCAATATTTTAGAAGAGAGTTAAGAATCCTCTTGTCTCCTTTAGTAAGATTTGTCTTTCAACAAGGTCTAACGAGTGTGCACTTTGCCAATCCTGCAGAACAGGCCCTTCTTTATTGTTCTCTTTGAAGGGAAAATAGATTCCTGGAGTATAACCTTCATAAGATGCGGAGGATGGTATCATGAGAGTGAGCGACAGATGTGTACTAATTATGATAGAAAATGGTGGCTCACTTCCCTAGCTTCTATTTTTCTGAAATGTAAATGATCTTAAATTATTAGGTATTCAAATGATAGGTGAAAGTTAGGGTAACATTTCCAAAGAAATTTAGAAGCGATTTATATGGCATCCAAGCAATTTCTGCCTTAGAGTATACTCAATCTTTTATTTTAATGCTGACAGTTCAAGCTGAAAGTCTTTCAGTTACTGTTGAAGTTAAAATAACACAACAGAGGGAGGTGAGTAAACTGTTATAAAATACATGATGAATGTTCAGAAAACATTGTCTATTATATGCAAGAGGAAGCCCATGGAAGAGGGAAAAATGAACCTGCAAAATGAATCAAGAAATAAAAGATGGTTGATATACAGAAAAATGAATACAGACTGGAGAAGGAAAGAATTTTATTAAAGAAAAACAAGGACAGAATCTTCTTCCTTAATTACAGTTTGTAAGCTCCAGAGATATTCTCCTTGCCTTTTAGCTGTCATTTGTTAGGCTTCAGTCTAGGTGAATTTACATGTTCAAGTTGTGAAAATTATTTTTGAAATGGAGGATTCACTGTGTTCATAAGCATTGAACGTACAAATGTATTCATTTGCCAGGGAGCAGATACTAAGAAAATATTTTTCAACTTTAAGGTAACAGCTACTGTGATTACTTATTTGGTTTTGCTTTGTTTTTATGAATTATTTTGAGGGAAAGAAAAGCAATTATTTAATGACAGAGAACCTTTGTGACAGTGAATAGAGTAGTTTGGTGAGCTTTGTCAGATTATACTTAAAAACTGGTATTACAATCATTTTATTTTATTTTATTTTTTTAAAGATTTTATTTATTTATTTGACAGAGAGAGATCACAAGTAGGCAGAGAGGAGGCAGAGAGAGAGGAAGGGAAGCAGGCTCCCCGCTGAGCAGAGAGCCCGATGCAATGTGGGGCTCGATCCCAGGACCCTGAGATCATGACCTGAGCCGAAGGCAGAGGCTTTAACCCACTGAGCCACCCAGGTGCCCCTACAGTCATTTTAATGGAAGAGTATGCTTCTCTGATATTATACTACTTGCCATGCTTTCTTGGTATCTATAATGAAACATTTATTCAAAAACTAATTGTTGAGTGCTATTATGTGGCAGGTGCTAGTTTACACACTGAAGATGGAAGAGTTAAAAGAAAAAAATAAGCAGAATTTTCTCCATTTCACAGTTGATTTTCAGGTGAGGGAACATAAAATAAATGAATACATACACAGTAAGCCCTAAGTGCTAGAGAAAAAGAATAATGAATAGTAAGAGCACAGCAATTGCAGAGGTGAGGGTAGATTAGGATTTTAAATAGTGCAACCAAGTCACTGAAATACATCTGAATAAATATCCGAAAGCCATAAAGAAATAAGCTATATGGAAACCCCGGGGAAACTGGTTCAGCCTCACAGAACAGCAAGCAGTAGGACGCCAAGGCAAGGGCCTGTCGAGAATGTCAGTGGAAAGACCTATAAGCTGCTTTTAAGGGTCTGGCTGTGAAATGGAGAAGCTGTGGAAGGTTTTGAGCAGAGAAGCAACACTATCTGTTTCAGGTTTGTACAGGATTATTTGGTTGTCCTGTTGAAAATAGTCTGTTGGTGTGTAAGAACAATAAAAACAGTGACCAGTTAGGAGGTATTGCAATAATCCAGGCAAGATACAATAGTGACTTGGACCCAAGGAGTAGCAATAAAAGACAAAAAAAAAAAGTCAAAAACTGATTTGATTTTGGGTGCCTGGGTGGCTCAGTGGGTTAAGCCTCTCCCTACTGCTCAGGTCATGATCTCAGGGTCCCGGGATCCAGTCCCACATGGGGCTCTCTGCTCAGCGGGGAGCCTGCTCCCCTCCCCCACCCCCCTGCCTGCCTCTCTGCCTACTTGTGATCTCTCTGTCAAATAAATAAATAAAATCTTTAAAAAAATTTTTTTTTAAATGATTTGATTTGATCTGTGGTACTGTTTGCTGCAATGGTGACCCTGGTTACTTAGATTAAGTCTAAAATAAAGCTGCAGGGAGACAAAAGTAAGAATTTTTGTTTGAGCGCTTCAAGGAACTGACCAGATAGCAAGAAATCTCCGAATAAATCCTTAAACAAAGCCAAATTGCAGAAATAAAACAGAACTCTTAAGATTCATGGGCCCAGAACATTTGCTGGTACTGCTACAGTAGCTACATGATGGATTTTCAAAGGAGGGAGCAGAAATTAACGCCAGGGGGTTCCAAAGGGCAAGTATCCAATGTGACACCATGTGCACTAATGTGCGATGATGAAGGGGAAGAGCCAGAGCAGGGTGAGGAATGCCAGAAGTCAAGTCAGTCCCACTCACCCTCTGGGGGATGAAGAGAAGAGCAAAGAAGTAGAAGGAAGAGAGGCGGAAACAGCTCGGTCTCATTAGTGAGGTTTGGAAACAAATATATATTTTTGGCTAAGTGAATTAACTCATGAATTAGTTTACTGTGTGAACGTTAGTTTGTGCTTTGGAGTTGTGGAATAAGAGCATTTCTGTCTGTAAATAAAGATTCCAAAGGAACCTTTCCTTACATGAAAGAACCATTTCTGGAGAGAAATATAACATTTCCATGATCACAATTTGTTTTTTTAGCCATGTTTTTATAGAAGTTTCATAAATGTGATGTTTAAGATTGAATTAAGGAAATATTTTATAATTTCCAAAATATTAGATATGAAAACTTTGAAGGTTTTTTTTTTTTTAAGATTTTATTCATTTATTTGACACAGAGAGAGCCAGTGAGAGAGAGAATACAAGCAGAGGGAGTGGGAGAGGGAGAAGCAGGCTTCCCACCCAGCAGGGAGCCCGATGCAGGGCTGGATCCCAGGACCCCAGGATCACGACCTAAGCCAAAGGCAATGGCTTAACCAACCAAGCCACCCAGGCACCCCAACTTTGAAGGATTTGAAACAACTTTCTGATCTGTATAACTTCTGTGTTAAAATGAGGGCTCCTAGGTAGCTCGGTTGGTTGAGTGTCATGGTCTCAGGTCATGATCTCCAGGTCCTGGGATTGAGCCCAGCATCTGGCTCCCTGCTTAGAGGGAAATCTGCTTCTCCCTCTCCTTCTGCCCCTCCCCTGCTCTCTCTCATAAATAAATAAAATCTTTTAAAAGTAAAAATGAAAATAAAATGATTTGACCAAGAAATACTGGAAGAATTAAGTCTACTTTAAAAATTTGTACATATATTTATATTACTAAATGAAACAACTGCATAGATCACTTCATAGTATTATAGCTTCCAAAGGAGCCAAAGAACCTTCATTCCTCCCATGAGAAGGAATCAAAATATATATTACATGGTTACTTTCAATAAGAAATTGTCTTTTATTAAGAAGATAGATGAACTGAAGACTGTTCTTACATAAAGCATTTTCAATTTCTGAAAATCTATGTTATCTTTTGTTATTTATCTAAAATGAAGATTTGCCTCTCTTCCTTTTTTTTTTTCTTCAGATTTTATTTAAATTCCAGTTAACATACAGTGTAATATTAGTTTTAGGAGTAAATTTATTGATAAACCTCTGAGTTGGAAGCCAGAAATTATTTAAATATAGATCCCTTAACTTATGACTGGAATGAAGCTATTCAAGACTTAACAGAAACAAACACACGAAAATGTATAGCTGACTTTGATGTATGATTTCCTTTTAAATTTTTTACAAATACTGAAGGGATATCAAGTTTGGTGTTTCTCTGTGAGAAAGAATATTTAGAACTAGTGGAATCATGCAGTTATATCAATTTAACCATGTATTATAACCAATTAAATGTATTCACATAAAAGCTTATCAAAATATATAAATCATGTGAGAATATTTCACTGGGCACCATTACATTTCTGGCAATAGGGATCTTAAACTTTTCCTTTGGAAATAATAGCAGGTTTAGATGGGCAGAATCTAGGATATGTAGAACTATCAAATTGTGAAATTGGGCAAAAATTAGAGAAATGTTGATCTGGGACATATACAACATTGTAGTTATACTCTCTTCCTGCCTCAACCCCAAAACAGGAAGTCTGTCAAAAATTCCTGCTGTTCTTTATCCCACCCATCTCTTAGGTATCCTTCAGGTGTTCACATCTAAGGGTCACCCATTCACTGACATGTATCCTGGGTTACATTTCCGTCTTTCAACACCACTACCACTGCACTAGAGAAAGACATGTCATCTCTCTCCTGACTTTTTCCTGAGGTCCTGGATTCAAGCTCAGATCCATTTTCCACACTATGGCCAGAAGTCTCTTTCTCTCTCTTTCTCTTTTTTTAAAGTTTATATTTTAATTCCACTTAGTTAACATATACAGTAATATTAAATTCTAGTGTGCAGAATATAATACTTCCATACAACACCCAGTGCTCATCACCCATGCACCCCTTAATCCTCATCACCTATTTTTTTTATTTTTATTTTTTTAAAGATTTTATTTATTCATTTGACAGAGAGAGATCACAGTAGACAGAGGGGCAGGCAGAGAGAGAGAGAGGGAAACAGGCTCCCTGCTGAGCAGAGAGCCTGATGCGGGACTCAATCCCAGGACCCTGAGATCATGACCTGAGCCGAAGGCAGCGGCCCAACCCACTGAGCCACCCAGGTGCCCCCCCCCATCACCTATTTAACCCAGCCTCCACCCACCTCCTCTCTGGTAACCAAAACTGTGTTCTTTAAGTTAAGACTTTTCTTGCTTTGCCTTTGTTTCTTTTTTTTTTTTTTCTATTTGCTGATTTATTTTGTTTCTTAAATTTCATATATGAGTGAAGTCGTAAGTTATTTGTCTTTCTCTGACTAACCTATTTTGCTTGGAATGATACTCTCTGGCCCATGCAGTCTTTGCAAATAGTAAATTTCATTCTTTTTTATACCTAGGAAATATTCCATTGCATATTTATAGCAAATCATTTTTTTTCCCCTCACATGTAGCATTAGGGTTTGGTTTAGGGCCAGAATAAGGATTGGGGTTAGTGTTAAGGCTAGGGTGATGGTATGTGCTTATTATCCTCCAGTTAAGAGACCTCTCCAGAGGGATAAGATTAGGGTTTATGTGATGGTTTGGTTTAGGGTTAGGGGTTAGTTGTTAGGACTTAGGGTTATTGTTTGGGTTAGGAATAGGTATTCACCTGGAATAATACTCTCTACCTACAGCCATGCCACTGCAAATTCCAAGATTTCATTCTTCTTTTTGGCTAATATTCCATTATTTATATATAACAAATGTTCTTTTTTTCCTCAGCTCTTGGATTAGGGTTCATTCTAAGGTTTGAATAAGGGTTAGTCTTGAGTTTAAGATAAGGCCAGGGTGAAGGTGTTTGCTTACTATCCTTCAGATCAGAATCCTCTCCCGAGGGATAAGTTTCAGGTTATAAGTCAGGGTTATGCTGGGGTTAGGGTTAGGGGCTTATGGTTAGTGTTTTGGTGTTAAGGTTAGAATGTGGGTTAGGATGAGGTTTAGAGCTAGGGTTAGGGTTGGGTGAGAGTTTGTTTCTCATATTCTGAAGTTCAGAGACTACTCCAGAGGTTAGGAATAGGGTTAGAGTTAGGGTTAGAGGTAGAGTTAAGTGTCACTAGTTAGCGGTATTGTTAGTTTTAGGGTCAGGGTTAGGGTTAGGGTTATGTTTTGTGCTTCCCAACCTGCAGTTCAGAGATCTTTCCATCAAATAAAACCTCTGACTTCTATTTTGGTGAGAATAGACATGGCACCTGTCCATCAGTCTCAGGTAAAGGTGGTTTTGTGCCCTAAACAATCTTTAAATGGATATTCATTTTTTCCTTCTGTTGATTTTCTTTAAGATTTTCTTTAAATTCCAGTGAGTTAACATACTGTGGAATATTAATTTCAGGTGTACAGCGATGCAACACCTACATAAAAGACTCTGTGCACATAACAAGTATACTCCTTAATCCCCATCACCGATTTATCCCATCCCCCTACACACAAACCCTCTGTAACCATTATGTTTTGTCTATAGTTAACAGCTATTTCTTGGTTTTCCTCTTTTTTCCCCTATGATTAATGTTTTGTTTTCTTAACCTCATAAATGAGTGTAATCATATGGTGTTTATCTTTCTGTGACTGACTTATTTTGCTTAGTATAATACTCTTTAACTCCATCCACATTGTTAAAAATGGTGAAATTTCATTGTTAGAACAATGAAATAGATGGCTGAATAATATTCCATTGTGTATATACGCCACATCATTTTATCTATTCATCAATGAATATTTGGGCTCTTTCCATAATTTAACTATTGTTGTTAATGCTAATATAAACATCAAGGTGCATGTATCCCTTTGAAATAGTATTTTTGTATTCCTTGCGTAAATACCTAGTAATGCAATTACTAGATCATAGAGTAGTTCTATTTTTAACAGTTTGAGGAAACTATATGCTGTTTTTCAGAGTGGCTGCACCAGCTTGCATTCCCACCAACAGTGTAAGAGGGTCCCTCTTTCTCCACATCCTTACCAACACCTGTTGTTTCTTGTGTTGTTGATTTTAGCCATTCTGACAGGTGCGAAATGATAGCTCATTGTCATTTTGATTTGTATTTCCCTGATGAGTGAAGCTGAGCATCTTTTCTGTGTCTCTTGGCCATCTGGATGTCTTCTGCCCATTTTTTAACTGAATTATTTCTTTTGGGGTATTGAGATTCCAAAGTTTTTTCATATGTTTTTGATAATAACCCTTTCTCAAATATGTCATTTGCAAATATCTTTTTTTCATTCTATAAATTGCTTTTTAGTTTTGTTGATTTTTTCCTTCACAATGCAGAGCTTTTTGTTTTTATGTAGTCCCAATAATTTATGTTTGCTTTTGTTTCCTTTGCCTTAGGACACATACCTAGAAAGAAGTTGCTATGGCCAATGTCAAAGAGCATTCTCCTCTAGGATTTTAATAGTTTCCTGTCTCACATTTACATCTTTAACTCATTTTTAATTTATTTTTGTGTTTGGTGTGAGAAAGTGGTCCAGTTTTGTTCTTTTGCATGTTGATATACAGTTTTCCCAACACCATTTGTTGAAGAGACTGTTTCCCATTGCATATTCTTTCCTGCTGTGTCAAAGATTAATTGACCATACAGTCATGGATTCATTTCTGCGTTTTTCTATCCTGTTCTATTGACCTATGGGCCTATAACATACTGTCTTGATCACTACAGCTTTGTTACACAACTTGAAATCCAGAGCTGTGATGCCTCCAACTTTGCTTTTCTTTTTCAAGGCTGTTTTGGCTCTTCTGGTATTCTTATATCAATGTGGTGCATCACATTGATTGATTTGCAGATTGAGCCCCTTTTGCATCCCAGGAATAAATCCCACTTAATCCTCGTGAATGATTCTTTTCATGTATTGTTGGATTTGGTTTGCGGGGTTTTTTTGAGAATTCTGCATCCATGTTCATCAGGGATATTAGTCTATCGTTCCCTTTTTAAGTGAGTCTTTATCTGGTTTTGGTATCAGGGTAATGCTAGCCTCCCAGAATGAATTTGTCAGTTTTCTTTCCATTTATATTTTTTGGGATAGTTGGGAAGAATAGGTATCAAACTTTAAATGTTTGGTAGAATTCACCTGTGAAGCCATCTGACCCTGGACTTTTGTGTGTTGGGAGTTTTTTGATTAGTGATTGCTGGTTTTCAGTCTTGTTGTTGGTTTTGTTCCTGTTTCAGTTTTTGTAGTTTATATGTTTGTAGGAATTTATCCATGTCTTCTAGGGTGTCCAATTTGTTGGCATCTAGTTTTTCATAATATTCTCTTACAATTGTTTGTATTTCTGTGGTGTCGGTTGTGATTTCTCCTCTCTCTTTTTTGTGATTTTATTTACTTCGGGTCTTTTCTCTTTTCTTTTTGATGAGCCTGGCTAGAGGTTTATCCCTTTTATTAATTTTTTTCAAAGAATCAGCTCCTGGTGTTATTGACCTGTTCTAGGGATTTTTTTCCCCCCCAAGTTCCTTTATCATTTATTTCTGCTCTAATTTTTATAAATTTCTTCCTTTTGCTGGCTTTATGTGTCTTTGTTTCTTGTTCTTTTTTCTAGTTCCTTTGGGTGTAATATGGGATTTTTCTTGCTTCTTGAGGTAGGCCTGTATTGGTATATGGTTCTCTCTTAGGACTGCTTTTGCTGCATCCCAAAGGTTTGAGACTGTTGTGTTCTCATTTTAATTTCTTTCCATGTATCTTTATATTTCTTTGATTTCCTAGTTGACTCACTCATTGTTTAGTAGCGTGTTGTTTAACTTCCATGTACTTGTGGTCTTTCCAAATTTTTTCTTGTTTTTGACTTCAAGCTTCACACCATTGTGATCAGAAAATATACAGGAATAGATTTCAATCTTTCGGGACATGTTAAGGCTTGATTTGTGACCAGTATGTGATATATTCTAGAAAATATCCCTTGTGTACCTAAAAAGAGTGTATTTTCTACTGCTTTCAGATGAATGTTCTGAATATATCTATTAAGTCCACCTGGTCCAGTGTGTCATTCAAAGCTATTGTTTCCTTCTTGATTTCCTGTTTACATGATCTGTCATACACACACACACACACACGTGTGTGTGTGTGTATATATAAAAATGTATGTATGTATATATATTTACTCTTGTGTTGGCACATAAATATTTCTAATTGTTAAATCTTCTTTTTGGATTGTCCCCTTTATTATGATATAGTGGCCTTCTTCATCTTTTGTTACATTCTTTAGTTTCAAGTCTAGTTTGTCCTATATAAGTATTGCTACTCTAGTTTTCTTTTGATGCCCACTAGCATGATAAATGTTTCTCCATCCCCTCACTTTCAATCTGCAAGTGTCTTTAGGTCTAAAATGAGTCTTTTATAGGCAGCATATAGATGGGCCTTGTTTTTTTATCCATTCTGATATCTTATATCTTTTAATTGGAATACTTAGTGCATTTACATTCAGAGTAATTATTCATAGATATGTATTTAGTGCCATTTTATTACTTATTTTGACATTGTTTCTGGAGATTTTCTCCCTTCCATTCTTGTCTTTGTCACTTTTGATCTTTCCTTTCCACTCAAAGAATCCCCTTCTACTAGGTTACCATCTTAGCACCCCCCCCCCCATTTTTAAAAAATTCTAATTGGACCATGTCAAGGTCCAACTTTAAACCATCAGTAAATCTATCTTCTGGGATAAAGTTCAAAATCTCTAATTATGTCCATAATATTACAAGATTTCAGGGTGACCAATCACTTCTTCAGCCACCATGGCTGCCACCCCTTTTCTTTTTGCATATTGACTTCTCTTAACTTCATAGCATGTGTTCCCTGCTCTTTCATAATTTAAGTGCATTGGTTTCCTTTCCGGAAACACTTTCCTATCTTTTATCCTAATCAACACTTGCTCCTCCTTCAGGTTTAGCTTACAGTTTACATTCTCTCAGAAAAGCCTTCCCTTCACCCAGACTAGGTCACACTTCCACAGCACTCTGAATTCTTCTCCTGCATCTAATTATAAGTTCATTCTCTCATTTGTATTAGAATTTCTAGGAAGTGGAAGATTCTGCCATTTTCCCTTCATACCTAGAATTTAATTAGCATTCAATAAATGCTTGGTGAATAAATGAATAAACTAATGACCTAATAAAAGTAGAGTAGTAACCCTTATACTATAATCCTATCTCAGGATACTAGCAGTATGTTGCTTAGGATGCTATTGGCTTTGTCTTCAGGTAAGCCACTTTCTACCTTACAAAATGGTTATCATAGTTCTGGGCATCACATGCAGAGAGGACAACATCCAGTGGAGGAAGAGCAACTATTTTTTTTTTTAATAGAGCAACTATTTTTTTACAGGTGTCTTTTTTTATAGCAAAGAATTTTTCCCCAAAACCCATTATAAGACTTCCCTTTATTTCTCATTGGCTAGACTGTCAAATTTCAAAATCTAAATAACTGTAGCTCATCCATTAATTGTTTTTTTCAAGTAGCAATGGCATTCCATAAAGAAGCAATTAGTTCATCTCCCAAATGATACAATCACCTAAATACTTCTCCTCCAATCATCCTACTTCAGCATGTAGGCAAAATGCTTTATGCTTGATTCCCATTATGCCACAAAGAATACTAAAAAGATGTGTACTCAAATATCAAGCTTTAATAAAATCAATAATTTCTACTGCTTCAAGAAGGACATTCTTTAAAAAAAAAAAAAGATTTTATTTACTTGTTTTGAGAAACAGAGAGTGAGAGAGAGCATGACTTGGGGGAGAGACAGAGGGAGAGGGAAAAGCAGACTCCCCACTGGGCAGGGATTCCAACCTGGGACTTGATCCCAGGACCCTGGCACCATGATCTAAGCCAAAAGCGGATGCTTCACCCACTGAGCCACCCAGGTGCTCTCCAAGAAGGACATTCTTAAGTAGACCTGTGTGTTTGTGTGTGTAGCCCTCAAGTCAAACCTAACCCACAACTACTTTTTTAAAAATAGCATTTTATGGGAATACAGCCATGCCTATTTATTTATATGTCATCTGCTGGTGATTTTGCTCTTCAGCTGCAGAGTTTAGCAATTGAGACAGAGACTACTTGGCTTTCCAGTGCCTTCAAAAACTTTTAAATATCGGTCCAGTTTTCAGCTAATTAGTCTACCATCATTGGAAGTAAATTCTGGATTAGGACATCTCTGTGAGGGGCTCCTGGGTGGCTCAGTCATTAAGTGTCTGCTTTGGGCTCTGGTCATGATCCCAGGATCCTGGGATCAAGCCCCACTTCGGGGTCCTTGCTCAGCGGGAAGCATGCTTCTCCCTCTCCTACTCCCCCTGCCTGTGTTCCCTCTCTCACTGTGTCTCTCTGTGAGAAATAAATAAAATCTTAAAAAAAGAAAAAAAGAGAGAACATCTCTGTGATTGCCTATTCCTCATATCACTCTTCATTACCTCATTTTTTTGTACATTCTTTTCTCTGGAGTAACACATAGGTCATATCCTATAATATTATGATATGTTTAATTTTTAGTATCATGGATTTCAATAACAATAGCAAAGTTTTCTTAACTTTCCATCTGGAAGTGATATTTTCATGCTTGAAGAAAGACCTTATCATTGCACTTCTATGTCTCAGTTATATTCTAATCTTAATTACACAGAATTGCCCAATAATAAAAAAGCAGTTTATAAAAGACATTCCATCAAATAATATGCTTTTTGAGGAAAAGTATTTTTCCCTTTGTGACATTACAATTTTTTATGATTTGTCCCTGGACTGCATTCTGGATTTAGTTTCTATGTTGAATCTAAAAAACTTTCCTAATCAAGCAGCATTTCTTGGACTCCATAATAATTCTTGCCAATTATCTTCAATAACTTTTTTGGCTTCTTGCTACGTTATGTACAGATTACACAATTAAATATACCAATGCCATGGACCCATTGTGGTTTATCTAAGGATTGGCTATAAGAAAAAACATAGTTATAGGATGATTATTATATTGATGATTATTTGTGAGTTGTAGAAAGAGATTTAAGCAAATTACATGCCAGATACTGATCTGGAAAGTGAAGAATAGTGAATTTTACTGAAGAATAGTGAATTTTACTGAAGAATAGTGAATTTTAATTGGAGTATAAAAAGACTATAATAGCAAATTAAAATTTAAAAATCTAGTATATATATTCCCTAGAGAAGTAACCAGAACTAAATGCTTTATTAAGCTCTATGATAACATGATTGTATAATGGAAGCTAAAGAAAAACATATTTGTGCAAATAGATCTAAAAATGAAAATTTATTTCTTGTTCTATAGTATCCTAGCTTTAACTTGTACCACAGTGGTTTAACTTAAACACTTGGAAATAATGATGTAATATATATATAATTAGTTATATTAATTAGTTTCATAATGCCATGATATATAACAATATATTAAATAATACTAAGAAAATATAATTTATATAGCAATATAATATGTAAAATATGTTTAATAATTACATATCTAAATCAATATGTATTGATATATATATATGAATGCATGTATATTTTTTTAAAGTCAATAAAATTCTTGTACAGATTACCTCATTTATGCCTCACCACAATAGAGAACTGAGATCAGGAGACATTTTACAGAAATGATTCAGCCAGTGAATAGTTGAAATGAGATATGAACCCAGGCTTATATGATCCTTCAAACCATGCTTTTCCCACTACATCATAGTGTCAAATAGGAGGAAAAAATTGTTAAGTCAGATATTTGTTTACAAACATATATAATCTATGAAATATCGTGCAAAGAATTCTGGTTATGACTAGGATGGTTAATTGTAAAAAGTTCTTTAGGAAACAGTCACTTCTTTGAAATTTTTTCAAATTTCATATTTTGTCAAGGTGCATAAAATCTCTAAAGTTCAAGGTTTATATGAATGATAAATAACACAATTGTTGCATGAAAATTATTGAACCATATCTGAGATGCTAGCCTGCTTGTATTATTATCCTGAGGACAGGCTCTCCCATTTAGTAGCTCTAAACTATCCCCCAGGGACACAAACCAGTAAAAACTATAGTACTTTTCCCTTGGCCTGAGAAGAAAGCTACATGTAGTGTTAATATTTTCAGCAGACTCCTTTAGCAATTATGGTCTATAATCACTCACCTGGGACTGAGCATATGTTGTGCCGAATTGTCATTTGTCTTTCTAGATTAAAAGCAAGTAAGTATCTTGCCTGCAATAATCACTCAGGATACTGGTTGATGAGAAATCAAAGAGCTCCCTCTTGTCAGATCTGTGTGTGCTACTTTGATCTTCCGACCTCTATCCTCCCCTTACTCCTTCCATCATTAGTAATTCCCTGCTCCCATGTCCTGGATAGCATCATGTCTTAACACATCTCCTCATTCCTTGCAAGAAAAATAAGTTATGGAGAAAATAAAGCAGAAGTTTATTTCTTACAAGTCAAATAAAAAAGGATCTTTTTGTGCTAATTTCTTTTTTGTTTTTACACTTGTTCTTCATTCTTTTTTTTTTTTTTATCTTTACCCAGAGGCTCACTTGAGGTCACTTCAAGGTCACCTGGAGGCTAAGGAAAAAAACCCTGATTCTTCGAGTTTGTAATTTTGCAAACCTGAGATTTAGTCATTTCTTCCCTGTATTCTAATTCTTTTTTTTTTTTCTTTTTTTTAATTTGACAGACAGAGATCACAAGCAGAGAGGCAGGCAGAGAGAGAGGAGGAAGCAGGCTCCCCGCTGAGCAGAGAGCCCGATGTGGGGCTCAATCCCAGGACCCTGGGATCATGACCTGAGCCGAAGGCAGAGGCTTTAACCCACTGAGCCACCCAGGCGCCCCCCCCTGTATTCTAATTCTATAGGTACAACTAAAAACTATTATGCATTTCACATATCAGAATAGTATCTAGTTGCGAAAAACATGAAGAAGGTCTATATGTGATGGTATAAATAATTTACATGTTTCATTGTTAACTAAAAAGGACTGTGTGAAGAGTTTAATCTCATTTGAAAAATATAGCAAAATTATTTGAGTATGTACATACATAATTTTATATGCATTGACTATGAGTAGACTGTTACTTGTACTTGTTAACGTGTACACTTTTTTGTACCATTCAAATTTTTTAATGAAATGCTCAGGGTAATTTCAACCCCAAAAAAGTTAATAAAGTGACACAATTCAAGAGCGCTCAAAATATGATTATATAGACTATAACACATCCATCCATCCATCCAAAAACCACTTATTAAATCTCCATAATGTGCTACCTTTCAAACTTGAGTTGTTTGGGGAGGAGAAGAGTAGGAAGAAGGGGAGTCATTGTGCCTCCAGGACACAAGTAGAGAGGTAGTATCAGCATTTCTGGAAGTTAAAAGTGAATGCTTGTCTGGTCAAGGCGAATTTCACAGTCTGTGTCCAGGTTGTCCTAGTGCTCATTAGTGGTCTCAGCTGAAGGGCTTAATTGCTCATGTTGGAAAGTAATGGGGAGCTTGTTGAACCTTGGTAGTAACTGCTTGATTGAATTAGCGAGGACACCAGTTCACAGGGAGCAAACTAGAGATTGTGGAAGTAGAGTTGTGAGACATGGAGGGGCATTACAAAGTGTAGATGTTAGAATGAAATCATCAGAATCCTACAGCAGAGAAATCCTTTGAGACTGAGATCATCCTTTTTCACTGGCCATCTTTATGTGCCTTAACATGGCAATGTGTGAACCACTTTCTGCCAAAAATAATTGCAATAGCAGGCATGCTGGTGTGCATATAAACTACTTAACATACAAATAAACATTATAAAGAAGCAATTAGCTTCAAGATAGCTAAGAATTATAGCTAAAGCTTGAAAACATGCTGTGTGAAAACTACACTTACTCTATCCCTAACCTAGATATATTACTATGAAGAATTTCATTGTAAATCTATCATTTAAAATGGTGAAGATAGGGGTGCCTGGGTGGCTCAGTGGGTTAAAGCCTCTGCCTTTGGCTCAGGTCATGATCCCAGGGTCCTGGGATCGAGCCCCACATCGGGCTCTCTGCTGGGCAGGGAGCCTGCTTCCTCCTCTCTCTCTCTCTCTGCCTGCCTCTCTGCCTATTTGTGATCTCTATCTGTCAAATAAATAAATAAAATCTTAAAAAAAAAAAAAGGTGAAGATACCAATTTTTTTTAGATAGAATAAATTTGTAATATATGCTCTCCTTAAATCTCCATTAAAAAAAAAAAAAAGCCATCTTCAGAAAAATCAGGAAGACAAAGAGACTACCAACTCAGTTTTCATTACACACCTCCTCTGGTTTGGACTTGATGTACAGTGTCAAATTCCCCCCACCCCCAATTCCTGTCTCTCCACAGGATATAGCAGACTTTGTTTAAGTAGATTTTGTGCTCAGCCACTATTTGGTTTTCAAGTGAATTATTTTTTCCTTTGAGATTGAGGTCTTATTCTTTACCTCCTGAGCCATTTTATTTCAATATATATATATTTTATAACTGGCCGGTCAGACAAAAGATTAATTCCTATAAATAAAAAGAATAATATCCATTGGATTTTGCCTACTGCAGTCTACCAGATTAACTTTTTATTATTATTACTTTCAAAGAAAGAATTGTATCTTATTTTGGCACAGTACTTGGAGAATTGGCTTTTTTTTTTTCTTTTCCAAATTGAAAATCATTAGCTATGCTATCTGAAGAGGATAATGGTCTATCACAGACAAAACTTGCTTTAGTTTTTCTTTTTTTCTTTGCAGTTGCTCTGTGCTATTGGCCTCTTCAGGATTTGCACAGTAAAATCTTTCTATATTTCTTACCCAAACAGGATTTTCCAACAAATCTCGAGATTTAGGAAGTCACTGCTGCTTCCAGGAATTTATGTTGCCCAAAGCCAGCAAACAGACTTAGCCAATATTACAGAATGCTCTGGGCTACAGGAAAGCTGTTATTTGACCAGATGTTATTACAGAGTAGAAAAACAGATTACTCTTTATATTTTGGTTCTACAGAAACCTTTCGTAACATAGTTATACCTAAGGAAATACAGAAATTCATTTGTCAGAAAACACTTTAGCTAAATGGTGTCAAACACTAGCTGTGTCCTTGCCTAGCCATATAAAAACTCATGCTTATGACTTCACTTTTAAGAAAAAAAAATTAAATGCCAAGGCCAAAATGTAGCTAACTTTAAATGTAGCTACCCTTATCACTAGACTCTATTAAGCTACTGCATTATTACCAGCACAAATTATTGTTTTTCTGCCCTCATCTGTATTCCCCTTTTGGGCCAGCCTATACTCCTAGTGAAACCTTGAATGTTATAGTTATTGTTAGGGATCCTTTAGAATTTCTCTTATAAAGTGTTCATTTGGGTTTTGCATGAGAACAAAAACTAAGTTACCAGCCCACCAGTTGACATGAACTGATGCGCTTCTATGATTAGTTCTTAAAACAAGTTGTCATTTATTCCATAGTTTTTCTCATGAAAGTTTTTAGTATTTTTACTTGTTTGGATAATCATCTTAATTTTTCCTATAGAATTTACCTGAGTATTTTTCATGTTTCATTTTTATTTTCCACTTCATTCATTTTAAAATTAGTGAAGAAAAAATGTCCTGGCAAAAAGTTAAAAAAAAATACCAGCACATGTAGAATAAAAATTATAAGTTCCCCTTCACACTTTTACCAACTCTACATAACAATTTTATTCCTTCCCCCAATATAGCCACTGTCCTTGCAGAATATTCTCAATTTACATTTATATACTCTCACAGATTCTAATTTTCCACTTCTAACACATCAAATAACCAAGCTATTTGAAAATTTTTTCTGAAGTAAAATTAAATGAATAAAGTAATGACCTGGATCAAATGCTTGTGCTATATTGTTTGAACTTAGTGACATTTCTCGGTTTCTTAGAAATATTTATTTGTTTTTATGTGCTTTTCTGAGTTCTTAATAATCGTAGTTGCCAAATAAGTAACTGCTGGGTAAATACTGTGTTTTTGTGGTTTTATTTCAGCGTTGCTTATTTTATTTCTTCTTACTTGAAACTGAGTTTTTGTTATCATTAGTAGTGTTAGGCATATGTATGAATCAAGTCAGTTGACCCACAGTCATAGTCATGATGGATTTATAGCATCACAGCTACTTTCAACTGGCTTTCTTTTGATCACTCAAAATGCCTCTTTATAATAACGTTCAGTTGTCCTTATTCTGCATCTACCTTTTAGCTCATTTAAACCAATAGTCCAAATGATGAAATCATCCACTATAACTGTTTACTAACTGTAAAAGTAAGTTCCTCAACTATTTTTTGCTAAATTGATCTATGAAATGTTAATATATTTGAATAGCAAAATCTACTTTTTAAAAAATTGAATTATATTAATTAGGGAAATATATTCGATGAGCAATACATGATCCATACAAGTGTCATTTCAAGTGCATCACTATTGTTTTGTCTTTTTTTAATTTAAACTCCAGTTAATTAACATACAGTGTAATATTAGTTTCACGTGTACAATAGAGTGATTCGTCATTTCCACACAATACCCTGTGCTCATCACAGTAAGTGCATTCCTTAATCGCACCACTTATTTTACCAGTCCCCCCACCAACCTCCCCTCTGGTAACCATTAGTTTGTTCTCTATAGTTAAGTTGGAAAGAACACAAATACATGCAGGTTAAATAACATGCTACTAAATGATGAATGAGTCAACTGGGAAATCAAAGAAATTAAAAATACATGGAAAGAAATGAAATTGAAAACACAACAGTGTCAAACCTTTGAGATGCAGCAAAAGCAGTCCTAAAAGGGAAGCATATAACAATATAGGTCTATGTCAAGAAGCAAAAGAAATCCTAAATAAATTACCTAACCTTACACCCAAAGGAGCTAGAAAAATACCAAGAAACAAAGACACATAAAGCCAGCGAAAGGAAGAAATTAATAAAAATTAGAGCAGAAATAAATGATAAAGGAACTGGGGGGGAAAAAAAAAGATCCCTAGAACAGGTCAATAACACCAGGAGCTGATTCTTTGAAAAAAATTAATAAAAGGGATAAACCTCTAGCCAGGCTCATCAAAAAGAAAAGAGAAAAGACCCGAAGTAAATAAAATCACAAAAAAGAGAGAGGAGAAATCACAACCGACACCACAGAAATACAAACAATTGTAAGAGAATATTATGAAAAACTAGATGCCAACAAATTGGACACCCTAGAAGACATGGATAAATTCCTACAAACATATAAACTACAAAAACTGAAACAGGAACAAAACCAACAACAAGACTGAAAACCAGCAATCACTAATCAAAAAACTCCCAACACACAAAAGTCCAGGGTCAGATGGCTTCACAGGTGAATTCTACCAAACATTTAAAGTTTGATACCTATTCTTCCCAACTATCCCAAAAAATATAAATGGAAAGAAAACTGACAAATTCATTCTGGGAGGCTAGCATTACCCTGATACCAAAACCAGATAAAGACTCACTTAAAAAGGGAACGATAGGCTAATATCCCTGATGAACATGGATGCAGAATTCTCAAAAAAACCCCGCAAACCAAATCCAACAATACATGAAAAGAATCATTCACGAGGATTAAGTGGGATTTATTCCTGGGATGCAAAAGGGGCTCAATCTGCAAATCAATCAATGTGATGCACCGCATTGATATAAGAATACCAGAAGAGCCAAAACAGCCTTGAAAAAGAAAAGCAAAGTTGGAGGCATCACAGCTCTGGATTTCAAGTTGTGTAACAAAGCTGTAGTGATCAAGACAGTATGTTACAGGCCCATAGGTCAATAGGACAGGATAGAAAAACGCAGAAACGAATCCATGACTGTATGGTCAATTAATCTTCGACACAGCAGGAAAGAATATGCAATGGGAAGAAGACAGTCTTCATATATATACATATGAATATAACCACAAAGGGATATTACTCAACCCTGAAAAAGAGTGAAATCTTGTCATTTGCAACACCATGGATGGAACTAGAAAGTATTATGCTACATGAAATAAGTCAGTCAGAAAAAGACAAATACCATATGATTTCACTCATATGTGGAATTTAAGAAATAAAATAAATGAACAAAAGGACAAAAAGAGAAGGAGGAGCAAATAGACTCAGCAAAATCTACATTTAATTAATAACTAATTACCACAAATGATTTAGTAAATTCATTTTTAATTAAGCTTTATTTTGAGAAAATTATAAATTTATATACATTTGGAAGAAATAATAGAGAGCCTGCTCACCCTTTACCGTGTTTTGCCCTAACAGTGAAATCTTGCAAAGACTCTAGTACAATATCACAGCTGGGTTATTCACATTGGTAAAAGATACAAATTATCACCTTCACCACATAGATCCTTCCTATTCCCTTTCACAGTCACATCTACTTCTACCTCCTCAGCCCTTGACTAATACTGATCTGTTCTCCATTTCTATAATGTCATTTCAGGAATGTTCTATAAAAGGAATCATGCAGTTTGTAACCTGCAATTGGCTTTTTCATTCAGCACAACTTTCTGGTGATCCATTCAAGTTGTTGAATATATGTGTAAATGGTTTGTTTCTTCTTATTGCTAAAAACTGTTCCATGATATGGATCTACCTGTTTGTTTAACCATTCACAAGTTAAAGGATGTGTGTTGATTGCAATGTTGGCCCATTACAAATACAGGCACTACAAACATTTCATGTGCAGGTTCTTGTGTGAACATAAATTTTAATTGTTCCAGGACAAATGCCCAAAAGTGCAAATGTTGGGTTGTATGGTAGTTTCATATGGGTTAAAAAAAAACAGAAACTGACAAATGTTTTTGAGAATGGTTGCACTATTTTATTCCCACTAACAACGTATAAATGATCCAGTTTCTCTACATCCTTGCCTGCCCTTTTGCTGTTAATACTACCTTTATTTTGACCATTCTGATAGTGTGTTATGATAGTTATCGAGTTTTAGTTTATAGTTCCCTGATGGCTAATGACATTGAACATATTTTCATGTACTTGTTACCATCTGTATAACTCTTTGTGACTTTCACCCATTTTCTCACTGAATTTTGGGTATTTTTTTTTTTAATTTTTGCTGTTGGATTTAAAGAGTTCTTTATATATTAGATACCAGTCACTTGGCATGTGATTTGCAAATGTTTTCTTCCATCTGTTGCTTGTCTTTTCACCCTCCTAACAAGGTCTTTAGTTGAACAAAAGTTTTTAATATTGATGTAGTCTAACTTATCAATGTTTCTTTTGTGGTTCATTATTTTGTGACAAGTCTAAGAACTCTTCAACTAATTCTAGATCCTAAAGAATTTCCCCTATTTTTTTTTCAATTAACATATAATGTATTATTAGCCCCAGGAGTGCCCTATGTTTCTTCCTAAATGTCTTATAGTTTGTACATTTTACATTTAAGTCCATGATTCATTTTGATTTAATTTTCATGTAAGGCGTGAGGTTTATCTTGGGGTTTTTATTGTTGTTGATTTCTTCATTTTTGCCTATTGATATCCAGTTGCTCCAGTAATTGTTGAAAAAGCTAAAAGCTATGCTTCCTCCATTAAATTGCTTTTGGACTTCTGTCAAAAATTAGGTGGGCATGTTTGTACGAACCTTTTTCTAGGTTGTATACTCTGTTCCATAAATCTGTGTGTCTAACTGTATTGATTACCGTAGCTGTATAATAATTCTTAAAATCAGGTTGATTGCTTGGTCCCACTTTATTTTATTTTTTTTTTTTTACAAAATTGTTTTAGCTATTCTGGTTTCTTTGATTTCCCTACCCAAGAATAATCTTATCTATAACCACAAAAAATGCTCTATTTTGATAGGAATTTGTTAAACCTGTCTATTAATTTAAGCAGAACTGGCATCTTGGCTAATTCTTCTAAATTCTGAGCACAGTATGTCTTTCCATTTACTTAGCTCTTCTTTTAGTTCTTTCATCAGTGTTTTGTAGTTATAAGTGTCTAAGTACTGCATGTAGTTTGTTACATTTATACCTAAATATTTCATTTTTGAACAATTACAAATCTACTCTTTTTTTACTTTATTGTCCAAGTGTTCATTGCTAGTATAAATAAATTCAATATTTTTGTGCATGTGTATCTCATATACTGTGACTTTGCTGAACTCACTTTCTAATTCTAGAGAGATTTTTGGTAGGTAACTTGGGATATGTTATGTAGACAACCATGTCATCCACAAATAAGAACAGTTTTATTTTTCCCTTTCCAATGTGTATGCTTCTTCTTTTTTTTTTTTTTTTAAGATTTTATTTATTTGACAGAGAGAGAGAGATCACAAGTAGACAGAGAGTCAGGCAGAGAGAGAGGGGGAAGCAGGCTCCCTGCTGAGCAGAGAGCCCGATGCAGGGCTTGATCCCAGGACCCTGAGACGATGACCTGAGCCGAAGGCAGAGGCTTAACCCTCTGAGCCCAGGTGCCCCTCCAATGTGTATGCTTCTATTTCCTTTATTTGCCTTTTGTATTGGCTATAATTTCTAGTATTATCTTGAGTCAAGCCAGTGAGAGTAGATATCATTACTGTGTTCACCATTAGTTTCATGTTAGTTCTAGGTTTTTCATAGATGCTTTTTATCAAGTTGGGGAAGTTCCCACTTTATATTTACTTCTTAAGATTTTTAATCATGAATTCATGCTTAATTTTGTCAAAACCTTTTCTGCTTTAAATCTTATGATTCTAAGATTTTTCTTCTTTTACCTATTAATATGGTAGGTTTCATAGATTTATTTTAGAATACCAAATCAGCCTTGCATCCCTGTAATAAACTTCACTTGTTTGTGATATAAAATTCTTCTATTTACAATGAATTGTATTTGAAAACATTTTAAGAATTTTGATAAAAAGATATTTATGAGGATTGTTGATTTGTAGTTCTTTTGTTTTGTTTTGCTTGTTATTACCTTTGTCTGGTTTTGATATCACTATAGTAACAGCTTCATAAAGTGAATTGAGAAGTGTTCCCTTCTCTTTTACTTTCTAGAAGAGATTCTGTATGATTTGTACTAATTCTTGTAGAAATATTTGGTAAAATTCTTCAGTGAAACCATTTTGAATTTAGATATTTCTTTGGGAGGATTTCTGAATTACAAATTCAATTTCCTTAATAATTACAGAGTCATGAAAAACATATATATTTCATGTTGGGTAGATTGGGTATTTAGTGAATTTCAAGGAGTTAGTACCTTTCATTTAAACTGTCATATTATGTATGGAAAGATGAACAGAGAATATTTCTTTCTTATCCATCTGATGTCAACAAGGTTGATAAGGAATTACAAATGTATAGATGGAAATCACAGAGATGAGAATACTTACATATTTAGAGAGAAGAGAGCTATGATGGAACGAGAAAGAAATCAGACAGAGTGGCCAGAGAGATAGGAGAAAAATAAAGAGTACAGTGTCGGAAAAGCCCAGGGAAGAAGATAATTTCAAGAGGAAGAAAGATCCCAGAGTGTTAAATGAGTTAAAGACTGAGACATGTCCATTGATTTAAACAGCAAGGAGGATACTGATGAGATTGACACCATGGGAAGATCAATACTATGAATCAGTAGAAGCAGAGGCTGAATTGGGGAGGACAGAGGTGCAAATGAGAAGTAGTGAAGTGGGGGTTGTGGCAGTAGACAGTTCTTTCAAGGGCTTTTACAGAGGAGGAATAAGATAGGGAGATCTTAAAAAAGAACCAGGTCACTATGTCAAAAACTAATGATGTATTATATGTTGGCTAATTGAACGTAATAAAAAAAAATTGTATTTGAGAACCAAAAAAAAAAAAAAGAACCAGGAGATGATTGGGGTTTTCTTATTTAAATTTTAACATTAGATAAACATTACCCTCTTAGAATATTCTCTGGGAAGAATCTAAAAACTGGAGAGAAGTTATAAGTATTTAAAATAATAATTTTTAAAAAGGGAAAATCATAACAAATGAAAACATAAAGTCAAAAATTTTTATATAACTCATTAATTAATGAAGACAGCAGTGAGATATTATGACCTCTTCCTATGCCATCCAAGAAGCTAAGATATTTAGAAGCAATACAACAAAAATGCGTTAGGATAAGATTACTAGGTTAGATGTGAAACTTTTTTATGTGCAATAGGCCATAAATCACTACAGTTATCTGTTCTACCAGCCAGAAACTATTTGCATCTCTATCCAAAAAAAATACACACATTAAGATATGTCTTCTCTAAATCTTGGTCTTTGGACTTTTGATGAGTAGTAAAGGCACAAGGTGGATTAAATGCATTCCACACTGATTTCACCTTTTAGATATATTTTTTTTATAAGATACATTAGAAATGCCAGATAACTATAGAGTAAGATGCCCGAGATAACAAGAGGACGGTGTTATGACCTTGGCTGCACATTGGAATCTCCTTAAAAAGTTTTTTTTTTTTTTTTTGAGGATTTTATTTATTTATTTGTCAGAGAGAGAGAGAGAGAGAGCACAAACATGTGGAGCAGCAGGCAGAGAAGGAGAGGCAGGCGGAGGGAGAAGCAGGCTCCCCACTGAACAAAGAGCCGGATGCAGGACTCTATCCCAGAACCCTGGAATCATGACCTGAGCCAAAGGCAGGCGCCTGACTGACTAAGCCACCCAGGCATCCCTCTCCTAAAAAAGTTTTAAAAAGTAGTTAAACCCTGATTCCACATTGAGGGATTCTGATTTAATTTGTGTAGAATAGAGCTCGACAAAAGCCAAAGATGAACAGTGGCAGAAGGTGTGCTAATAAGAGTACCTGTGAGAGAATTGGCCTTAGAGAAAAGCATGCTACCATCTATAGAAAAGAAACAAGGGTGGACTGTTGATGCAAGTTCATAGATTTGGAGGGAAAAAATCATGGCTGTTTTGTTTCATCTCGGTGCAAAAGCAGATACAGTTTCTTTGAAATGGAGCAAAATTTTAATTGGGTTAAATAGAGTCACCTCTCTAATTTCCTATGTGCATGGACAGAAAGAACATTTTAAGGTAAATTTAACGGTCTTCATAGAATATTAGTTGTTAAATTCACCCCATTTAACTTAGCTTCTTAGGTGTTCTCCATTTACAAATGTGATTTCTTTTCTTTTCTTTTTTGAGCAATTTAATTTTTAATTTTTTTTTAATTAAATAGGTTCCATGCCCAACAAGGGGCTTGAACTTATGACCCTGAGATTGAAATTCACATGATCTGCTGACTGAGCCAGCCAGGCACCCCACAAGTGTGATTTCTTAAACAAGAACCACTTTTGAAAGCAAAAACCCAATGACAAATGACTCTTTCAACTCTTGATGTGAGACTAAGTAGTCTCCATGGCCTCATTTCTAAATGCACATGATAGATGGTAGTGATAACAATGATGCTTTTTCCTAAGTGAAAAACTCATGGTTTTTGGTGGGGTTTTTTTGTTTTGTTTTTTTGTTTTTTTGCTGCAGTGTTTGGACTTGCACCCTTTCTCAATTGAAACAGAGTGAAGAGGGAGTATACGTTGCCCACTTGCAGAGTTCAACACTTATGACTCACTTTGTCCGAGGACCATTGCCCTGGCCTATTGGTGCTTTTGCCAGACTGTGAGCTCTTAAAGGACAAGCTCTTGACTGTACTTTGTAAAATCTCAGTATTTGACCAAGTTCTGGCATTTGTTAGGTGCCCAATAATATTTGCTGAGTGAACAAATGTATTATGGTTATGATGCCCACAATTGTTGCAATGTCTACAGAAATCATTACAATTCAAAGCACACAGGTTCAGAGTTAAGAAGATTGAAAATTTCTTAATATGGCACATGCTAAAGTTCAGTAGTTTATTTATAGGACGATTTTGTTTCTGCTTCTCTCCCACATTGCTGTAAATGTTAAACATCAGTCTGTCACCCATGCAAAGTACTGATCTAATTGGCCTATAAGAGCACTGTGTTCTCTTTCAGCATCATAAAGACGTGATATGGATAATCCACTCAGAGCCTCCTGTTCTGTGCTACTATATTTAAAATAGCTTGTTGTGTTGTTCATGGGGATTTATAAAATGAGTTTCTGGGAAATGAGAAATCATTGAGTGCTGGGGTGCTTTTCACTTTCTACTGAGCCTTTAAAAGGATTTACCTCAGTCGCTGTGGGGCTGATTTCCCTTGACATTTTGTGACCATCTGTAGTCCAGTAAAGTGGAAACAGGAATTCTCTCAGGAAAAGCTTTAGAAAAGATGAGGTACTTTCTGTACTTCTTCAGTGCCACTCCATGAACCCTTTCTCTCAGGGGCCATATCTGGCTTCCTCGAGCTCCACATTGTTATTTCTAGCAGAGAGCACAGTCCCCAAGGAGGGAAGGACTTGAGAAAGCTTTCTCTGCCATCTGTTCCTCCTTGGTGCTGAGTGTTATGTTTCCTAAGAACAGCAAATAACTGTGTTAGAGTGGGCAATACTTTCTTTCATGAGTCTTAAAATTTCTATGCCTTGATTCAGTACAATTCTAACTCTGAATGAGAACACACTGCCTCCAAGGCATGTAAGGCATTTTATAAACGTTGTTTTAAGTAATTATTCTCATTATTACTGCAGCAGGTAATGATACTCATTGCCCTCATTTTATAGTAAAGAAAAAGAGTTAAAGGGAGTTTATATTTAAGTTCCCAATTGCTCTTAAGAAATGAAAGAAGAAAAAAACCCATCTCTTTTTTTTTTTTTGATAATTAGAAGACTCTGTCTTCTATAAAATATGGACACCCAAAAGTTTCATAAAAGCATGTGTATCAGGCTCTTTTCTTACAAATCTCAACATGGCATAATTAGCCCATGAATATAAATATATATACCTTATAAGGATCACACTTTCTTAGATATTCAATTTAGTGTCAGAAGAGAGTTTACAGCCAAAAATCTTTGAATTTAGAAGATTTAGTTTGCTTCTTCGCATTTCACTGGTAATTGTTACAATTTTGTATTGAAATATCGATGGAGTAGCCATCAAGTATTGAATGCTTACTGTACCAAATGCCATATTTAGTATGGCAAAGTGAGAGATAGTATCATAATATTACAGATGAAGAAATAGAAGCTTACAGAAATAAAGAAATTTTCTCAAGTTCACTAAGTTGGAAAGTGGTGAACGTGGGATTTAAACCCAGGTCTGACTGACTTCCAGATATTTTCTAACATGTCACCCCGACTCAGCACAATTATGTGAATGTTTTACCTGTACTCCTCAGATAAACAGAATTGAGTCAGTGTGAGAATTGTTAGATCACCACCCACACAAATATACATTTTTCACTTTACTCTTTTGCATATCTTTAGTATAAGAGCTTGAATACAGAAATTTGTTTTTAGCTCATTCATGCCACTCTAGGGAATATCACTGGGTTATCTCATTTTCAAAAAGTTAAGGGGAAATGAAATAACAAATGAATGTAAGAATAGGAAAAGAAAACACTTTGCATGCTAACACCTAAATCTCAAATGGCACATCAGTTTGAAAATGTGTTAAAGTAGATTAGCTTTAAAAGGTTTAGCCATTAGGGATTTTTTTCCATTGCCAGTAATATGGTCAATTGAAACTAGTTAGAATATTTTAATAGAAGTTTTCTTTTCATTAGAATTATTTCAAGCCTGGATATAGTCTCCAACTAATAAAGATAATCATAAAATACTTTAGGGCCCTATTTAAGAAAATGGGAGTGAGTAGGGCAAGTTGCAGAATTTTATTCTTGACTGAGAAGGGAAAGAAGGCATTATTTCTGCTTTATATGGAAAATTAACTGTCCAGTTGTGATGCCAGCATGAAAATAAGAGCACAGAGCAGTAAAAATCTGCATCTCATGGGGAATTTGTGTTCAGTTCTCCCTGAGCATAAAATGGCACAGGCTTTCTTTGGCACACAGCAAGTCAGAGGAACGTGGTCTCTGAAGAAGTGAAAAACAAAAGAGCATAATGATACACTCAGCCACTCAAAGCTCAAATAGAAATGTGATTTATCTTTGTACATGGGAAACCTCAGTGAACTTGGAAACATTCCTCTTTCAGTTTTGCAGCATTCTTTCTGTTAGGTCAAGAGCAGATAGCAAAATGATGGTGTACATGCCCAGCTTCTAAATGAGACCAGTTAATCTAAAGAAATTAGGGAATGTGCACATGTGACTTGAATCAGCTTTTCTTCTCAAAGTCTTTCTTCTGAGAATATTAAATAATGATGCATGCCCACATGCAGAAAATTTTCTTTCAAAAAATTAGGACATATAAATTATAATTTTGGACCCAACCAAAAATGGGGTGTGAGCCAGGACTCTAATTATGACACCTTTGTATTTAATATCCTCCACCTAGGAAATAGAGATAATGACATCTAACCATATAGGACACATTACAAAGTTTTGCAGGTGACCATGCGCTGAATGGTTTTAACCCATCTGCACATTCTAAAAGTGAGGAGGAACAGTCTCATTCTGCAAGGAAACAGGGTAACGGGTGTCTGAAAGATTGAAGGACTCCCCATAGATAATAGCAACATTGTTTCCAGTCCCAGAAGTAAGGTTTGTGTGACAGTGTTGGCCTGGATGTCTGGGCTCACTGGCCTCTCTGGCCATGGCACAGGCACCAGAGAGCATCCTCTGAAAGCCCCTGGTTCTGCCTCTGTGGGGATCAGAGGTCCCTGTGGCTGCCTACTAGCTGCATTTGTGAGCGAAAGGCTCTTTTTTTTTTGAATAATATGTCTATCAAATTCCTTGACAATATGGTAAGGATTGATTGGTGCATCAAACTGGATGATCTGAAGAAACTCAAGAAACTGTCTTTTATTTTGAGAACATTTCAGAGTGCATGCCTTCTCCATCCCCAACCCCCTTTCCTAAGTGGGAAAGGTCAAAGACAGAGGAAATGTAGCCTGGTTCCTGAGGGCTATGGCATCCATTCTATGAGTCCTACAGAAGAAATGATGGGGTGGGGTGGGGGAGTGGATTGTAGTGCACATCTCAGTTTAGGGATCGTATGCCAGAGTGATAAAATTCAGGATGTCTTTATATCATTCCGGAACCAAAGTTGGGTGAAGAATGGCCTTAAGTGGTGAATCGAGAATTAAATGACAAGAAATTAAATGTAACACAAAATAAAACATAGAATGATCGTGATGGTCAATGCTATTTATGCATTCATACTTTTTTTGTTTTCGGTCTTTACTCCAGGAAATTCTATGGGACGCTGTGCCTTAATTTGTGCTGGCTTGTCGAGGGCCAGGTGGCACTTGTATTCATTTCACCCGAGGACCTAAAAATCTGTCAAAATTTAATAAAGTTGACTAGAATGCAGGCAGAGTTACAGTGAGAATGTGTTTGAAAAATTCAGCATTGTAAGACTGTATCTCACTTTGATCAGGAGGTTATAAAATAGCTAGGCTACATTTGCCTGTGGCTTTGTCTCAGAATCTAGGGCCTGCACACCTTATATTACACGTGAGCCTTAAACCCGATGCAGAATAAACATGGTGGGACAAATGTGCATTCATATGAGTGTGCAACCACTTTGATTGTTGTTTTGTTATGTTCATCTAGTAATGTGCAGCAGAATCAGTAGCAGTTAGCAAGGAGTTTTTAGGCTGGCTGATGAGACACAATCAGTTAAATATATCTATTGATTTAAAGCTACTGAGGAACTTATAATTTAGTAGTTATTTTCAGTGCTGGTTTATATCATTATTCCCTCCAGTCTGAGTGGAGCATATTAGTTTGCTGGGTCTGCCATAACAAAATACCACCGGTGGGTGGGTTTTAAGAAGAGTTTATTTTCTCACAGTTCTGAAGTCCACAAGTCCAAGATCAGTGTATCAGCAGCGCTGGTTTCCTCTGAGGCCTCTCTCCTTGACCTGCAGATGGCCACTGGCTTGCTACCTCTTCGGATGGTCATCCCTCTGTGCATGTGCACCCCTGGCATCTCTTTGTGTGTCTCAATTTCCTCTTCTTGTGAGGATACCAGTCAGATTGGATTAGGCCTGCTGAAATCGCCTTGTTTTAACTTAATCACTTCTTTAAGGTCCTATTTCCAAATACAGTTACATTCTGAGGTTCCTGGTATTAGAGCTCCAATATACAAATTTAGGGAGAGACACACCATTCAGCCCATTACAGTAGTAAGTGAAATGAATTAATTAACGTGGCTGGATATGCTGAGCACATGGGAATAGAAACAGGAAACTATAGAACTACTTGCGGAAAGTGCCTCTTGGAGTGACATGTATGGTGTTGATTTATGGCCACAGAGTAAATAAAGATTGATAAAAGCAATATGAAGATCATAAAAATTATTGATGCATTTTCTTCCCTGGAAAATGGTAGCTTCTATTTTTTTAGTCAATATTTAAACCCATTCTGGAAGGAGTAATAGAAATATCATGAGAACTGATGAATCAGTCTTTTTTAAAAAGGAATTGTTGCGTAATGCTCTAGAAAAATGCATATTTTTCTCATTTATAGATAATAATTTTAGTATTCCTATTATTTCTCTTGTATATCAGGGATTTTTGTTTGTTTGTTTAAACGTTTAAAAATTATGGTAGTTATTTTGCATTTCAGGTGCTAAGTTCTATCTGAAGGGACATTTAAAAATATTGGCAGTAAAGTTTTGGTTCATCGTGTGTAAATTTTGTTTTCCTTCTCTACCCAAGGGAGTTAGCCTGTTTTTTTTATGTCTGCCCCTTTCACTCTTTGAGACATGTCTTCCCCATCTTTGGACATTTTAAGATTGTATTTTCTTCTGAATGCTTTATGTGAATATAAAATCCAAGTTATTTGAGTCCATTCAACAAACATTTAGTAAGTATCTGCAGTGTTTAAGGAAAGCAATGTGTTAGATTCCATGTGGGCTATAAAGATGAATAAAGCATGTCCTTAATGAACTGACCGTGTAATGGGAAAAACAAGATGTGTCAAAAATGACTAGCATACGAAGCAGAACGGAAAAAAGGCACTAAGGAGACTGCAAATGCTTGAGGTGTTTTGACATAGGAGGGATTGATTACTTTTAGCTGTGGCATTAGGGGCAGGCTTCCTAAAGCAAGTGGCCCTTGAACCTCATGGGAAAAGACAGTGGTAATTTCTGTAGAAAATTATGGCAAGTGCGGTCATTGGAGAGTGCTCTTTAGACAAGTACACATGAGCACAGGAGGAACAGAAAGTGCAGAGATGATTCAGGAAACACTAGATGTTGTTTGAGAACAGCCAGAGGGATGGTCCCTCACACCAGTGGGCCCTGGCAGAGCCAGGTTAAAAGGTTCTAAATGCTGAGTTATTGAGAAGTCACTGGGAAATGAGGCAGCCCAGTTAACCCAGCAGCTAACCCCCACATCAAAATTCTTTCTCAAGTGTGGTTAAAATGCGGGGGTGGTTTCTCTTGGCCCTTCTTGGGTGACATGCACCTAGAGTATGATCATATTGTGACAATCATTATGATCTCCCCATCTAGCTATTGTACTGGCCTATTTCCTTTGCTTCTGGTCCTGGATGCTATGCAAATATAAAATGTCATGAGATTTTGAAAATTTAGCTCAATGTTTCTTAAATGCTCACTGTGTATAAGGCATAATGCTGAGAGTTATGAAGAGGAAGAAGACACGCTTACAACAGTTACGGAGCTGATATTTCACCTGCCATCCAATTCTAACTCGTATTACTTCAGTTTCCAGGACAAATTACACCAGATAAATCAATAAATTACACTAGCAAGACACGCTGATGTGGCAATGAAAAATACTGACTTAGAGCCAGGCCAGCTTTTGAGACCTAGGTTTATCTTTTTCTATTATATGGCCTTGGGCAAGTCACTTAAGCTCTTCAACCTCAGTTTCTTCACTATAAAATGGAGTAACGGCCTCAAGGTACTGATAGAAGTATTAAATAAAAACGATGTACGTAGAGCAGAGCAACCGCCACAAAGTAACATTAAAGAAATGCCAGCCTTGGGGCACCTGGGTGGCTCAGTCGGTTAAGTGGCCAACTCTTGATTTTGGCTCAGGTCAAGATTTCAGAGTCCAGGGGCGGAACCCCATGTCTAGCTCCATGCTTAGCAGGGAGTCTGCTCCCTACCCCACTGCCCCTCCCCCGTGTTCTCTCTCTCTCTCTCTCTCTCTCAAATAAATAAGTAAATCTTAAAAAAAAAAAAAAAAAGAGAGAGAGAGAGAGAGAGAAAGAAAGAAAGAAATGCTAGCCTTTTTGATTTCTTCAAGGAATAATTTTTCTCCATTTTCTTATGTCTGAGTAAAAAAAATGAGGGCCACACAAGCTGAAAAATAGGATATGTGCTGTGTAAGGATACTATTTTCTGGCTATTTTTTAATTGCATAACAAGCCACTCCCAAATTTGGTGACCTAATACAATTTATTTGTATTTCTCCTGGTTGTGTGGCTTGCCTTGACTCAACTGGGCAGTTCTTCCTGGGGATCTTCGCTGCAGTTTCCATCTAATGTGGCCTAGGGCCATAGTTCATAGTTATCTGAAGGCTCTACAGGACTGAACAGCCAAAGTGGCTCATACACCCTGAGGTTTTGATGCTCCTTCCACCTGGGAAAGCCGTTGGGACTGTAGAATGAAGCACCCACAAATGATCTCTGCAAGTGGTTTGCGCTTTTCAAAGCACAGTGATGGTTTCTGAAAGGGAGCATTCCAAGAGACTTGGCTGGAAGCTGCAAGAATTCTTCACTTGCATATCGCATGTGCTGCCTGCTTTCTCTCCTCACCTCTCCTCTCCTTCTTCAGGGCTTGTACTCCATGGTAGTCAGTTGTAAGCACACCTGCTGTACTCATTAGGGAAGGCCGCCACAGGGACTACCCTGATTCAAAGAGGTAGAGCACTAGACTACTTCTCCACAGGGAAGTGGAAGGTGACTTTGCACGTGAGCATGTGAGTGAGGACTACTGTTGTTTCTTTGCAGCAATTCCTATAAAAGTACTGTAAACTGGGGTAGGCAGTGGTTGTCTTCATTTTTCTTTTGAGGAACCTGAGGCTCAAGGATGTTTAGAGTTGGCCAAGGTAATTTTGTTATTAAATGGGGTAGCTTCACATTGAACTCTGGCCTTCTGAATCCAAACTGGGTCTTATGGGAAAACTACCCTCTGCCTTTCCTCACATAACTCATCATGAGCTTTCCTCAGAAATGAGAAAGACCGCTAAGGCTCAAAGCACTGATCTCGTTCCCACTCCCTACACATCTCCGTATCACCTTCACCTTCTATGCTCTTGTCCAACCCCTTCTAGGAGCCTGAGTGTCATCAACTTTAAAATGGGGTAATAGGACCTTCTCGTAGAGTTGAAATGATGATTACGTGAGTGTAATACATGAAAAGTGCTTGAAACAGTGCCTGATATGTAACGAGTATTCAATATTCTCCAGCTATTATTATTATTATTATGAAAATTCAAATTCCACTAGATTACAATAGGTATTTACATCATTGTCTCTGTTCATTATCAGTCCTTTCTAGACGAACTACCTTATCTAGTTTTCCTTCTATGGTTTTTATCTAGGTCACCTCATAATTGCCCAAACCAGGGGATATGGTTGGTTCATTGATTATTTTCCTCTAAACTCCCTGCTGCCTTTACAATGCCCTACATCCTTGGTGTTCATGGTGTTTACTCTTCCTTGAAGAGGGTACATATACAGTTGTGCAGATTGTAAGCTACCCAAGGTCACACATCTGAGGGAAAGACGTGCACGTCAAAAATAAGTAGTGGCACTTCTATTAGAGCAATCTCCAGCAGGTGGCAGTAACATGTTCTGATCTAACAAAATCAGTGTATCGTGACAACTTTCTGAAAGACAAGAGTAAAATGTCTTGAGGAAGAGGCATCTTTTTACTAATTCACACAGAGGCACCGTGTGGGCTGGGAGTGGCCCTGCTTCTGACTCTTCCTCCTCATTGCCTCCCCAGATACTCTTCCTTTGCCTGTCCCTTGAACGCCACTGAGCTACTTTTCTCAGGTAGTGCTGCACTTATTTTACATACCCTAATTGGGTAATTTAATAGACTCTTACTATTATAACTATCACCTTCTTGCTAATGAGTCCTAAATCTTTCACTCCGACACAGACTTCTCTTTTGAGAAATCTAACTGCCTCCTAGGTGTCTTCATCTAGATGTCTCATGGAAAACTCATATCCAACGTGTCGAAAACTTCATTCACTGCCAGACCCTCAACAGTGAAACCCAGGCATCATTTTTAAACCAAGAGAATGTGTTGTTCTTTATCAATGTTTCCAGAAAAAGGTTCAGCTTCACTTTCATGTGTGAAATGTATATTGGAAGGAACAGAGGACTATATGTTTGTGAGACTCCTCCCCCTGTGGCTCTCAACCAGAGCAGTACTGTCACAAAACTGATGTCCCAGGGTCCCTGCTAAATCACTTGATGCATTGTCATGGGTCCAGAAGGGAAACTGAAATTGACTTCACTCACTGAGGCTCTGATTGTTTGAGGGAAGAGATTCATCTTTATGTATTAATTTCAAAGAGCCACCAAATTAGAAAATCTATGAGTTATACTAGAATTTTTCCACTCCTCCTACAAATTACTTTATCCTACAAATTACTAATTTTATGCTCACATATTTTTTTAATGTGTTCTCTCTCTCTCTCTCTCTCTCACTCTCTCTTCCCTCCCCTACTCAGTATTTGTTGTAGGCTTTTTCTGTTTCTTTGTTGGAAATTTTAATAAATTCCTTACTACACTTAACTCTATACGATGTTGCCATCTTATCCCATTAGTATATAGTTTTCGTATAGCTGACAAATATATCTATCTAAAGTATAAATGTAACCCTGTCACCCCTATTTAATTCATGTTCAAGGTTTCCTGTTACCTACAGGATGGAGTTCAACTCTAGCCCATGATTCAGCTCTGATACAACTTTCCTCAGGAAGTTTTCTCTGACCCAGAAATCCTCCTTCTGTGTGTCCATGTCTCCTTATTATTGTATGTGTGTCCATGTTTCCTTATTATGTGTCTATGTTTCCTTATTATTACACACTCATTTTTGTACTCTAAGGTTCAGTCGGTACATCTGTCTCTGCCACTAGACTATGAGCTTCTTGAGGACCCAACGTGCACCTTAATTATCTTTGTGTTCACGGTGACTCAAGCAGTGCTTGAGACATATTAAATGTTAAAAATATATATTTTGGATGAATGAAAAATGAGTATAGAATGAAATGATTGGAAGAGCTTCATAGAGGAGGCTGCACTGGGTTATGAAGGAAGGGATACTTTGAGTATGAAGAGGGAGGAGGCAAAGTCTTCCAGCAAAGGGACTGGGAAGAAGGGAATAAAAAACAGTCTTCTTGGGGCGCCTGGATGGCTCAATCAGTTCAGTGTCTGCCTTGGGCTCAGGTCATGATCCCAGGGTCCTGGGATCGAGCCCCGAATCGGGCTCCCTGCTCAGCATGTCTGCATCTGCTCTCTCTCTCTCACCCACACACTCTCTCTCAAATAAGTAAATAAAGTATTAAAAACAACAGCAGCAATCTTCTTGTTCATTCATGCATTGTTCAAGCCATGATTGGAGTCCTCCTCTTCCCCACAGTGTAACAGAATTCACTGTGAAGAGATCTCTTTTCTTGTACCTTGTATTTTGGTAATTTCCCTTTCTTTTTCTGCCCTTCTCTTTATATTGGCATAAAACTTCCTACATTTGCCTCTTTCAACATTTTTATTTCTCTAAAGGCAAGAACGCACTGAGTTTGGGAATGTGCATGAACTAGCTCAGCATTTTAAGTATAGACAAGTCCAAACAGTTTCGTTTTATTAGTCTGTGCTCATCTTTCACTTCCTCCCTCCTCAGTGACTTCTTCACTCAAGGATCCAAACTAAGATGAAAAAATATAAGGTAATAAGGCAAACCGTTTTCTTTTGAAATGCCTGGTAAGATGTTCTGAATATTTTAGATGATCCTACATAGCTCCATGATCTCTTGTGAAGTAAATGGTAGCTCATAATTAAAGGTTGTCATTTTCCATTCTCATATTATAAAAATATATAATTTATCTTCTAAGAGTATAATTATACATTATATTAAAGAAAGAAATGTACATACATAACAAAGAAAAATTATCTCATTTTCTTTTAAGCTTAAGTTTTCCATATCTTCCTGGTTTCAAGGTGTCTTAAAGCTAGAAAAAATTATAGACATTATTGAGAAATTTTATTTGTTTAGATATTATTTAAGCCAGAGCTTCTACCAGTGCTTCTGGTATTACTTCTCCATAATCAGCAACAACTTCTGTATCCTCCAGTTCTTCTCTAAGTGCTTCCTCTACCTTCATGCTTAAAAGAAACATGGCTATCCCTGAAAACCTCACTAGCCCTGAGTCCTGATGTAATTTGAGAACATCGTCCTTTCTAACCATTTCTCTCCCACTCTCTTATTAAAAACTTGACTCATTTGAGGATCATGCTAGTCAGATGTACTTCCTTATCCCCCTTCATCACTGCTATTTATTAAATTTTGGTTAAGTTTCCCTTGTTTTCTAGAAGTGTTGACACTTAGTCTTTCTCTGCTTTCCAAGTGCTTCCATTATCCTGAGACATGAGCATATTCTCTGAGTTTTTAGCTTTTCTCCTATTTAATGACTTTCTCCTCTGTCCCCTCTGCATCCATTTTAGTGGTCACAACCAGATCCTAGCCATTGTAACTGTTCTACTACTCAAGTCACTAAAGCAGACATCTTGGTCTCCTCTCTTTCCAATTTGCTTTGCCAGGTATTTACAGTACAAGCAGTCTTTAAATTCACCACGATTTCACCCTGTTGATCCCTTTGCTGTCTTCCAATCTACCCTTCCTTTACTTTCTTCCCTTTTAATCCATCTTACATTCCATGGTGTATCATTCCGTCACTCTCTCAACTGTCTTAACAGGAACCTACATTCTCTTGTGCCTGTCCTCCCACGTGGACCTTAGCCTACCCTGCAACACACATTTTCTTTTCATTTTTTCCTCACAAAACCTCTACCTGGCTGAAGTCAGCTCCCTACTTTGTCATCCCCTGAAGTACAACTGTGGAGAATTTTCAGACAAAGTCACTCAACAGGATCTTCGTGTAGCCCTGTAATTTTAATATCATCAACTCCAAATGAGTTCCCAGTGCAGCATTACCCATGGTCATCTCTGTCTGCTCATCTCACTTCCCCATTCCCCACAGCAATGAAATTAAACTTTCTTTATTCTTTACAAATACTCCTCCCACTTTCATCAGATCTCACACCCTATCAGAGAAAATAAATAATGTCAGACAGGAGTGTACTTATCTTGAGGCTACTAAGCATGCAGATTATATATACTTTAATGTCACTTTCCTTTTTCTCAGTGATAATGAGAATGCCCTATGTTCTCTATCTTTGGTTATATGTATATCTGTGCTTTGGGTTCCAACTTCTTGCCCCTCTCAGGAGTTTTATATTATTATTTTTCCATCTCTCTTCTGTATAGCCAGGAGTCTGTTAAAATTAGTCTCACTAAATCCTTCCAGTTGGTTTTTCAACATACACAGCCTCTCCCTTTAAAATGAAACTATACAAAATATGTCTTTCAAGTTATTGCTCTATTTCTCCTTTCCACTTTAACGCTAATTTATTCAAGAGGTTATCTACACTCACTATCTCCCAGTCAATCCTTCACCCACTACAATCTGCCCTCCAACCTTTTTACTTCACCAAAATCATTTTGCTCAACAGTTTATATCTGAGTTGTTAAACGCAAAGGACATATTTAAGTCCTTACTGAATTTACACTCTTAATAAGAGTTCAGTATTGTTAAAGATATCCTTTCCTTCTGATTTTCTTGTTTCTTCTTGTCTGATTTTGCTTCTCTACTATAAAATTAAATGTCAGCATTTTTCAGGGCTTGGTCCTGGACTTGCTTGTCATCACACTCAAAGCAAGTGCATCCACATCTGTTGTTTCCATTACCACTAAAAGACAGACAACTCACAAACTGCTTATTCAGTTAGGACCTTGCCTCTAAGCTCCAAGGCCAGATGCCATTTGGACATCTTTTTTTTTTTTTTTAAAATATTTTATTTATTTATTTGACACAGAGAGATCACAAGTAGGCAGAGAGGCAGGCAGAGAGAGAGGGGGGAAGCAGGCTCCCCGCTGAGCAGAGAGCCCGATGCGGGACCCGATCCCAGGACCCTGAGATCATGACCTGAGCCGAAGGCAGAGGCTTAACCCACTGAGCCACCCAGGCGCCCCCCATTTGGACATCTTGATGCCCAACTCATGATCTGTCTTTTATCCCAAACCAGCCTTCTTCTGGTGCTTTGAGTTTTTATTGATACTATAATCCCTTTCATTGTATTTGCCAAAAAGAAAAATGAAATTCTCTCCCCTCAGACTTAATCCATTAGCTAACCTTGTCAGTTTTGCATCATAGCTTTCCACTTAGTTCACTTCCCTCTGCCTCCATCACCACTCTGTCCAAGATGGGTATCGCTTGCCTGGAGCACGGTCATAGGCTCCTCACTGATCTTCCCATGTATAATTTGACCTTCCTCCAGTCTATCCTACTCTAGAACTATCCTCAGGCAGGAGTGATTTTGCTCCCTGAAGAAGATTTGGTATGACTGTGGGGGGTAATGCTACTGGCATCTAGTAGGTAGAACAGAAAATGCTGTTAAATAAACTGCAATGCACAGAATAGGCTCCCATAACAAAGAATTGTTTGTTTCAAAATGTCAATGATGCCAATGTTGAAAAAACCTACTCTAGGAAAAGACTGAATGTTTCACAATGCAAACTTAATTATGTTGTGTGTGCATATGCGTGTGTGCATGCACGAACACACACACGTGTGCGTTCACATACTTGTTTAAAATTCTTCAGTAATTCCCCATTTGATTAGAACCACAATAGTTAATTTGGCCTTCCAGATCATACTCTAACCTCTACCTACCCCTGCAGGTCATCCAGTATCTTGTTCTCTTTCAGGCTCCTTGCTTCAGTCTCATCTCTACCCACTGAGCTTCCTCCCACCCCAGGACATTTGCACATTTTGTTCTCTCCACATGAAAAGTTCTTCACTTAGTTAAGCCCCACTTCTTCAAATATCAGCTGCAGATCTTTTCCCCAGGGGAGTTTTACATGACCTTTCTCAATAGGTTAGTTCCCCCAGTTTAGACATTCACTGTTTATATACCTCTTTTTTCTGATCTGTACATAACTGCATATTTACATTGATTTATGTACTTTATTACTGTCTCCCTCACTAGAGTAGAAGCTACAAAAGATGAATAATAACCTTTTATTTTGTTTTATTTCATATAAAAATGCCCTACAAATGGTTGGTTGTTCAATGTTAGATATTTAGTGACTAAATCTCTTTACAGAGCATATGAGAAAACTTAGTTCCAGATACATCAAGGAACCCAAACAAGGTCACACAGCTTCATAAATATTGAGAGGGCTTGAATCCAAGTTTCTCATCATCAAGTGCTGCATATTTTCCCTCTAAACTGGTGTTTTGTGCATTTGTTAAGCCTGTAGATTTTTACTTAAAGTAAATATTTTTGTGGAAACAGTGTGTAACACAGATTAAAAGAGATTAAAGCAGATCGCTGCTGTAATTAGAGACAACCCAGTTCAACCTTATCTAAGATCCTTTCTGTCCCTACACAAACCTCTCCCTCCCACTTGACTTAAGGAATTTACTCTAAGGAACTTGCCACAGAATGACTTGGATCTGAAGGTCAAGGCTTGGAAAAAAGGTCTATCACATTCATATGTGGACTGTGGGATCTTTTACCACCTTGGTATATGATGTATCCTTGGTATTTGTGAGTTTGAAGTTGAAAACACCAATAAAGCGTAAGTTAGTGTCATCACTGGCTGAGATATTTTCTTGAACAGTTTCACCACATCACATTACCTTATTTCTATATTAAACAGAGAGGTGATCTTTTCATGTCATCAACTGAGTCCAGGGACCATATTTAGCATTCCACCCTTTGTCAAAACAAAATTTTCTGAACAGGAATCACTGCTTTTTAGGCATCTTCATTTTCTCTTTATCTTCTTTTATTTTTGCTGGTGCTAGGAGTTGGGTTAAATTGCTGAAACAAAGGCAAATGAATACTGCATCCATTTTGTAGCATTCACTTTACATGGTCGTGAGAGAGGATACAAGAATGAACCCAAGTGAGGACTCTGCATGTTCACTAGCTAAGGAGCTCACACCCACATGCATGTCTGACATTGTGTCTCAACAGCATAAACATCACTACTGTTATGGAACTTTGCGTTTTTTATAGTAGTTGCAAGCACAAATGTTAAGGGCAATGCCCTGAAAAAACAGAAACCCCTCTTCCTCTGTTTTTCTCCTGTGAATGTTTTTAGTTCCAGACCAAGTTCACAGTAATGAAGATAGTATGTATCATGTATTTGGAGGGTATTTGAAGATGAGATGATTAAATGCATACCACTATTTTCTAATTATGTATTGATATATACATTTGATATGATGATATATGTAAATGGATGTGAAAATTAGAAAACATAAGCATGCTAAGAAGTTATTTTCCAAAAGCCTTGCCTTTCCATCCTGTCATAGACATAGAAAGTGTATATCTATTCCAAGAGATATTCTGGAGTTTATAGCAGTCTCTTAGTCTTAACTCATTCCTTCCAGTATATTTTAGGTGTAATGAACGTGAAGAGCAATTTGTCACATCATTGTTTGAATTGCTGTTGTTTAGAAAATATAACTTCATATACAAAAATCGAAAATGTATGAGTATCTATTGAGGCAATTTTCACTATATTACTTGATTTTTTAAAAAAATATATATATACTTTTGCTTTTCAAGCTGTCTTAGCTCATTTACAAGCTTTTTACAGTTTTTTATATGAAATAATTAATCTGATTGATGTGGTTTGTTTTATTAGATTCTATTACTTAATATATAAAATAAAGAATAGTAGATTCCCTCTATTTGAAATATTCTTTATCCTTTTTTTTAGGGGGGGACTTTTATCGCTTGGATTTTAAGTCACTATCTTGAAGAAGTAATTTCACAATCTTTATGAATTGCCAGACTTACTTACTTACTATATGGTGGCTGAATGGGTTTGTAATTTGGGAGCTCTATAATTTCTAAGATTATTATTACATGGTGAGCATGGCATTAAAAAAAAAACTCATTTCCTTCTCTCTTAAGCATTTAATGTCAATATATTGCTATTTTTTTGAAGTCCCTCATGGACATTTCTCATGTCTTGGGAAGTTGCATCTATTAACATATATTACATTGCATTGTGACCCTTATTTCCACTTTCTCTCTTTTATGAGAGTAAAAAAAAAGGCACATGAAAGAAAAGCTAATTCAGAAGTGGAACTAGTGGCAGAAAAGTAAACTAAGTGTCAGATATGTGTTTGCAATTCTTGGCTAAGTTCTAAAAATTTTACCCGAAGCATATTGGAAAATATCAGTCATGGGAACCCCCCTCCTCTCTCATTCCTGCCTCTAAACCCCCTGAAAACCACATCTGTTTCCCACTGATAGCTTTTAATATGCATCCCTTTAATGTCTTCTAACAGGAAGTGGGAATTGAGAGAAGTTTATGTTCACCAACATTTAAGAGTTACCCCGGGAGCCAGTCCGATGATTCTGTGAATGATTCAGACAAGAAAGGCGAGGAAACATCTTTTGACAAGATGTCACCTGAAAGCGGTCACAGCCACATCTTTGAAGGTTAGCACAATATCTTGATGTGATCTCTTGGGATTGTATATTGTACAACATGAGTGCTTAATAAGAAAATATGTAAGGTTTTGTTTTCAAAATTAAGAAGAAAAAATGAGGAAATATAGCTCAAGAAACAATTTAGGAAAAATAGAGTTAGATTTAAATACTTCTATCCCTATTATATTTACTTTAATTTTTAAAACTAAATTAATATATTTTAATTGATTCTAAACTAGCACAATAAGCATTTTCAGTATTAGACTTCTTGAACAATCCTTTGGCCATCATCTGACTGTTTCTTTTGTGAAAAGAAAGGAAACATATTTGTCTCTCTGTCTGTGGGATAATAAAAGGATAAAATATAGGCAACCATCAATGGCAAAATTAAAAAAAAAATTAAAAATGCCTTCAGCATCTCTTTTTTCAGACAATTAAACTAAACGTGCCTAATGAATTTGGAATAAAAAGTGACATGAGAGTGTCACAATTTAAGAGAAAACCTCATAAATTTGATTAATCTTTTACAAATGTCATTAAAAAGTTAATAGCTCATATGTTAGAAATTGCACTGTTAATAAAATTTTCAACTATGACAGAAGTGTAAAATACAAATAATTTGTTGGAAATTATATCATTTATCATTTCTGATTAGTTGCATTTTGCTTTCTTTTCATTTCAGCCAAGTAATGCATATTATAGTATTTGTGATATTTGTGGAAGGTCATAATCAGTACGTCTTTTAGGAAGTCAAGTTGCCAGTCAGCATGGACAGGCAGTTCACAATTTGGGAAAGCCAATAATGCTCAGCTTTAAACCTTTACTATTCAGAGTATCAGCATCACCTGGGGGCATATTAGAAATGCAGAACTCTGGGCCCTGGACCAGTCCTATCAAACCAGAATCTGCATCTTAACAGAATCCTCAGATAATTCATGTGCACATTCAAGTCTGAGAAACTTTATGCACTTCTGGATAATTTTATATGTGATTCAGCCCATTCTGATGCTAATTGATTTGAGTATTGCAATTTGGAGTGGGAGGTGGGTGTGGAAAGACTAAAGGGGAGTTTGCCAAAGATGAACTGGTTGGACATGGATTTCTAAATACAGATGATTTGGGATCTCAATTTCTAGCTTTCATTTTAAGTTCATTTATGTATGCCCATTTGATATCCTCATATGATTAGTATCAGTTTTACGGAATTTACTCCACATAATTAGGGCTTGTGATTCAACTTTATGGGCACCTGGCTGAATGCAATAGAATTAGATTAGAGAAGGCCAAAAAAAGGAAGCTTTAGGGATGATTTATGTTCAGATGCTGCCCTGTGGAGATCTTAGCACAGGGAGGCAAAGACGAGGTTTGCAAACTGACCAGGGTCACATGGCGAACACCTTGAGTCAGCCTGCCTCGCTTCTCTCCTCTGTTTTCCTAGATCCCATGCAAAGATTTTTCAAAAGCCTCTTTATTTTACACACTTAAAAAGGTATTCTGGAAGGTAACCATTATTGAGTGTCAACATATGACTTAAATTTAAGAGTGACCTCAGGTTTCAATTTCCAGGTATATTAAAAATATCAAGAGCTAAACTGAAAACACAGGGTGGGAAAATGGCACTAGGGATGAACATGGCAGCTAACTTTTATTTTATCTGCACAATGCACAAGCACTGTAATTTCTATGTGTCACTACTTGTAAAAGAAAGAAACTTCCTTCATTATAGGATCCTTTTAACTCTTCCAAGGTGCGCAAAATTCCTATCTTTGGTGGGACAGAAGTATGAGCCCTTTTAATGCTTGTAGTTAGCTTTGACAGGCTTTGTATGAGCTTGACAAAACCTACACAACAGAAGAGTACACTGATGTTGCTGTTCTGCCGCAAAGAGAATTTGTTCCAAGAAGATAAACATGTGTGTCTGAATAAAAAGTGAGAACAAAGATGTCAGAGTGTAGGATCATATGAGTAATTGTGATAGCTCACATGCTAAACATCTTAAGTAGCCTCAGGGGTTTCATACTTGAAAGCAAAATTTATTTATAGCTCTTTCATAAACAGTAGAATCTTAGAAAGAGACTTCAATAGATCATCACAATGTAGCTACCTAATGACCTGCGTTCTTAGAATTAAGTAAAATCAATGCAAATGGCTCAAAGGATGCATCTCAGGACTCAGGAATAGCAATGGCTGTTGGGTTAGTTCCCACCCCTTATCCTCAACCGCAGGTCCTGGGTAGCTGCACAGAAAGGCACTGGGAACCCTCCAGATTTCTTTCTATGCTTGATAATCCATCCACTCCCAGGTTGTGTTTAATTGTTTCCACTACCCTCTATTATGTTTGCTCCATTTTCCTTATAGATATACATGTGTTGAAAAAAATCATAGTGCTTCATGTGAATGTTGGTGCATTCCATTCACATTTTCTTTGGGATGTATTCTAATTGCTAGCTGTTCCAGTGATTCTAGGAAGACTCGGCTCACTTGAAATTAAATGTCAAGCATGACAAATCCATAATTTGACAAATCTGAGTGATGCAATAGATACAAGAGAAACAAACAAATTCATATAAATGGTTTGACTAACTGTACCACAGTGATATAAAATCTTATCTGTGAAATTTCTTTTAGATATTTTAAAACCAGTAAGTTGGAGAGTGAATATTGGGAGTCTTAGATAAATACGTATCTATTTAAGTATCTATCTTATTTATATGGTTTGATCTACTTCAGTTTGATCTACCTGTATGTAGAGTGAGACATTTATTTTCTCTGTAGAAAAACTCTGGATCAAAGGGTGCTTCAAATAGCACAAGTGATTGGGTAATGTCCATCAAGTTTAAGTGTTTTAATATGATAATTACCTGCTTTTCACTTCTGGTCTCTAAACCATAATTTTAATATTAATCTTCTAAGTCATCAACATGTAAAATGCTAATAGATAACATATACAAAGTCCTTCTTTCAAGGCTTTTGTAATAAACCTTAGAAATTACCTGTTGTACTTCTCTTTTTATTCTGCTCCATTAAAGCAGATTAATTCTTTATTCTTAGAATGGCCATTCATCTCCTCTGATAGATTTTACAAATCAAGCTGAGGGCTCTGGTTTTTCTTTTTTTGATTTTCTACTGCTCTTTAGGTGGTGGGATCCTTTCAGTTATCAGTGTTTCTGAAATACTGATATATGTGCAATATATGTGTTTATGTCTGTTATTGTTTATATATCTTATTTTTCATTTAAAATCATTTTAGAGAAATGCTTTCGTATTATAGAAGTGCTCCATATATTTACTGTCATATATATACTAGCCACTAGCACACTGTGGCTATTAAGCACTTGAAAAATCACTAGTGCAACAAAGCAACTTGTTGATTTTATTGAATCCTAATTAATTTAAGTAGTCACTGTTTTGGACAGCCTGGTCTTTGCAGATGTCATTTCTCCAAAGAACTCATCCACCCTTTTCATTGGAAGGGATTCAGATGCTAGTTGTTGATTTTAAGTTACCCTTTCTCTGAGATTTACCTTAATTAAAATGTATGTGGATAAGTGTAAAGATAATCCATGTTTGTAAAATAAATCGGAATCAATAATCCACATATTAAAAAGATTGCCTTCAAGAGCTAGTGATGGTCTCTTCTCTGTAGTATTTCCTAGTGATAAAATAAAGAAAAAAACCGTTTCACCTGTGTTTCCTTTTCAGCATACTGAAAAACAGTGTTTTTACCATTGGAACAGAAATATCTACTGTGAGGTTATGCATTTTTCTGTAACATCTTTTCTAGGGCTTAATTTTCTTGGGAATGTGAATCCTCTCAGGTCAGGAAGCAAACTATGTTCTAAATACCTAAAGTCAACAAATTTAAAGGAAATGCAGTAAAAGGATATTTTAAAATTAACAGAACTATTCCTTTAATAAAAAAAGGACTTTGTTTGGAAACATAAATAAATTAGACATTTAGTCACAGAGCAGCTCCACTGAAGGCCATCGGCTCTGACTGATTTGTTCTGTCTAATGAGACTCAGACAACAGGCTTTAGACCTAGTCTCCGTACAAATACCATGGTGGACCCAAGACTCCCAACACAGGCTCCATATCTTCTTTCATGCCCCAGACAATCTCCTATAAAACAGCCTTGTCAATTTAATACACATAGGAGACTTTTCATTAGTAAAAATGTTGTCAGTGAAGCACAATTTAAAATAATCCTGAGGGGGCGCCTGGGTGGCTCAGTTGGTTGAGCATCTGCCTTCAACTCAGGTTGTGATCTTGGGGTCCGGGGATCAAGCCCCATGTTGGGCTCCCTGCTCAGTGGGGAGTCTTGTTTCTCCCTTTTGCTCTGCCCCTCCCCCTGCTTGAGCTCTCTCTCTCTCTCTCAAATAAATAAATAAAATCTTAAATAAAATAAAATAATCCTGAGATAACACCCTTTACAAAATGAAGAATCCTTTTGTCATATCATAAGTATTTGGTATGTTTCATGTGTTTACTCAGATGGTTTCCCCCACCCCCCCCCTTTCTTAAAGTGGGTTTTACCTGCAGTTTTTCAATGACTCCCACATGTTCCTTTTAGTTGCTTTTATAGTCTGTGAGTCAAAACAAATTCCAGAGTTAAATCATGGGCTCTACTGGAAGGGGCAGCTGGGAGTTTTCTATTCTGAGGAAATTGTAATGAAAGGTCTATTCATGAGATCTTTCACATGGAGGCTATAAATCAGCACCTTGGAATGCTGGATGATTTCCATTGATTAATAATCAAAATCCCAGGACCTCATTTTGAGCTTGTGTATGGTCATACTTAATTTTAAAACATGATGCCATCAAAGAAAGAGAACAACAAATATAAATATCCCTCTTAAAACTGATTCATTCATTTTACCTCCTTGCAACCAGAAAGAACTGTTATTTTTAAATATTCTGATTATAGAGTCAGAATGTATATCTATTCCTAGAGAACATTTTTGATGTGGTATTTTCATTTGCCCATTTATTCATTCACTCAGTAGGTGTTTTTTGACTGTCTAAATCTCCCAGGTACTAGTCTAAGTCATTGGGGACATCAATGAATAAAACAGACCAAAAAGAGAGAGAGAGAGAAGAAAAGAAAAGCCCTGCTTTTGTGTGACACACCCTGAACAATAAAATAATGAAGAAGTAAATTACACACCAGAAGATAGTAAGTTCTATAGAAAATACAACTGTGATAAAGGGAACTGGGCATGGTGGAGATTTGCATTTTTTTATTGGAATGGTTATGATCAGCCATAACACAAAGATGACATTTAAGCTAAGACTTGAAAAAAATATTTTCCCTTTTCTTTCATTCTTAAAAGCATACAAAGTTTTATTTTGATGATATTCAGGAAGATTTGGAGCAGAATCCTCCCTAGGTGATCTTCTTTCCCATCAATAGAGCAACTATACTGCTAGTTTCTACCTAGTACCTTGAAGCAGAGGAAAGATATACATCAATAAAACCCTTACACTTTATCACTATTGCCAATGCAAAGTGTATGGAACTACTTCTCCCTTTGTTCCTCTGTTTAGGTCTTGCATATTTGAGGTATTTTTTGCTCTCTTGTGGTCTCCAGAGGACAGATCCAGATAGGAGGCAAGGAGTACAGGCAGAATTGCAGAGCTGGCTGAAGAGGTGGAGTCCATACATGGGAGCCAAACAAGGAATTTGTTATTCTAGGGAAAGGGACTTGAGAATTACCTAATAGTTTGGAATTAGAATGTTAGCGCAAAGGTGAAACACAAGAACCCAACATCTTAAACTGAGTTTATGATTCAATGTGTTTATCCAGGTTGGGACAGCTCATATAACCATCAGTGTTCCAAAATAAAGGCAACGTTAGAGGTTCATGAATGCAGAAGGTCCATACTGGACACGTTTGGTGACAGGTGTTGGTGATGCAATCCTAGTTGGGTTTAAGGAAGAAAAGCTCTGTCACTAAGGATTAGCACATGACTAAGAGAATGCACTGGGGCCATGGTTTTTAATGAAAGGAAGGAAGGAAAAAAGAAAGGAATCAAGAGTGAGAGGGAGAGAGGAGAGGACAGGGAGGGAGGAAGAGAAAGAAACAAAGAGAGACAAAACAAGAATGGAGAGAAAAAATTAAGAAGAGAATGGGAAAAAAAAACAAAACAGTTCTATGAATCTTTTGAGAAGTAGCTAGAGTCCAGTTATTAAAGAATTATTTTGTTGTTGTTGGTGGTGGTGGTGTCAGAAAGAAACACAGAAAGGAAGTAGTAGCAATATCCATAAATTCAGTAAACATTTACTAAGAAGGAAAGGTGAAAATTCCAGGTAGATCTAGCAAAATCATGAAGGAGCATTGAAGGTAAGAAATCTGGGATGAAATAGGGATGCTTTTATATGTTTGATGCATATCAATTCAATAAATGTCTTTCTATCCCCATGAGGTAGGGCAAGAGAAAGTTCTAGATTCTAAGCTTACAGTAAAACAATTCAGGTTAATTATACTCAGCTGTCAGATTAACAAGGATATCAGGTTTAAATGAAAAGGGAACACTTGACTTTTGTGCTTTCAGAGTTGATTAAAATGTTCATTGACATGTTTTTAAAATGTTAAAAAAATTAAAGGAGTGCAGTATTTGGCTATTTTTCACTACGATAGAAAACTTAACATTCTAGGGACAATCCTAAACTCTAGATTTCCCCAGATATGGGAAGAGGGCAAAAAGCCACTAAGAGTATTCACTAATTAATGACTTTTTTAAAATCCATTTTTCAAAGTATATGAAATTTGTGACGTAATCATATTTTCAGATTTGGGGTCAAATATATTTATTAAAAATGAGTATTTTCCCTGTAAAATTTGTATGGATATTTAATATTAGAAATGAAAAATTTTAAATTAGAAATCAAAATTAATTACCAATACTTAACTTAAAACTTCTTATTCCTGGTTAATGCAGATTCATATGCCCTTTAAAATATATAGAGTCTGTGATGAATTCTAAGAATAACAACCTATTAATAATAAATGTGAAACAGAAATAATAATAGCACATGAAACTTTCTCTTTGTGAAGAAATACATGATTCTATATTTGACTCTTTTTCCACACCTATAAATATGGGGATGGAGCTAAAATAATATTCTATGAATAAATTCTGCAGGTCACAGTTAGGATTCTTTATTTGCAACACCAAACTGATGAAATAGTATATGAGGCCTCAATTAGAAGAGTACACAAAGTCCTAGCCAGAGGGTCTCAGAAATTCTTAGAGAATACCATAAACTTTGTATTGCCTAAGACAAAGAACCAGTTGTTCCACTTGTTTAAAAAAAAAAAAAAATCCTTTCTTGCCAAACTCATTCTGTTTAATAGTTATTTGGTCTAGTATTTCAGCACTTAAAATTCTAGATAGTTCCAGATTTATTAGAGGATATGTAATCACTCTCTTGTGACTTGGTAGGACCATTGCTTTTCATAAACATCAGGGAAGAATTGATACACCACCTTCAAACTTATTTTATACCAACAAGTCATAATACTTTCGACTCATTGCTTGAATATCTTCGTTCTCCATTCCTAAGGCTGACATACTGTACTATGGGAGATGGTATTAGAACAGGTAGTCCATTATTTATATTACAGACAGGAAACGATTAAGGAATTTTAATATTAATTTATAATGGATCCAATTTGGTAAATGACTAATAGAAGCAAAATATAAATCCTCTCTGGAGAAATGTAGTTTCAACTGGGGCCTCAATAAAATCCCAAAGATAAAGTTCCAATGAACGTGAGCTCACAATCAAAAATCACAATATAGATAAGAAACATGGCTATGTAAGAGCCAACAAGTAGGGTTTCCTGGGTGGCTCAGTGGGTTAAGCCTCTGCCTTTGGCTCAGGACATGATCTCAGGGTCCTGGGATTGAGCCCCGCATCAGGCTCCCTGCCTGCTTCCCCCTTTCTCTCTCCCTGCCTCTGCCTACTTGAGATCTGTATCTCTCTGTCATATAAATAAATAAAATCTTTAAAAAGAAGAGCCAACAAGTATAATAAAGTAGAATTATACCTACATAGACATCAGGTATGAATCAGAGATTCCAGAAGGGGAACCCTGTATCCTATGGAATTTAGTTTGTAAAACATTTAGCATTCAAGTTAGTTGAAAATGGATAGACTGAAATAGGACTTGGATAATTGTCTGTCAAAATAAATAAATAAATAAACAAAAAAATCCTGCATTTCATCATACACAAAATCCCTTCTAGATGTTTTAAAGTGCCAAACATAAAACTCAAAACTCTAGCATACATTAGAACAATTATAGAAGGTTGTATTTATTAAGCCTTCAGAGGGTGGAAAATAATTCGTAAGAAACACTAAAAACAGAAACCAGAAAGAGAAAATATGAGATTGATATCACAAAAATAGTTAAACTTCTGTTCTATGAACAATATATTAACTAATTTAAAAACTAGAAAAAAAGAAAGAAAAAAATATAGCACATATAAGCAACAAAACGTTAATGTCCAGGATATATAGGAAGCATATAGAAGACACAAGCAAATTTAAAATTGGAGCAAAGTATGTAAACCAAAGCAAAACTATAAATGGGTAATAAACATATGAAAATGTGAAGAGCGTTACAAATAATTGAAAAAATAAAATTAACATCATAAGCATAATATTTTTCATCAAAATGAAAAAAAAGTTGTGTAACAATTCATATTTGTACCATATATAAAGAAATAGACCCCGTCATATGTTGGTGGTGGTAGAACAGAAATGGTATGCTCTCTTGGAGGGACAATTTAATAGTTTTAATTAAAATTTTAAATATCAGCCAAAAAAATTCCATGTCAACTTTTATCTATTTATGTAAAAGAAACATTATGCATGAGTACAACCAACAATGATGGAGGATATTTATTGCAGTATTGATTTTATAAGAAAATATTGGACAAAACTTATATGACTATTAATAGGGGAATGAGTAAATTGTGGTTCGTTCATATCACAAAATATTATACAGAATTTTAAAAAAGGGATAGTTCAGTTGGTACTGATATGGAGGACTTTCTCAGATGTATCATTTAGGTGTGGTGCTGTTATAATTCTTAACAGCAAGAAAACACTGTTAATGTATTACTAACAAACTTTAAAATAAAAAAATCTCTACAAGTGTAACAACTTTCTAAGTAAATTTATTAAAATTTCTGTAGTACTATAATACTAAAAATTTTATAACCTATATACCCATGAGCTTAAGAACTGTAAAAAGCTGTAAAAAATTTTAAGTTTAAATTTTTTAATAATAACATGAACAAAAACTATCATATTAAAATATGGTCACTTGGGCAGTGAAACTGCCCTTTTGTTGTTTAATTGCACATATTTTTAGATACCACTGTTTTAATTTCTGTTCAGTTTTGTGAAAGATTATTAGAGATTCACAATTTTAAAATAGTAGTGAATAAAGTATTTTAGGAGAGTTAATATAAAATCATATAACTTGAAATAAAATGTATTTTTAAGAACATTTCAATTTATGACATCGCATTATCTGACAAACAAAATCTAGATTCATTTGCTGGTTTGTAAAGGAGTGAATTCAACTTTTATTCATTTGTCACTAAGCAGTTTGGATGGGTCCCAGTGGCTATAGGACTTTGCCTAAGTTTTTGTGTTCAACTGACTCTCAATAAACAATTCAGATATCTTAAGTGACATTGGAAGTTGCTAATGGTATAAAGAAGGCTCTCATTAAATATAAGTCAATAGGTTGAATTTCTATTGTGGCCAAGCCAAAGCATAAGACAAGAAATAATAGGAACTGAATTCTGTGGCAGAAAGAGTTTAACAAAAGAAGATAGATCATGAAAAAACAGATTTCCTAGGGAGCATAGACATCTACATTTTAAGGGAGGTTGTAAACACCAATTATGTGTCAGACATAGGCACTGACAGTGCAAGGTTGCATAAAACATCTTTTTTAGACTCCCAACTCATGATCTGGCCCAGAGGTTCTCAAATCACCCTCCTAGCATGATTATTAAAATTCAGATTTCTCTGTGCAACCTATAGTTTAGAGCAAAATGTAGCTTACTCTCAGTGATTTAGACTCTCTGAGTATCAGTACATTTTTATAAACTTCCCAAATGATTTCTTGCACTCTAGTCTAGTAAGCCATTATCTTGGATTTTTGTTTGCTAAGGGAAATACCACTGAATTCTCATTTGTATCAAGATCTAGCCTGTGTTTGGAGAGAGGCTGGAGTAGGGCTGGAGTGGGATCAAAGTTTCAAGATTTGGGTACAGGTCAGTCACCATGGAAGTAACTAACAATATAAGGCATATAAACACAGAAAAGTACTATAAAAATTCAAATTAACAAAAAGTTTCTTTAGATAGAAATAGACAAAACTATTTTCAGTTAAGTCCTGGGATCTTCCCTCTCTCTCCACTATAGTCATTTATTGAAGTTTTGTCTTGGAATTGTTTGCATCAGTGAAGCAATTTTGCAATATCTGGGTGGAAATAATTCACTGAACCCTAAATGGTTGAGTATCTCTTTCAGAAGACACAAATACAAGTTAAGATTATAATCTTGTTCTCACGGATATTCTTCTCTTCTTTTGGAGAAGAGGGACATGTATACAAAAATATTGAGTAAATACTAATAGAACTATAAAATCACTATTCATTTTTTTTCAAGCAGCAAATTCATGGAATGACCCTGTGTATCAGGCACCTGCTATACCATGGTGAACAAAAACATGTCTCCTGCCCAAATGGGACTTTCATTCTGGTGGAGGAGGTGGACAGTAAATACATAATCCCATACAAAATAGGCAGTTATGAACTGTGAGAGTAAAGGAAGAAAACTGGGTCCCCTGAGTGGCTATGAGATTATTAGGGACAAGGGAACCACTTAAACATAATTTTTAAAATTGAATTTCTAACTGGGTTTCAATAGAGTTAGCTCTTGAATCTGGCAAGATATTTTCTGAATTCTTTATGTGCTAGTAAGCTGTCAGATGATTGTAGAAGTGATATCAATCCTCTTTTCCTGTTGGCATATTTGTAAATCAATTTACAGCAGTTCCTGAAGTAGCTCCTGTGCCTGATACTTCTTTCTGTAATAGAATTGTTCCGACCATCTATTTTCATTTCATTCAGCTCAAGCTTACTTTTTTTAGTCCTGCTATTATTGCTTTTTTTATACTCTTCATTTATACATTTATAATCGTTTACTTCCTCACAATAATAGATTTGGTATGTCTTCTATGCCCAGCATATCCTGGACTTGAAAAGCAAGACAAGTCAAACTATCATTAATCAGGACTGGAAAGACAGTATAGTAGAAAGCTCAGCTCTAGATATGTGAGTAGCTGTTTCAATAAGAGACATTAGTCTGTGGAAAATTGTTCACCTCTTTGATGTCCCCCTATGTAATCACTTTGAGAAGTACAGGATTCTACAAAATAGAAAATGTTGGATGGCTTAAAGGGAAGTTGGTGTCCTGAGCCACTGGCATTAGAGTGACAGATGATGTGATCCCAGGATGTCTCCTTCTTTTTTTTTTTTTTAATTATTTTTAAAATTTTTTTATTTTAATAAACATATAACGTATTTTTATCCCCAGGGGTACAGGTCTGTGAATCGTCAGGTTTACACATTTCACAGCACTCATCATAGCCCATACCCTCCCCAATGTCCATTTCCCCACCACCCTCTCCCGTCCCTCCTCCCCCCCGCAACCCTCAGTCTGTTTCTTGAGATTGAGTCTTTTATGGTTTGTCTCCCTCCCAATCCCATCTTTTCATTTTTTCTTTTCTTACCTCCCCCCAACCCCCCCGCCTTGCATCTCCACTTCCTCATATCAAAGAGATCATATGATAGTTGTCTTTCTCCGATTGACTTATTTCGCTAAGCATAATACCCTCTAGTTCCATCCACGTCGTCGCAAATGGCAAGATTTCATGTCTTTTGATGGCTGCATAGTATTCCATTGTGTATATATACCACATCTTCTTCATCCATTCATCTGTTGATGGACATCTAGGCTCTTTCCACAGTTTGGCTATTGTGGACATTGCTGCTATAAACATTCAGGTGCACGTGCCCCTTCGGAGCACCACGTTTGTATCTTTAGGATATATACCCAGGAGTGCAATTGCTGGGTCGTAGGGTAGCTCTATTTTCAGTTTTTTGAGAAACCTCCACACTGTTTTCCAGAGTGGTTGCACCAGCTTGCATTCCCACCAGCAGTGTAGGAGGGTTCCCCTCTCTCCGCATCCTCGCCAGCATCTATCATTTCTTGACTTGTTAATTTTAGCCATTCTGACTGGTGTGAGGTGGTATCTCATTGTGGTTTTGATTTGTATTTCCCTGATGCTGAGTGATGTGGAGCATTTTTTCATGTGTCTGTTGGCCATCTGGATGTCTTCTTTGCAGAAATGTCTGTTCATGTCCTCTGCCCATTTCTTGACTGGATTATTTGTTCTTTGGCTATTGAGTTTGATAAGCTCTTTATAGATTTTGGATACGAGCCCTTTATCTGATGTCGTTTGCAAATATCTTCTCCCATTCTGTCAGTTGTCTTTTGGTTTTGTTAACTGTTTCCTTTGCTGTGCAAAAGCTTTTGATCTTGATGAAATCCCAATAGTTCATTTTTGCCCTTGCTTCTGTTGCCTTTGGCGATGTTCCTAGGAAGAGGTTGCTGTGGTTGAGGTCAAAGAGGTTGCTGCCTGCATTGTCTTCAAGGATTTTGATAGATTCCTTTCGCACATTGAGGTCCTTCATCCATTTTGAGTCTATTTTCGTGTGTGGTGTAAGGAAATAGTCCAATTTCATTTTTCTGCATGTGGCTGTCCAATTTTCCCAGCACCATTTGTTGAAGAGGCTGTCTTTTTTCCATTGGATATTCTTTCCTGCTTTGTCGAAGATTAGTTGACCATACAGTTGAGGGTCTATTTCTGGGCTCTCTATTCTGTTCCATTGGTCTATATGTCTGTTTTTGTGCCAGTACCATACTGTCTTGATGATGACAGCTTTGTAATAGAGCTTGAAGTCTGGAATTGTGATGCCACCGACTTTGGCTTTCTTTTTCAATATTCCTTTGGCTATTTGAGGTCTTTTCTGGTTCCATATAAATTTTAGGATTATTTGTTCTATTTCTTTAAAAAAAATGGATGGGATTTTGATAGGGATTGCATTAAATGCGTAGATTGCTTTAGGTAGAATAGACATTTTCACAATATTTGTTCTTCCAATCCATGAGCATGGAATATTTTTCCATTTCTTTGTGTCTTCCTCAATTTCTTTCATGAGTACTTTATAGTTTTCTGAGTATAGATTCTTTGCCTCTTTGGTTAGATTTATTCCTAGGTATCTTATGGTTTTGGGTACGATTGTAAATGGGACTGACTCCTCAATTTCTCTTTCTTCTGTCTTGTTGTTAGTGTAGGATGTCTCCTTCTGATGCTCCCCCAAATGTAGGCCCTCCTTCAAATGCACCGTCATCCTCTACATATATCTATATGATGATCCTCGTATGTTCTACACTGTGTTATGATTTATTGTCTGTGTTACTCACAATTACATATCAGTATGTGCCCTGTGTGGAGTATATATTCAAAATACTTAAACAATACATTACTTAATTTTGAAATACTGAGAATCACTGGACACAGCTATAATTTGTGAACATATGAGAGTATCCTTTTTCATATACAGACTCATGTGATAAAATTTTTGAAAATATACTTTGGTGGGGCGCCTGGGTGGCTCAGTGGGTTAAAACCTCTGCCTTCGGCTCGGGTCATGATTCCAGGGTCCTGGAATGGAGCCCCACATCAGGCTCTCTGCTCAGCAGGGAGCCTGCTTCCTCCTTTCTCTCTGCCTGCCTCTCTGCCTACTTGTGACCTCTGTGTGTGAAATAAATAAATATAATCTTAAAAAAAAAAAAAAGAAAATATACTTTGGTGATAGGCAAGCCCAGGCTAAATCTTGTATATCGCATGTAAAAATTGTATGATCTAAGAAAGTTAGTTCAATTCTCTTGGCTTTAGTTTTCTACTTTTTAAGATAATAAAGTTATTAGTAGTATCTCTTGGACATATTGTGAATATTACCTGGAATAATTATGTGAAAAGTATGCTGCATAGCATTCAAAATGGCAGTAGTTTTAATAGAAATTTAAAACAGAGTTTTTGTTTGCCAACCATGGCAAGTGCATTCTGTAAAACCTCTATAAGATATATTTATAATCAGAGTGAACTAGTTTAAAACATCTCTGTAAGATGTTTGTTTCCAGGGGCACCTGGGTGGCTCAGTGGGTTAGGTCTCTGCCTTCGGCTCGGGTCAGGATCTTAGGGTCCTGGGATCGAGCCCTGCAATGGAGCTCTCTGCTCAGTAGGGAGCCTGCTTCCCCCTCTCTCTCTGCCTGCCTCTCTGCCTACTTGTGATCTCTCTCTGTGTCAAATAAATAAAATCTTAAAAAAAAAAAAAAGATGTTTGTTTCCAGGTTCTTTGAATCAATAAACAACCTTAAGTTCATCAAGTGCAAGACAAGTTGTACTTGCCTACTCTGTGCCTAGCACACAGGCAAGGAATGTTGTTTGTATGAATACATGATTTCCCACTTTGGGGCAAGGTGATCAGCTGTGAACTGTGCTTCTAATACAACTGAAATGATGAGCTCTGAAGAAATTTTGTGTTAAACAGAGCTGCCAACACCCACGTTTTTATGACCTGTCAATAGCATATTATTTTTTTAAATGACTGAGGCTTGAAGAGTAAGAGAAACTGAACCTATCAACCTAAAATGATAATTGAAGCAAAACATGACCAGCTGTTTGGCTAGTCAATAAACACAGATGAGGAAACGATGTTCAGTTAAAGCCTCAAAGACTATGACACCAGCTGTTCTGGATTTCCCTCTTCCATGCCCAGTGACTTTTTGTTTAGAGTTTTATTTCTTCTTGCTTATTTTTTCAGTTCACTGTCTAAAATGCCCATGCTAAGCCATTCTTACATATTCTCCCAATTCCCAATAGAAACAAACCAAATATTACTTAGAAATGTTGACTATGCTTTGTTATTTACAATAACAAATGCAATGAAGGATGCAAACATTCTTAATAGACACACAAAACAGTTTATGACATTCTTGAAAAAAGTGGTCAATTCATGAGAGGGCCCGATGTTCCTAGTTGTGTATTGCTAAATCTGTCCCTCAAAAACTCTCAACTTCCATTTATTCATCCATTCATTCTTTCACTTATCTATTTTTTATTACATATTTCATAAGAAAAATATGTGTTTCAGATGTGTTTTTGATTTAATTCATTATTCTTGTTCGGGATAGCATTAGATCCTAGAACATTCAGTGGGATGTTGTTAAATCACAAAGTCAGTATCTACTTTATACAGATGTTGTTCTTAATTTATGTGAAGCAAAGAGAAATGTCTACACATATATTACACTGTGTAAATATAAGCATATAATGGCTCGGAGGTTTTCCTTTGTCTCCTTTCTTTTTAGAAACATCACACACACACACACACACACACACACACACACACACACACACACGAAGTTCCCTAAAAATAAGTAATTTTTTATTACTTTGAGAAAAAGTGTTTGGAATCCAGAATCCTTGCTTTTCTTTCCTCCTTACAATCTGTGCAGTTTGTGAAATGTTACTAATTCTACACTCTTAGGGAAAAAACAAAGAACAATGAAAATCCTTGACAAAGCTGCTGGAGATCATTAAGAAAAAAATGTTACAATGGAAGGAACAAACAGTGTATATGTACACAAGCCCAGGTACTGATGAAAGAAGGAAAAATTATACTATGGCTTCCTCTCGGCCATAGTGACATATTTTAGCTTGATATCTGTCTAAACTTTTTGGTGAAAATATTGTAGGAGAGACTATTGAGAGTGAAAAACAATTTATGAAAGTAATTTCTCTTCTCCCTAAAAATAAAGGGCATCAAATATGAAGTTATTTATCCACTTAATAAATGCCTTAACTAGTTTTCAAGGTATGCCATAATATAAACAGTTAGCCATCAGAAACTATCATTTTCACTTAAAGATAACAAAAGAAGAATTGTAGCCAATTATATGTGTCTTATCAGGTTGCAAAGAGTGAATAACATTACAAAATGCACCTGAAAATAGCTAATTAAATTAAACAGTGCACGAAAGTTTTGGTCTCTGATCACATAGTTTGCTCCATATTTTCTATCGTTGTTTATAACAACAAATATGTTTGAGGCAAGATTACAGAAGACTTTGGGATATAGTTGAATAATATTATGTATATTTTTATGATATAATATTTACCTTTTGCAAAGTTGAAAGCAGTTGATTTATGTGACATTTTTGAAATTCAGTTCAAATAGATCTAACAAAAATGAAACGAAGTAATAGAGATGTGTTTATACATCTGTTTACCAGACCAACATTTAGTGAGCACCCACAGTGTGCCAAGCCCTGTGAAAGACAGTGGGTACCGACGAATGGCAAGATAGAAAGGGCCCACCCTCACAGACGTTACTCTCTCATAACAATAACTTGCATTTCTATTGTGCTTTCACACCATGTAAAGTATTTTTACAAACATTTGTATTATCTACTCCTATCCTTGAAGATAGATGTTATTGTTTCTAGCATATAGAGGAGATTATTGAAACTTGGACATTTTAAGACTGGGAGGTTCAGAAATAACCACAAATACACATACAGGATATTCAACCACGAAAATAGCCATTTGTATTTTAAAGCATTTAATTTTTTTTTTTCCCAGTAAGAATTCAATGAGGAGACAAGAAACATAGAGTAAATCTAAAGGGGGATGTTTAAAGAATCATTCGCTATAACAGGAGGTAAGAGTAATGCGATTGGGTACAAAGGCCTAAATAGAATTCTAAGGAATGTGCAAAAAGCAGATTAGAGGGAACAACTATGACCTCTAGGGAAACACCAAGCACCCAAGGAAGAACCAAATATGAAAACGGACCCCTAACCTGTAAGTCTGAAAGTCAGACTGCACTGGAGAGAGCGTTACTGTGCCCACTGGATGGCGGACAAATTCACTGAGGGGCTCCACTGAAAAACTGACCAGGAAATCGCCTTCTCAGGTGCTAAGAGAGATCCCCTGGAGAGGTGCCATGTGCTGCTGGCCACAGAGCACTACAGGAGCCTGCCAGTAGAGAGGATGCGCAGAAACCAAGAACAGTTTCTCCTCTGGGATCCCTCCAGGGTCCTCCACTGATAAAACTTACTGTCTTGCCAGCTGGGAAGGGAGAAATGTTCCAGTATCCCAAGCAGAGCCCACAGAGGGTAGATCTACAGCTTAGAGAAATAGAATGATAAATGGCTCACTGGTATAGCAAGAATATTGAGATGAATTATATCACATCATTTATTTGTTACAACTACACTATGGGGATGTCTATTTTATTCTCATATCATGGGTGAAGTCATTTAAAAACGTATTTTATGAATTATTTCTAAACATATTTTTCCTAAAAGATAAAGAATTTTGATATTAAATGTTTTGCCCATTATTATAGAAAATAAACCTTACAACCTGGCAATTGAAAGCATTGAATTTGGCACCAGACTCTTTGGGTCTAATTTCTGACTGTTGGACTTCAGGAAAGTATGCTGGAAAAAATATTTAACCTCCCAGTATCTCTGTTTCTTCATTCAAAAATAAACAAAAACAACCAAAAAAACAAAAAGGGGGATTTTTTCATATATTTCTTATGAATATATTGGAGGATGTTTGAAATGTGTTGTTAACTGACTAATATATAATGCTTATTTGTAGACTACTGTTCTTATTATCATATATTATTTACTTCTTCCATTAAAAAATCTGAAATATCTAGGATAGAGAATAAAAATCAATAAGCATCCTGGAAAGAAAATCAGTCATATACAAAGCAACAAAAGTTAAGTTGCCCAGAGTATTTCTCCAACCTATAAAAATGCTAGAAAATAGTAGAATGACATGTGCAGGTTTGGCAGAGAGAAGATTGTTAATAAATAATCCTGTAAAAAATCTAGTTGTTTCTTATGTATATAGACAACAGAAAAACAAGACATAAAAATCTCTTGCCACAAAAAGTTCATCTACTTATAAATACATATTGTCTGATGGCAAAGAACAGCATGTTTCTTATTTGAAAAAATTTAAAGGGGGTTTATTGTTTGGTTCTCATTGTAAATCCTCTATGTGGTTTTCTATTAAGAGATAGAGAAAATTTAAAGAAAATAAAAAATGATTGATATTCCTACTTAGTGAGAAACAGGTGTTTTTCCTTCTAGTTTTTTTCTCTACATACATACCTGCATGTGAGCATACAGAAATACTCATTTTTAAAAAATGGTGTGCTGCTAAATGTGTTGTGGTATTCTACATTCTACTAGATGTGTGGTGGTATTTGATTGTGCTTCTACTAATTATAGTAATTTTTGGAGTGTTAAAATATATAATTTTGTTATCTATGAACAATGGTAATTGTACTTCTTTCTTTCTCATGGTTATATCTCATTTCTTTTTCTTGTCCTATTATACTGGCAGGACGCTCCAGTATGATTCCAAAATAAGGGGGCAAGAGGAGACATTTTTGTCTTTTTGTCTTCTTTTTTTTTTTTAAGTAAGTGCTACACCTGGCACAGGGGTTGAACTCATGACCCTGCCATCAAAAGTCACGTGCTCTACGAAATGAGACAGCCAGGTGCTCCCATACTCTTATTAAAGATAAAGCATTCACTTTATATCATTAAGTGTGCTATTAGCTGTAGGATTCTCTGCACATGCTGTTTGCGAAGTTTAAAGTTTGCTTTATTCTTAGTCAAAAGTTTTTAGTCATGAATATTTTCAAGTATGTTTCTTCAGTTATTTTTTTTTAAGATTTTATTTATTTACTTGTCAGAGAGAGAGAAGGAGAGGGAGCACAAGCAGGGGGAGCAACAGGCAGAGGCAGAGGGAAAAGCAGGCACCCCGCGGAGCAGGCAGCCTGATGCAGATTCTGAGCCCAAGGCAGATGCTTAACCTGCTGAGCCACCCAGGCACTCCTGTTTCTTCACTTATTGAAATGATAAATAACTTAAAAATTTTTTAATATTTAATTATGGTGAATGACTTTATTCAGTTTGATGATAGAAATGGATTTGCATCATTATTCAGTAAAAACTAACACTGGGTATATAATACTCCCATTTGTATAAAAATGAAAAGTATGGTTTTATATATAGACATATATGTATACATATGTATTATGCACATATAAACACATACGTGTGCTTTTATATACAGAGAACATTTCAGGATACATAAAAAATTTAACAGCAATCTGTTTTGCATATGAAAAAAGCATCGTGTGTCTGGGCTAGGAAAAAGTTTTTATTTTATGCATACTCTTATGCTGTGTGAAATGTTGACTATATATAACTTTGAAAAACCATACTTCTGTTTCTTATTGTTATTTGTTGCATTTACACTTAAGCATTTTATTAGCTTGGAATATGTTTTGAAGTATAAGATGAGCCTTTGAAATGATTTTTTCCCTTAATTATTTAGTTGAGTTTCCAAACTTTGGGGAAAAAAAAAAACATTTTTTTTTTTACATTTACTAAGCACTGTTGTTTAATTCAGAATGATTATTTTTATTCCAATAAAAGGAAAGTTGATTTCAATGGTAATTTCACTACATTTGAATTCATGTAGCTTTCTAAGTTATAATTTTTGTTAGAGTTAGTATGCCATATTGGTTTATCAAGTCCTTTGCCTCATTCTTTTTGTTTCTTTTTGTATTTATTCTGACAAAATTTAAAATTTGGTCAGCACCTTAAGGTGCTTACCCTGACTACTCAAATTAAAGTGTTCACTTTTCCTTTTTGTACCACTGATTACTTCTCCTTCATAAACTTATCCCACTTTATATATATTTCTGTATTTATTTGGGCCCATGAATAAGAAACATTCTCATGGGCCCAAATGTTATATGTTACCTTATTAACACTGTCTAGCACAGAACTTGACATACAGTTGCTCCATAAATATTTGATGACTTATTCGCTCAATGAATGAATGAATGTTTAAATCCATCAAACTCCCCCCCCAAAAAATCAACTCAGTTTTATTTCCCTTGCTTTTCTTCACTTTCCACATTTACAGAATCTATTTTAATTTGTGATTAGAACCCTGAATTATCAATTATTAAGATAAGATAAATGTCATGAATATCTATAGTATATTCTTTTCCATATACATTTTTAAAGGTTTTTTTTGCATTTACATTCAGTTTTGCAACTACATTTATAATATTAGTTTGGTTTTAATTCAAATAATAAGCCTTTTTATAAAATAAATTTCCTATTCTTCTATTCTTAATTTGGAACCATCTTTTGCATTCAGATGCAAAAGGCATAGTATCTTAGTTTCCTCCCCAGTGAGGATATATCAGTAATTTTCTTTACTAAGAATTTTTTTACATGTTGAAAAATATGACTCTAATCCCTCATACATAAATAATAGAATCTTGTCTATAAAGAGAATTCTTCATTCAAATTTATGTCCGTCATGAAAACAAACAAAAGTAAGACACCTTATACAGAATATTCTGCTCTATCCCAGATACAATGTCTTGGTGAAGAACTTTGAGACCAGCTTGTCTTTTTTATTATTTGTTATATTTTTAATCTTTAAAATTCAAAAATTTATAAGGGCACATCCAGGTATCTTGATGTGCCTTTGGTTTTGTCCTCTCAGATCCTTCTTCAGCTTGAAAACTTTTCTTTTAAGTTTAATTTTATATGTCCTTGCTCTTTTTCCCTTTCTTCCTTTGAAGCAGTTATGTTCCTTTGATCATATCTCTATCCTTCATATCCATCATTATTTAGGTCATCATTCTCATCTTTTGATTTTGTTCCTGTGTTACAGAAAGATTTCTCAGGTCTTTCCCCACTCCATTGATGGAATTTATTTTTTTCATAAGTGCTCGTTACTATCTCAAATTCTATTTCAATTTTCTCTTAAATTTCATATCTTCTTGCAACCTATTTTAGCCCTTTTTTTCCCTTTCTTTTATTTTATCTTATTCACTCTTTAATAACACCTATAGCCGTTCTGTAGAAGCTTCTCTTGCTGAATCTTTTTGCGCACATCAAGAAATATAACATGTAAATTTTTCAGCTATTTCAAAAAGGAACTAATTTTATAAACTATGTTATCGGGGGGCACCTGGGTGGCTCAGTGGGTTAAAGCCTCTGCCATCGGCTGAGGTCATGATCCCGGGGTCCTGGGATCGAGCCCCGCATTGGGCTCTCTGCTCAGCGGGGAGCCTGCTACCCCCTCTCTCTCTGCCTGCCTCTCTGCTTACTTCTGATCTCTCTCTGTCAAATAAATAAATAAAAACTTAAACAAACAAACAAAAAAACCATGTTATCGGTTTGCCTCATCAATTCACTGCCCCTTACCATCCTCCAGCAGTGCTTCTTTATGATATCTTGACTTGTTTACTTTACTTGCATTATGTTGAAATTGATACAAGTGTAGCATTTCCTTCGGATAGGGCAGGCAGTCTTTTTTCCTTTTTTTTTTTTTTATTCTACCATCACTGAACACTTCGCTCTTATAATTTCTCTCAATTAAAAAATTTTTTTTTCTTCTGAACTACATCTGAAGTCTTTAATTTTTGGTCCTATCTAAATTTGCTGAGTAGAGCTCGAAACTTTCAACCCCTACCTTACAAGATTAACTTAGGTTGTCAGATACAATGTGTAAACTGTCTTTTGTATAGTAGGAAGCATTAAAAATTATACAGAGTTCCACCATGTGTCTCTAAAATGCTTCCTTAAGAACCTAAGGGTCCACTTCATCTTCTCCCTTCTGTTCTGAGAGATGTGGTACATGGCTGAGTACATACTGAGAGGGGTAGGAGTGGAGACGTTAGGACTAGAGCTTGGGTGGGTCCCAATGGTATCTCACGTGCTACTGAGGGAAGACCTCATTGTTTTGGTCATAGTAACATGAGTCAAAGTCTTTTTCTGTTATTTGGGAAAGTTCTGTGTCCCCTTCTGATTCAGAGGGTGCTCAGTGCAATGTGTCATCCAAAAGAGATTCATGTTTGTTCTCAGTGATAACCACTACTGGAAATTCTGTAAAAATTTCAGCATATTTTCTCCTCCTCCCCTTTCTCCTCTTCTTTCCTTCCTCTTCCTCATTTTCTTCTTTGTGTTCATCTCTCTTATACAAACAAAAAACATACAAATTCTCTCTCTCATTATTAGCAATTCATACTATTTTATGCTGCCTTTTCTTACTTATTTTCTTATTCTTATTTTATTAAAATGTAATAAGAAGTCTATCAGGAACGTATAGTCCTCTGTCCATTTTTTTAACCAGGTAGTTCCCTAATTATAACTTACTTCTCTTTTTTTTTCTGGATCAAATTTCATAGGTTCCCTGGAGTTCTTTAATTCACTCCAGCCTCTGTTATAAGGGACAGGTTTAATCCAAATTATATTTAAACAATAGGAGTTATCCAAACACTGAAGTACCTTGGAAAGAACTTTTTTTCTTTTTTCTTTTTTATGCTGGGAGCCGGGTCACTGGAAATCTCCCTACATGCGGACACCAAGGGTGAGTCAAGAGAGTCCATGTTTGGCTTATTGTTGGGTGATTCCACATCCCTATTTTCCCTGGACTGTCCTAGATTGGCTAGGATGATTATTAATAGTGTTCCTTTCACTCACACAACCACCTGGTTTGCATGACAAATCATATGATCACCCTACATAAGATTATGAGATATGATTTAAATATGAGTCTATATGCCCGAAGGCTTTATTCATGTATCCTTAACATCATGACACAGTTTTAACAGAATTACACTTGAGCAGGTGAAAATTACAGTTAATTAAATTCAACTACAATTCAGTTACTAGTACCCTAATTCTGTTTTCATGACAACTGAATGGGTTATATCCCTAACAGTGTCCAAAGCATATTGCTCAACCCTACCTGGGGGGGCTTAGATAATAAAGTAGAATTTGAATATTTACATATTCAATTTCTTTAATTCTAAAAACTCTAAAATTTTTGTTCTTCAAAAAATCTTAGATTGACCCCATTGGTCCAGGGATTCCATCTCAGATGACTGAAGTTTAGTTGTCCCAGCTTTAAAGCCCTCACTCATCCATTCATCTTGTGTCTAGAGTGCCCACTCATCATTCACTTTGTTACCATGTAAAAGAAAGGCCTTATCAGAGCCTATATACTATAGATCTACCCTGTGCCTAACCATAGGATTCATTAATATGTAAAAGAGGTGATCCCTTTCAAAGTATATCATCCAGCATACATAATAGTGATTGGATGGAATTTTTTTAGATTAAGGTCAGGATATATAATATATCCCAAATAATCCAAACATTTAGAAGCAACAGAATTGAGTCCAATCCCATTTTTGTTCATGATCAACTTTTGTCTTTGAAAAGTTTAACTTCACTCATCCTCAATTTCTTTATATGAAATGGGGATAACACCAACTTTTTGGGATTACTGTGACCAAAAGAGAGAACAAATATAAATAACCTACTTAAATCCCTGGCAGAACTCTTGTATAGATATAATTGTTAAGGGAAAATTAAAATTTTTAAAAAAAGGAATATTCAGTAGCTTTTCTTGGAAAGCTTTAATATTAATGAACAAGAAAAGAAAGTAAACCAAATGTATTCTGAGATGATGTCTATATTTTATATCAAAGAGAATAGGCTTTTGGCCACAAATGGTAGTACCAGCAAAAGTAGGAAAGGGAACAAATTCAAGATGACTGATAACCTAGTAAAGAAGCACATAGAATTTTGAAATCCCTTAACCAGATACGTCTTATTTCAGGTTATCAAGAACACCTACAAATGCAGACACATGAGTAGACCTAAACTCATATATGAGTTTCCCCTCAGAGGGAGGTCTTTAGGAGTAGCCTGACTTTATATATGTTAGAGGCTCTCTTCTGTTCAATATCTTTTATCACAGACTTAGATAAGACATATATTGCAACCTGTGAAAAGACCAATAATACTGGATGGCAGAAGCAAGCTGTAATAAGGGGGTGGCACTATTGCCCTTCACTTAGGCATAAACTAAACAAATATAAGAAACTGTAGATGTGACTTTGAGTAACATATGCAAAAAAGACCTAGATTTTAATGGACTGTAGCTGTATGATCCAACAGTCTTATATTGCTGCAGAAAATCTGGTGAGCACTTTTTGATATTCAGTATAAAATATCCAAATCAAATCTTTCTATTCCTTAACCATCTGTTTTCCAGATTTCTAATCTTGTCTTTTGCTGTCTCCAATCTACTGTTAAAATTTCTATTGAGTTCTTAATTTCTGATAATTGTATTTTTTTAATTCCAGAATGTCCATTTCAATATCACTTTGGAATTTTAACTTTATTATAAAATTGTCCATATCTTCATATATTTCTTTAAGATTTTATTTATTTATTTGACAGACAGAAATCACAAGTAGGCAGAGAAGCAGACAGAGACAGAGGGGGAAGCAGGTTCCCTGCTGAGCAGAGAGCCCGATGCGGGGCTCAATCCCAGGACTCTGGGATCATGACCTGAGCCGAAGGCAGAGGCTTTAACCCACTGAACCACCCAGGCACCCCAATACCTTCATATATCTTGTATGTTATTTCCTATATTTTCTAAAATGTATCCATCATTATTATTTTGAAGTTTTTATCTGCAAACTCAAATATCTACAACATCTGCTTCTTTTCCGTTTTTTCTCTTCTCCGTTACTAGTGACAGTGTTCTCTTTGTATGCTTACCCTGTTTTTTTAATTGAAAATCAGACACTGTGTTTCCAAAAACAAAAATGAAAAATTTCCAAATGATATTATTTTCATCAAAGAGGTTCAGCCTTACCTCTGCTAGGCAGATAGAGTAGAGGGGGGAAGAGGCTGACTACCTTAATTTAGGGTTTCATTGAGAATCTGTCAGATCCTATTTTTGTTCTACTTTTAAGAAGTCTTCAGCTTGGATATTTAGCCTCACACCCTGTGAAGCTTCAGAATTTGATAAACGTCTTGAGGGGGAGACTGGTTGTGTTTGAGTGTACTCAAGCCACCAATTTTATCACCCGAAGCCAGATCAAGTTCCAAAATCTTTGCTGTTTCATCCCCTATCTTCCAGTAAGAATCCTCATTCCTCCTCTAGCTAATTCCATACTATTAAGCACCTGCAGGGACAAAGCAGTTATTGCAGATTACTTTAGTCATTTCTTTCCTTTGAGGTCTCTCAACTGCCTTGTTCTCCTAGTAGATCTTGGTTCCAAAGTAACATGAACATGTGGACTATTCCTTTTTTTTTTTTCCCCGTCTTTGGGCTTATGATGATACATGCTATCCCATGAAATGTTGGAATTTAGCAAATATTTTTGGAGAGAAAACCAAATTTGAGGTCCCACTACTCTCCAATTTTGTCATTCTAGTCCGATGGAACTGCCTCGTTCCCCAGCCGCAGTGCTTTTCCTGGCGGAGCGTGGCTTCTCAGCCGCTAACTGCATCCAGATCCACAAATAACCTCCAGGGGCAGCCTCAGATCCTCCGCTCACATTCAAAGTTCTTGCCTTTCTTGAATTGTACTCCCTCTGATCCTTATTGTTTGGCTGATCCCTGATGATACATGCATATGTGCATGTGTATATATATGTATATATGTACATACATATGTATGCGTGTACACACACACACACACACACACATTTGTAATTGATCCAGCTTTTAAAATTAGTCTCCGTGAGGGCATTGGTCTGATCCTAAGAAGCAACAGTCTTATGTAGGTTTTAGCTGAGTACCAAACAGGTTGGAACAGATATAGGTATCAGGCACTGTGAAGATAATTTAAGTACTTTTGTGTATTGGACAGGGAACAAATGTTCCACTTCAACTTTCTAAAATTTTTGATACAAGGAATCACCTTATGGATCTTTCTACCTGTCTATTTATCATCTATCTATCTACCTATCTATCTTATAATCCATCTACCCATTTATCCATCCACCTACCCACCTATCAGATGAAGAATGAAAATCGGTGTCTGAGACAACTAAAATAATAAATGGTAAGGAAATCTAGGTGCTGATGTTTTCATTGTCTTCATGACTAAAATGAGTAAACCAAATTGTATGATAGCTAATCAGTTCTGTAACTGCAAACTTTTGCTTAATCTTAGGTCAATTAATTAATGCATGCTACTATAGAGCTGACATTTACTGCTCTTAATCCATTACCAGTTATATTATGATGTTCAACCAAGTTTTCTTTTCCTATCTCTTTTTTTTTTCCTTTTAGCAATATATAATCATTGGCTTTTTGGATGATTATAAACATTGAAAAATTTATAATGAGAAAAAATATGAAAATAAAATTTTATTTATGTATATGTATTTAAATCGAATATATTTCCTTCCTGAAAGGGTAAAAACAGGAGGTTTGAAGAAAGGTTATCTTAAGTGAAATTAAAGAACCAGTTGAAGAAATCTAACACACAGTGGAATGAGAAAGCAGGTAGTTTTGAATAAGAAGAGAAAATGAAGGAGCTTTCAGTCATATCTTTGAGTAATTGACAATATGTAGAAAGAATAAAACCACTATAAACATCATTAGCATCTCTATGCAAATATAAGAGTAAAGTTGACTGCATACACATTATAGGATCGATCTTCATAATTTCAATCGAACTACTGTGATTTTAGATCTAGTGCCATTTTAAATTTATAGCAAGATAACATAACAATAATCATTTTAAAATAAACACTTTGTCCTAGATTTAGACTGAACTGAATATTTTACATAATTTATTCTATTTACAGTTTATTTTTTTTTTTATTTGAGATAGAGCACGAATGGCAAGGAAGCGCAGACGGGGAACCAGTCTCCCCACTGAGAAGGGAGCCTCACCCGATGCAGGGCTGGATCCCAGGACCCCCAGATCATGACCTGAACCAAAGCAGATGCTTAGCCGAATGAGCCACCTAGACGTCCCTATATATTACAGCAACCATTTAAAGTAAACTTAATTGTGTTTAATCGCAGATGAGTGAAGTGAAGCTTAGAGAACATAGGAAACTTGCCAATCCAAGAGGTTAGTTCGTATCAAAGCTGTGTTGAAATCCTGTGCTCTCAATCAGCATTGTCTCCAGAATCTTCTGTAATGTGCTATATAGGCACTAAGGCATTGCCACTAGCCACAAGTGGCAATTGAGTACTTACAATGTAGCAAATGCCACAATGAGGAACTGAATTTTTAACTTAATTGTAATCAATTAAAATTTAAATGGCCACAAGTGGCTACCACACTGGACAGCACAGTCTAAAATAATTAGACTATACTGGCTCCTGGCCTTGAAAGATCTCGTCGAGTGTACAGGAACACCATCTTAGAAGGTTTTTCTTGGAGTTGATCAGCCGGGATATCACTCCTTGACCTACTTTTAAAGAATTCAATATTGTGTATGGAAAAATGTAATTTTACTGATCTTCCTTAGTAAGCGATACGGGAGAGAGCTCGCTTGTAAACATTTTGTACAAAAGAGAGTATATACATATGTCAAGTCTTTTCTTAAGTCAAAGGGCAATTTCCTTATTTGGGTTTGCTGTGAGGCCTTAAGCATACGCACCTAACACTGCATAAAGAAAATAATACAAGAGAGGAAAGATAGGGAAAGCTGGTTGTTTTGTATTTACTTAGGATGTATTAGGTCTTGGCATCGTGGAGCTAAATAGCAATTCTTGGGGAGTTCTACCTTCTTCTAGGTCAGGTCATGCTGAGTAAGTAGGGTGGCAGCACAGGACATTTAATATTATGACCCCAGGAGCATGTGAGGTGACTCTTTCCCCTGACTGCTCTTCCTCATGCCAAATAATTTTAAGCTACAATGCCTTCTTAACCCCTTCTTTCCTCACTTCTTTAACCAAAGAGCTCTTTCTTTACTTCTACGAACACTACAATAGTGTTTTCCTTGCATGTGAAGCCTCAAAAAGCAAACATTTTCCATACCTAAGCACATTTTCTAAATAAAAATAATGCTTCCTCTTTCTGAGAATCCAGATTCCACCGGGATACATTAGAACTTTTTCTACATGGTTATCTTCATATTTGTGACTCTTTAAAGATTGAAGTTTTTCAAAGAAATAGGAGTAATTCAAGGCCTTTAAGCCCTCTTTTCCTTATCAGTGTTGGTTGTCGTTTAGGCTTCCTTTCGAAGTTGAGCGCTGGCTCGATGGCTATGGCTTTAGAAGGGGTTTGATTGACTGCACATGTGTTAAAGCCATGCATACATTACTGAGGACACTATGAGACAGAATGCCCTCAGAGGCACACTTCTGAAAAGACTGGTTGACTCAGGCCCCACCTATACAGAGCTCAGTTCCTAAAAATAGGTGCCAAGTTGCACCCTTTAGACACAGGGCTAAAATAAATTCCGCCGTCCCATCGACTTGCTTGATAGATTCTTCAGTGGAGCCGGCCTCCACGCTGATTGTTTTCAGGGGACTGGGAAATTTGCTGTACATGAAACCAGGGAGGAAGCTCACCCGTGAAGAACTGTAAAGATATATGACATTTTCACTGACTCGGAGTTAGGTCTCACTTTTACAGAAGGTATGTGTGATGATCGTCATTGAGACATATCCGCTTCCTGGGTGTAACGTGTTCTTACTGATTGCTTGAGATCAGTGAAGACCATAGGTCAAATTGTAGTTGTTATAAAAGAAAATATCCAATCAGATTTTGTTTTTAAGATAATATTTGGTATTACTTTATTTTATGAAATATAAAGCTTCGTATATTAATCTCTGCCAAATAGTTAGCATGTTTTGTATTTAGTGTTGAAAAATAATGAACCAGACTTTAAGCTAGAAAGCCATGAGTGAAAATTATACTTCAGCTTATAGCTAAAAGAGAAAACTGAAAAAATTAGTGTATCTTCTATGACCATAAATTAATAAAATATACAATGAATATAGTAAAAAAATATAAACTGTGTTACTTGGAATTTGGTGAAAGAAAGGAAGAGTTTAAAATATCTTCAACTGTTGCAACTTGCTCAGAAAAATGTATTGAAAATGATTCTTTCTCCAGCCTCAGTTTGATTTTGTACTTCTTGCCCCAGCCACGGTCTCATCTCCTTTGGGAGTATTACTGGAGTAGGAATTAAAGAATCAGGTTCTTAGATGTTTTGCAGAATTAAGAAAACCACCGCCAGTTGGATCTGCCAGCCCTAATTATAGTAACTACAAACTTAAAGAGAGAAGACTGAGATTTTACTTTAAAGGTATCATGGCCTATATAATGTTTCAAATGGATTTTTTCTGTCTTCGATTGCCTGTGAACACTTTAATTTGATCCTGTTGTGCCTGAAGTGTTTAGATGTTAGAGGCTGAAGTGATTTGGGACAGGCATTATAACAGAATATCTTAAGACACCAACTAAAAGCAAGGACACTTTAAGATTACATAATACAGGGTTTAAATATAGCCAGCTGGTGCTGAACTGAAAGGTAGTTATTTTTACCAGAGCTCCATTTGGTCACTGACGATCTGTAGGTTGTTTAAATTATTTTAAAATTTCATGTGCAGAGTGCCAAAGGATGAGTAAAATATTTACCTCAGCTACATTCAGAGCCATGAATTTTAATATGAAAGAGCACCTGTTTTGAATTTTGAAGATATTACCATTGAGTGGCAAAATATTGGATCAGAAAGGAGGGAGTTTTGAATTCTATGCTTAAATATTTCCTACTGCTCTGCCTAATCTTTGAATATTTTACCTCCTTACTATTAACATGTAAATACACAACAAGTCCCATTTTTTAAAGTCAGCATTTTGGATGTCTGCAAATATGGCAAAATGCCAGGTGTTTGGGGAAAACGTAGTCCCGAGTAAATGTTTCTGCTTTCATCCGATGTTGGGCATCTTTAAGATACTGCTTCCTTCCACCTCCTGAAAAATAAAAGTATCATTCTTTAATGATCACAGAGGGTTTTACTTCAAAAGATGCTCATGTAAAAATGTCAGCCCAGGCCTCAAGTCTTCTGTGAATACAGAGGAAGAGAGGGTTGGTTGTCTTTCCTTTGGTTTATTTTTGGGTAAAAAGCCCACAGAGTTCATAGATCATTTCCAGTTGTCTACCATTGAGAGCTATCACTAGTCAGCCAGCTCCCTTGTTCTGTCTCTCAAATTTACCACAACTGAACAACTTATGTACATCAGTATTCTTTCTACTCACTTGGTAAAATATTAACTTATGATGAGGTGATTTGGAGTTGGACTTTCCTGATAATCTTAGTCCTGGAAACTATTTCCTCTCCTCTCTGTTTCTCTCCACAATTCTGGACCCCAAGAGACCATTTTGTAAGACTTGATTCACAGATGGGAGTTATGTCTAGATTCAGTAATTTATGGAGCAGGGCAGACAATAAACGGTTGGCAGTGTAATTCCAACATTTTTGATTGAACAATCTGTGGGGGACAGAGCCTAATTGACATTACATTGTCCTTTTTATTTGTTTCCCACCTCTTTTTTTAAAAGCATTCAAGTTACACTTTGAAATTTAATTAAATTGTAATTTGGTTTTTGTTTGTTAGTTTTGCTCCTGAGAGAGACACTTGGTCATTCAAATTACAGGCTCATCCCTTGTGGAATGGCAGGGTAACTTCAGCTTTTCTGATTCAGGAATAACTTTTTTAGAGCATTGATTTATTCCACATAGGTGCATGGTCTTTATATGACTGTGGGATATGTTGCATTTTTTTTTTTTTCCCTGATAGCAGATGTGTGGTATTTTCTGGCACCAACCAATTCTCCAATTCTCTGACACCAGTTGGGTATACAACTTAATTCAATTTTCGTACTCATTCCCAGAGTTAGAGCAGACCCCACAGATTGTCCCCATTTCAGCCACAAATTCAAGAACAGCCAAATAGAAGAGATGCATAGGGCAAAGCAGGTGGAGGAGAGTGGCACAGAGCCCCCCACTCTCTCTGGGCTCCATACCTATCGATGTGTTCACCAACCTGGAATCCTCCCAGACCCTGTTGTTTAGGGTTTCCATCAAGATTTCATTACATAGGATGATTGACAAAATCATTGGCTACTGGCTATTAGATTCAATCTGTAGCCCTTCTCTCCCTTTCCAAGGTGGGAAGTGGGGTTGAATGTTCTAACTCGTTAATCACTAGGTTGTTTTTTCTGGCAATCAGCCCCCATCCTGAAGCCATTTCTACTCCTCCTTAACCCCCACAAGAGACCAGGAGTCATCTCATTAGCATACCATAGACACTACCCAACAAGAGATTCCAAGAGTTGTAGGAGCTGTGTGCCAGGAGCACATATGTCACATATGTCTGCAAAATCTCTTCTCCTTTGAAATGCTACGTAGGAACTCCAGAGTAAAACTTTCATACTATTTACTTTCCTAATCATTGGAATCCTTCTTTCACAAACATAACTAACATGGGTATTTTTTATTTGTACTTTTGATTTGTACAGTATAACCAGTAAAAGCACAAAGGACAATAACAATTTGGTGACAAAAGGAGCAAAGATTTTATTTTCTTAAAAATGTTGAAAATCAGCAAATTCAATGAATTATTTGTATCAGTTTAGATACAACAGATGATGGTGTGGTTATATATAATGAGGTTTTTTTTTGAGCCTAAATGATGGCATAAAAATAATCTACCAGTGAGCAGTGCAGTAGGTAATCCAAATTCTTGGTAGATTGGCTGGACTTCTTAAAATATTGCCAAGAATAAAAGGAATTTATTACACAGATAACCCAGAAAACCTCAGTGACTATTTGGTGTAATGCTTTTAAGTTCTAGATAAGAAAACCAAGGCGAAGAACATTAACTAGTCACTCTTACTAAGCACAGAGAAATAGAAGCCAACTCTCTTGACTTCTATTTCAATGCTATATGTCATTCTACAAAGATTTATGCCATGACATTAAGCCAATCCCATTCTACTCCCATGAGTTACAACACCTTTTTAGGTATACCTTAGTAAAGTCCTTTTTTTGCCAGTAGTAGGCTTTTGATACTTTTTGTTTTGTATTTCCTGTTCTCTTAAAATTATGAAAAACTGTGTGGGGCACCTGGGTGGCTCAGTGGGTTAAAGCCTCTGCCTTCGGCTCGGGTCATGATCCCAGGGTCCTGGGATCGAGCCCCGCATCAGACTCTCTTCTCAGCAGGGAGCCTGTTTCCTCTTCTCTCTCTGCCTGCTTGTCTCCCTACTTGTGATCTCTCTCTGTCAAATAAATAAATAAAATCTTTTAAAATGAAAAATTGTGGAAAAGGAGACCTGATCCACGTATTCAGTTAAAATGAAAAATATGATGATTACTTTATTTTTTTAATTTTACTAAGCATGTAAGTTTGCTCATCTTCTGTGTTAGATGAGCTTTCCCCATCCCCCCCGTCTTCTCATTGGCACATGCTTTTTCAATACTTTTTTTGGCAGACCTTCAAATAGATTTGTCTTCTCCATTTTTCTAATTGTATGTAGGATATATCCTGCTGCCTGGTGAACTGAACACTTTAGCTATATCTGACTGTTCAAAAGTAAGTAATTGCCAACTTGCTCTAGGCATATACATGATTTAAAATAAATATAATACTCAAATTTATTTTGGGAAATTTCTCTGTTTGTAAAATATCCAATAGCATCTTCCTAAAGAATCTGAATATATCAGCATGTGTATTGCTAAATGCATTAACTTGGTAGTTACTACCATTGAAAACCTAAAAAAAAAAAAAATCATATCACCATTAATTTTACAAGAAAAGTCCAGCATTATAAATGGTTTCCAAACACGTTCTTCATTTAAAGTTCAGTAAATGTGGACTGAATATAAACTAATGTTTGAATACCATTTACTGGGGCGCCTGGGTGGCTCAGTAGTTGGGCCTCTGCCTTCGGCTCAGGTCATGATCCCAGGGTCCTGGGTTCAAGCCCCACATTAGGCTCTCTGCCCTTCAGGGAGCCTGGTCCTTCCTCTTCCTCTGCCTGCCACTCCTTCTGTTTCTGCTCTTTCTCTCTGTGTCAAATAAATAAATAAATAGAATCTGAATATCATTTGCTTTAATTTTTTAACTCATAGGAACTTAATTGCACTGGGTTTTTTAACTATATAAATTTTGATAATTAGAGTCACATTTCCCCATTGAATTGCATTTAACTTCATGAGTGCTTTATCACTATCTCTGTTGTTGATGGTAATTTTGTTTGTTTGTTTGTAGCCAATACTTTGTAATAATTTAGCTTTACCTTATCTAGCCAGTAAGCCTTTCTGTCAAATAATTTGTGGTTCATAGGTAACATAGTAAATGAGTGCTCCAGGGAAACAATGAAAAATCTTTTCATAAAACTAGGGGTCACCTTTTATTGTACTTGTTTTATAATTAGAATTTTTGACTGTCCACACAAGGGTTTTATTGCTAAATTGGAATATTTCTGGGAAAGAGACAAGAATAAAGTGAGTTTGTTCACGTTATTAAAGGTTGTCAACTCCAGCTAAAAGTGCCATTTAAAATTCACTAGGTCTGCTTCTATTGGATCCCAAGCCATTTTCCTGAGTGCCATATAGAGTAGAAGTCGGCTGTTTTGCTACAAGGGTGACGCCCGGCAGCAGTTTTCCTTTGGAACACAGGGGCTAGAGCTAGGGATGCCAGTGGATGGCGAGCAGCAGCTTGCTCAGTTCCTTCTGTCCTCTGACCCATCCCGGGATGCTCAGAGTTGGAGCAGAACCTTATCACAGCCCTGACTTCTTCAGTAGAAACTATGCTAGCGTCCTGCGTCCCAGAAGAGACGCAAAACCAGGTATTCTTAGGAATGTAACTGTATTAGTCCATGTCTGCTTCAGGTCCTGCTCATCCTGGAATGGGAATAATTTTAGGACACATCACCCATGTATCATCCAGAGCCGGACAACAGCCCCAGCTTTTACACTGTAAAATATTAGAGAAGTGAAATTTAAGAGAAAGGCATGTGTTTGTATTTAAGCTACAGTCTCTTCTTTTCCTGAAAAGATCTAGTCTAACTATTGCAGTTATCGACTCAAAACTACTATTTATAGTTTCTAATACTCCACCCTTTAAATAGAAGCTGTAAAATACCGCACACTTCAATGCTCACCTCTTTTCACTTACCTCACCACTTCAACCCACTGGTCCCAGCTTCTTGACTATGTCATTATGTTATGTTATTACCATTTCTTCCCATTATGTTCCATTATGCTCATATATCTATGCGTATTCATACACATATACATGTATGTGTATATTCTTTTCTGTAAAGAATGGTGTTACTGATGCCTCTGTATTGTTTTCCATTTCTTTTACGTTCTTGGAGTGCATTTGCATGTTCAAATAAAGAAGAGTAATCTTCAGACCAAAGCCAATAACCACAATATAATCCAAAATGACATTTCTTTTTACTCTTTGCAGAACATTGTGTGGAGAACATGACACAAAATTTTGTAAACATTTGTATTGAGAAAGTGCCAAACGACACTTTTATAACAACAGCAGCAATAATAATAATAAACATAAACATTTTCTTTGGGATTATTTTCCCTTGGATAGACTTATTTTAAAAGTTCCTGGAACTGATGTATAAAATTTCATTATCGATATCATCTTTACATTTTAATCAATCTGAATAGTTCTTGAAATCAGAAAGATTTCTTAAATGATGTAACATGTTCTCCCATCTTGTCTTTCCTCTTCCTTCTTTTTTATCTCATTTCTATTAAAGACCTCTGAAATATATTCCTTAACCTTGAAACTGAAATTATCCTTAATGTATATGCAGTGTCCTCAGTTTATCAGAATCACAAAACACCATCTCTTAGGGCCAGAAGAGGCTCCAAATGAACCCCAGATAACACTTTATTGGGAAATCAGAAAATACTGTCAGGTGAACCCTAGTTAGTTGAACATAGACTTTGGAACCAGACTGCCTGGGTTTGAATTTGGCTCCTACACTTACCAACTGAATGACTTCAGGCAAATTATTTAATACCTCTGTGTCTATTTCCTCATCTGATAATGGAGATACTATTAATATCTATTTCATAATGTTGTTTGGAGGATTAAATAAATTCATAGTTGTAAAATGACTTAAACAATAGTACCTGGTACATAGTAAGTGTCATATAAGCTTTTGCTATTACTGCCATTATTGTTATTAATATATGAGGCCTTACAACATAATAATCATTATCTCTTTCTCAGAGAACAAGATAAAAAAATAAAGTACCAAGTTTTCCTAGACACTGACCATTCCAAAAAAAACAAAAACAAACAAACAAAAAAACCAACACCACACACTAAAAACTGTTTGAGAGAGAAAATCAGCTTCCTGCTTTAATAAGATGTTCTGTTGTTAAAGGCATCCTTACCTTGCAGAGATGCACTTTTCAGCTCAAATTAAATTTCTGTCCTCTCTAGAGTTGTAGGAAGCTATTAAGTGCTCTCTTTCTATTATAATAATTTCAACACTTGAAGCTAATAACCTTCCTGTTATTCTTGATGTCAACATCACATTACTTCAAGGAATCAAACTCTTCAACTACCCTCAAACCTAATGACTCTGTTTTCTTTCTGATGGAGCTGCTCCCAGCCACTTACTGGACCTTGTCATTACCTTGACTTAGTTCTTGGACTCTTGACATATAGATCACAGTTTTCTTTATTTTCTACTAAACCTGATCTGGTTTCTACTAAACCTGACCTGGCCCTCAGCATAATCGTCCCCTCCTGAACACATTCCGCCCATCAGCTTCTCTGCTTTTATTTGCCTCATTGCTCTGCATCTTGGGTCCACTTGCAGGGTCTGAGTGAAGATGGAAGAACACTCATTCAGGAGGGAGGCACAGAAAGATGGGGCTGTAGGGACCAGACTGTTTATTCAAGGGAATCTGATCAGCAAAAGCAAAGAAGAATCCAAGAACTGAAAAGAAAGCAAAAAATTGGGACTCCTGGGTGGCTCAGTTGGTTAAGCATCCAACTCTTGATTTCAGTTCAGGTCATGATCTCAGGGTCGTGCAATGGAGCCCTCACCATCAGGCTCCCCACTCAGCAAGGTAAGCCTCTCTCCTTCTGCCCCTTTCACTCGTGCACACACCGTCTCTCTCAAATAAATAAACAAATCTTTTTTAAAAAAATAAAAGCAAAAGATCATGAGCCAATGAAAGGTGCAATGCATCATATTTGGGGGATACAGATAAACTCTAAACAGGAAAATAAATGCCAAGGTCAGAAATAAGGAGGACTAGAAATAAGATAGTATTAGAGCCTGTGATAGACCCAGGTATGCATTACAAACTAAGACCAAGAACAATTCAGGAGTACTGGAGGCCTGAAGTTAAGGGAGCCTGTATCCAGGCTTCAGGGATGGGTATAATAGTTTAAGGGAACCATACTAGACCTAATGCCCACTCAGCCAGGACCCCACTGTCAGTTGCAGCAGTACAGCTTCCACTGACGCCCCCCCCCCGTTTCATTTGTCCCTATGTTCTTGAGCTAAATTTACCTCAACAAAAACCAATTCAACATTTTCCCCTAATGTATGATTTTTGCTTCCATTCAAAGGCTGCCTCTCTATAACATACACACACACACACACACACACACACACACATATATATAATATATATGTTATATATATTATATATACTCCTTATCACATTCAACATTATTCCTGACAATCCTAGATGTTGTCTATTCTAATATACAACTGGAAAATTTGAGAATGGAAACAAGTTCATGGGTAATACTTAAAAAAAAAAGTCTATGTTGAATTTTGAAATGTTTGGCAGTGTACAAATAGGGCTTAAATAGTCACCAGAGATAGACACTGGGTATAATATAGATGAAGCCGAGAGCTGATGGCGTGTGTGTGATAAGACAAAAACAGAAGACTAAGGATGGAGCCCAGGAGATTATACATGGTTGGGTGTCAGGGAATTTTTCAGGAGACTGGTCATGATAGATGAGTGTTATTTGTATCTGGTCTAAGCTACTCACCAACTCCATACTCAGGTTTGAGATTTTATAAAGAACAATGCAAAGAGTGCTGCAAAGCATCAGCATTTTTAATTCCTCCTTCTGAGATACTTTCTGTAATGGCAAGTGTCAGGCTTGGTGAGGTTTATGACATTTTCCTCAGGCCCTGCACTGCTGGTGAATGAGACCGAGGGCTTTCTGTCACATCTGCTTTCCTTGTCAAGCTTCCAACTCGGAAGTGCACTGGGACACTCTGAAAACTTTCTGAGGTCCTCCTCCTAGCTCTCACAAAACAAACAGGATACTACTTGTGATTAGATGGTCCTCCAAGGAAAAATGTGTGTATGTCAGTGTTTGCATGTTCTGCCTATACTCCTGTGCTTGGCCCACTGGACTGGGGAGGCTCGTATTTTCTTCTGGACCAAACTGTAATGGAGACATGAATGTATCTGGAATTTTTTTAGCTATACTATTTTTCTAATTGCTTTCTGAAGATATGTAATAACGGGAGAATTTCTGGCAGAGATTTAATTTGGCAGAAAGCCCAAAGTTGACTGGTTTCACTTTCCAAGCAAACATTTTTGTGTGGTTCTAATTTTCACTTGCTCATGTGGTATCCTGTGGAGCATTTTTGGTGATGAGCTGGATTTCATTGTGGGAGACTCACAGGTTCACAGGCAAGAAGTTTATTTTTGCTCCCTCCTGGAGGCTCTAATCCCAATTTTCACATCTCCGGGCTGCTTAAACAACTTCTGTTGCAGAATTTGGAATTTGTTTTCTACCCTTTAAAAAGAAGTAGGAGAGAGAAAGTAACAAAATCTATCAACAGGAACCATCAAAAGATGGGTCTTGAATCTTACACTATTATTTCTAGACAAATTCATTTGATAAATGCTTCATGGTCATCCGCTGTGTATCAGCCACGATGTCAAATGTTAAGGAACTATGAAGTTGGCTGTCTGACTCTCAACTGTCCATCTAGAATTTTAGTTTTAGATGATAATAAAAATTTAATAACTGCTTCAGCAAAAATGTTAGGAAAGGTTCTGCCACTCATTGTTGGGGAAGGCACAAGCATATCATTCTTAGACATGCTTTATATTCTTCCTACTGTCAAATGAGAGCCCATGAGGAGCATTGGTAGCCAATCTGTGATGGCCATCCTTCCCTATACACAATGTATGTGTTGCCATTTTGTAAACTGATGAAGCTAAGAGATTCTTTGACTGAAATCATGGTAGATATGGTCAAGCAGACAAGACTTAAGAGATGGAAACTGATGCTGAGCTCTTAGCTAGTGGTTGATAACCTGCAATTGTCATTCTGTGTCTAAAATTTTAAAAGTAATACCTGAAGACAAAGAGATGCTTAACATTACATCTGAGTTCTTCCCTTTCAGGTGAGTTATCCTGATACCATAGCAGGTCACACTAAGTTGAAATGCATTGTCCCTCTGCCCAAGGCTTTCAGTACCTAAAATGAAGAGTCTAGGGAAGTGATCCTATTTTAAAGCTTCAAATGGAATTTTACAATGAAGCCCAATATCTAATCTTTAAACTGCTTTTTTACATTTCACTCCCCCCAACTTCACTCTTTTTACCTTCTTTCACACTTGAGTTTAAATACCATTGGTCTAAGAAAACTTTTGTTTGCAAGTTTTAATTAAATTCTTTGTTGTTCACAGTTGTTACTGTCTTAATGTGCATGGAAAGAGCAAGTTTTAATCTGAGTAACATTTAAAGGGTGATTTTTACACTTCACCCTTTAAAAACAGGAGTGAAATAAGCAGCATAAAGTGATGGTGCACTTATAGGATTAGGTTTTGAATCTGAGGAAAGAAACAAATGTCAGTGCCAAATTCGTAAAGATAAATAAGTATAAATAAATTAAAGGATGATGAGACTGACTAACTATGTACTTCATGGGTATCTTAAGCAAGGCCGACTATTAAATTACGTCCACTCTTTGGACCGATCCTAGTACTGACATTTCATTAGGAAACTGACATCATCTTTTTCTTTTGAAGTTACAGTCTGCATTTATGTGCAAAGGGCATGGAGGGCACCTTAATGGTGACAGGGAGAATAACCCAGCACCTGACCGATTCAAAGTTTTGATACATTAAAATTATTACACTTTAACTTATAAACATCCCAGTTCTATACTTAAAAGACTGTTCAAAATGGACAGAGCATTTTCTAGTGCCCCCTACAATTATGGGGACAATAACCGGGAAGTATATGGGAGAGTACAAACATGTGAAAAAGATGCCGATTACCTTTCATTTTAGAGCACATTAGAAAAAACTATAGCTTTGGTAAGAAAGCAGTATTCTACCGGATTCTTAACATTTCTTCTGAACATTAACACTTTTGTCTTCCTACCCGAAATTAAATGATTAAAGAGCACATCGTTTTGAAAGCATTCATTCTCTTAGGTAGAATTTTTCTAAGTACATCACTGCTCTGGAAAGGTGAACTTTTTCCGGAAGAGTCAGGTATTTACTGAGCAATATGTTACATTATTTCAGCATTTTCTCTTTCCCCTCAATTGCTTAGTTTTTCCAAAAAATGTTCAGTAAAGAAAGTATGTAGAATCAGTGTGGTTTCCCTTCTTTGATCAAGCCTATGAGCCATTAAGTTCAAAAGAAAAAAAAGATATCAAAGGATCTGGGCAGAGAAAGCACTTTAAACAAAGACTTAAGGTCTTTGAAAAGAGTTTGTGTAAATTCAGGGACTGACTTTCTGTAAGACAAAAGGCCTAAATTAAATATATTTTATTATCCAGAGGAAAAGGGTGATTAGTAGGAGAAAAGCTGCCACAGCTTCAATTGCCTAAATTGGTGAGAGTCAGAATCTGATGGTTTGGGCTTTCTTTTAATATCCTTTGTCACCTGCTAACCTTAGGAGAGAGGTGAAAGTCGGACAAAGGGAAAGTATCAGGGAATTCTGAAGGAATACTCAGTAAAGAAGAATATCTATATTCAAAACTACATGAATTTAGCAACAACTGCTTAGTTAACACCTAAATAAAGGTACTTAGTAGAAGTATTTAGCTGGAGTACTTAGCAGTGCATAGGTACTTAGCAGAGCAACGGTGGAATGGATCACAGATGAGGAAATCTAGGACCCTTCTTCTTGCCTGTGGTAGGCAGCCACAGGGCAGCAGAGACTAGGGCGGGCCCCCATCCTTCCCACCTGGCTGGTCCAGACCAGGGTTTGCTGTGTTGTGCTCACTGCTCAAAAGCTGCAGAGGGAAATGAAAAATGTTAACTGAGTGATGGTTTCATGATTTTACCTAAATTATGTAAAACAGGGGAAACCACGAGGAATATTTTTTAGGGGGAAAGAGAATCAATCTGTCCCTATCACGTGATACACTAGGGTGATTTTCATGAACTTCACATTTTCAGAGTACTACCTTGTTGCTTGCTGGTGAAAAATTAGTGATTCATCAGCTAGCACCAAGACATGCTTTGGATATCATAACATTGAGTTAGTAATTTCACCTCCTTCATATATTTTCTTCGTCTCTGTGGCCAGATAAGTAGGACTATGCCAACTTCTTTGTCTCAATCTTAACATGTAGTTGTCCATTCCTCCATTATTGTTGTGTTTTCCTTCTTTCAGGAAACACGGTGGATACCTGATTTGTAGAGAGGAATGGACTATCCTTACAGAAGGCTTTAGGTTTAGGTGGATCAGAGTCGAGACCTATCCTTTCCACTTACAGCTTTGAGCCTTGGGAAATTTCATGACTTTTATTATTCTCGACTTATATCAGCTCGGATTATCTGGATGATTACACTTGGGGGGGATAATAACACCTAGAGTGACTGGAAGCTAGTGAGCATTTATTATTTACTATGTGCAAGATATTCTGTAAACTCTACTTTTGTAAGATTTCCTGCAGTCCTCACAGTAATCCCTAGGTTCTGTTATCATTCTTAAGACATAAGAAAGAAGGAAGAGGCTTAGAAAAGTTTAGCAATTTGCCTAAAGTCAAAACTGAGTGTTGGAAATAGGTTAAATAGTGGGCTTTCTGGGTCCAGAGTGAATGGTTAATCCACATGTGGGTCTGCATCCTGCTGGATAACAGCCCAAGACAGAGGAGTAGAACAGGTTTACATAATTAACTTAGCTCTGCCCTGGGCTGGAGGGACTTGCATTTTGGTGGAAGGTGACAGAAGTGGGGGTAGGGCGGCGGGGGCACTCAAAGATACACTACAAAGTGATGTCATACAAATAGAAGTATAATTTTTAAGTGGTCGGAGAGCACAGCAGAGGGAGCTACTCACCACCTGGGTTAAGTGGGGGAAATCTGAAGGGAAATTGAGCCTCATGGCAGGCTACTTGTAAGGGGTTTTTTATTCCCATCAAATATCATTGGGCTTGATCCAGCTTAATTTATTTCATCTCAATATAAATAAATGTGGTTTTGGGGGTGGAGGTATGGAGGGTGTGCCACCAGGTTCCTCAAGATTCCCCTTCTAGGGAGGGCTGCACATGGTGTGTCTCCAGACATGCCAACTCCCTTTGCAGGACCAGTCATCTGGGAGCCTGTTTTATTCAGAAGCTGCATATTGGGGTGCCTGGGTGGCTCAGTGAGTTAAAGCCTCTGCCTTCAGCTCAGGTCATGGTCTCAGGGTCCTGGGATCGAGCCCTGCATCAGGCTCTCTGCTCAGCAGGGAGCCTGCTTCCCCCTCTCTCTCTGCCCGCTTGTGATCTCTCTCTCTCTCTCTCTCTCTCTCTCTCTCTGTAAAATAAATAAATAAAATAAAATTTAAAAAAAGTCAGCATGTTGAAATGATGCAACCTGTTGTATTCCTGTTTTTAGACATAAGACCAGATCAACACTTCTTAGAATACTGTATTTCTTGAGGATCTCTCTGGTGTTTTCCTTTTCTTCTCTCTTCAAGCAGAGCAGGGTTCTATATCATTTGCTCCCAGACTGGAGCACTGTGCTTGAGCTACAGTGGAAGGGCAGTAGATGTTTACTGAAAGCATGACTGAAGCCTTAAGAAGAGAGATTATCAGACACCTTAATTGTATATCTGACATGCAGATTTAATAGGAGGACACCGTGATGGAAGCATGACACCAAGTCTCATGCCCTGGAGCACAATGGATCAAGAGAAAATTAGGGCAGTGGTCCTTGCTTTGCATCTCTCTTCCCTTAGAGTGAATTTCGTCCCTTTCCCTGCTTGCTCAGATGGATTTCTAACCCTGTCTCAAGTTTGATCTCTGTAGTGACCAAGGAAGTATAATTGAAAAAGTTGCTTGCATTTCCAATTCTGAACTCAAGCTTATGAGGATGAAAAAAGAGCCAATTAGAGTTATAGGTATTCAACTTTATTGGTCTCCCTTTGACTTATCCCTACATGTGCTAAAATAAATGTTTAGAAACGATTCGTGGACAGATGTTTAGGAAGCAGAAAGGAGGATTCATATAGCCTCAATTAAAAATGTACCTTCTAATAAAACACTTTATTTTAATTAAAAATATTTACATAGGAGACTCTGCAGAGTTGAATAGGTAGTTTGGAAATACCTGAACTCAATTCCAGGCTCAGCCACTTACTATATGATTTTATCTTTTGAATGTTACTTTCTTCATTGGCTAAATGGAAATAATACCACCTATCAGATACGGTTGCTATAAAAATTAGATGTAAAGTATACATGTAAAATGCTTAACACATAATCAGTACTCATTAACAGACAGTTATTGTTATAATGCAATATAAATTTGATTATGCTAGGGAAATGTCTAACAAGGGACTTGGCTGTAAAAATATGAACCATCGATAGGCATTTAATAGTTCTGATTTATTTGACCATTTCAAAAATATTTAAGTCATTGTATTCAATTATTGATTTTTGTAACTGGGCAATTCTTTAACTAAATTAAACAATTAATTTAAAAATATGTAACAGAAATATGATTAAATTTCTGAATATGCCCAAACTGGCAATATTACTGTACTAATAATTATCTAATTTCTGACTAAATTCTATTCATTCATAACTGCTTTAGTACAAGAAGTACTTCTTGTGAGATGACAGGAGCTGCAGGAAACAGGATGAGTCTATATGCTAGTACATCATCACAATTAGAAATGGCAGTTCTCTTAGAGAGATTAAAATCTAAATGGACATCTAAACCCAGTCTTATCTATAAGAAGATGGATATTTCTTTAGGGGAACGCGAAGAATAACTTCAAGAATGTTTCTATTGCAAGGTGGCTTGTATATATAAATTGGAGTGATTTGGGAGAGCTGGAACTAATATGATTTAGAGAGGATCTACCATATGGTGATTTCTGACTTGGAGACGTGCACGAATGTGTACTGTGGATGCTCGCCTTAGTTTCCTATTGCTGCTCTAGCAAATTACCACAAAAGTAGTCATTTACAATGACACAATTTGTTATAGTATTGTATGGAGGTCTAAAATCCAAAATGGGTTTCACTGGACCAAATCAAGGTGTTGGCTGGACCAAGCTCGTTCCAGAAGCTCTGGGGGCAAATCTTGTTTTCTTGCCTTTTCCAGCCTCTGGAAGCTGCCTGCATTCATTAAGTTGTGGGACCTTTCCTCCACTTTCAAAGCCAGTAGCATAAAATCTGTACTGTCCCCACCCCCTCTCTCTCACCCCTACCTCTGCTTCTGTCCTCACCTTTTCTTTCTAACTGTGACTCTCCTGCCTCTCTCTTTCATTTATGAGCACCCTGGAGACTATTACATGGAACCCACATAGATAATCCAGGAAAATCTCCCCGTCTCAGAGCTCTTAACTTAATCACACCTGCAAAGTCCCTTTGCCATGTGGAATAATACAGTCACAGATTCTGAGAAGGATGTGAACATCTTTGGAGGACCGATATTTTGCTTCCAACGTTGCTGAATCTTGTCTTCTTCCTCTAACAGGCAATTGGAAATACAGCATCTCTTCCAGTATCTGGTGAACTGGGAGAGTACTGGTTAGGGAAGGGTGAATAAAGAGGCAAGAACTAATTCTTTGTATTATCCTGAGAGATTATCTGTTTTTGTTAATGTAGAAAGCATGGTGAGCAGATGAAATCAGATGAATGAATAGATTTGGGGGAAGGTGACAAGCGTACACACAACAATGCACTGCATTTGGAGGGAATAGGACTATAGGGAGGTTAGCTTAAAGAATGGAATCTGATTCACTTTGCTCACATGCTGGATGGATGCCAGAGCCAAGTTTATGTGTGGAAGTGTGGCATGCATTTCCACTCATTTTACTTTTTGCCCTTCCTCCCCATGTTTTTTTAAGAGCTGTAAATGCAAGATTGTACTATATACTAACTCTTTAATTTTATTCTCCATCTATTTCTTGGTTTTATAATATTCAAATGGAGTAAAATATATAAAACTCAAATTGATTACCAACTTAGGGGTCCCTGGGTGGCTCAGTTGGTCAAATGCCCGACCCTTGATTGCAGCTCAGGTCATGAGATGAAGCTCCTCCATGGGCTCTGCAACTCGGCACAGAGTCTGCTTGCGATTCTCTACCCCTCTCTCTCCATCCTTCCCACTGCTCTCTCTCTCTAAAATAAATAAATAAAAATCTTTAAAAAAATTGATTACAAATTTGACTTAGCAATAGTATTCTAGATGTTTAAGAGAGGTGAATTTTATTATCAACTGAGAAATATGAAAATATTAAGAATTCTAGAAATCTTATTCATGCTAATGGCTGTGAGCCAATGCTATGTCCATCAGTATGATATCCTGTTCACAAATCCAAACTGGGTTATAGATCATATATTTCGATTTGATGGAATTTAGTTCATCACTCCCCAATTTAGTTTTAAATCAATTTTTCAAGTACTAAGCAGTTGACTTCTCTATAACCCATCCAAAATACAATAACAAGACTATCGATGTGTCACCGGAAGTGTGTTTGCCTGCTTGAAGCTGCTATCTGTGTTTGAGTCAGCCTCGTGGGCTTGTGGGACATGCCAGTGTTCTCTCTGGTTCTTAGTGTGGACTAAATAAAGATTTCTTGGATTGACTTCAGAAAAGTTCAAAGAAAAAAATCATTATATTCTCATTTATTTGCTCAAGAGTTCAAGGTACTATTAAACCTTAGAATTTCTTTTGAGTCATGATTATACACTGGGTTAGCAATCTGGGACTATTTTTTCTATGTTTTTATGGTATATGTGATAGGAGTCAGTTCACCCCAGAAGAAGGCACCTCTTTGTCGTTTGAAGACTCTGGGAAGGTGATTATTTGGGTTTGGCTTTGGTTTTTGGACACGTGTATTCCTTGAGAAGTAACACAGAATTGGAATGTTACAGAACCCGGAGCCAGACTGCGTGGCTTCCCCTTCCAGCTCTGACGCTCACCAGCCACTTGTCCTTGAGCAAGTATTATAACCATTCTGTGTCTCTGTTTCCTTATCTGTAAAATGGAGATAAAAAATAAAAATAGTCTCTACCTCATAGGATGGTTGAGAGCACTCAGTGGATTAATGTCTGACACACAGAAATCACTTCATATATATTTGCTCTTACTTATTTACTTGTGAGTCATTCTTTTGAGTCCTTTATTGTTCAGTAATGTTTGCAGTTTTATTTCTGATATGTCCATGTTCTTTACTAAAAAAGTAATACTCTCAGCCTATTTATTATAATTGCCCCCTCCAGTTTTCTTTTGTCTTATAATTAGTTTTGTTTAAAAGGTTTCTTACTTCACACAATTTTTTAAGCTTAGGAAGTCCAACTGAAACCATTTTCTACTTCTCTGAAGATTTTTCAACATTTCAAAAAGCATTTAGCTCTTTACTCCACCTGATACTCTGTAACGTGCTGTGAGGTGAGGAACTGTTGGATGTTTTCCACAAAATCATTACCCAGTTTCCCCAACATGCATTGTTGGTAATGCTGCTGTCTCGTCCCATTGCCTGTCTACATACTCATGTGGCCAGCTCAGTGCAGATGTCCTACTTCTCAGGATGCTTTCCCTGACACCTGCTCGTTGACACACCCGAGTGGATTATGTCCTCCCTGGGAGGCTCTCCACTCACCTGGTGCAAACCCATTAACTCTCCGGTTATAATTGCCTGTCTTTCTTTCCAACTAGTCTGAAAGCTGGAAAGCATAGTGAGTGCATCGTATGCTTACTGTAGATAACCAACAGTTGTTTAATGGTAATGAAAAAATACATTAAAGGAAGCCATGTTTATTATATAGTATGAATCATTTCCTTTTGAATTTCATATGGCAGGGCGCCTGGGCGGCTCAGTCAGTTAAGCGTCTGCCTTCATGATCTCAGGTTCCTGGGATGGAGCCCTGCATTGGGCTCTCTGCTCAGTGTGGAGTCTCCTTCTCCCCTGCTCTTTCTCTTACTATCTCTGTCTCTCTCAAATAAATAAATAAAATATTTTTTTAAAAAAGAAATTTCATATGGCAAAGATGGAGGGAGATACATGAATGTCACCCACAGCATTTAGATTCCCATAGAGTTCTCCTTTTTCTTTTTTTCGAATTTATTTATTTGACAGAGAGAGAGAGATCACAAGTAGGTAGAGAGGCAGGCAGGGGAGAGGGAGAAGCAGGCTCCCCGCCGAGCAGAGAGCCCGATGCGGGGCTTGATCCCAGGACCCTGAGATCATGACCTGAGCCCAAGGCAAAGGCTTAACCCACTGAGCCACCCAGGCGCCCTGCAGTTCTCCTTTTTCTTGTTATTGATGGTGTTTATATGTTTCTGTACTATGCTAGTCCGCATGTAGAGGCTTACAGTGTTATAGCTTCACAGTGGGATTAGTATCTTCCGTCAATGGCCCTGCTATCTCATTTAGGACACTTCATCTTTAATGTAATTTTGCATGAAAAGAATGTAGCCACAATGACTTCTCTTCATTTTATATTTGCCTGTTACATTTTTACCCAATATTTTCTTTTTGAATTTTGTGTCTTGTTTTAGGATGATGTCTTGTGGGTGGCGTATGGTTGGATTTATTTGTTTGTCTTTCAGTGTGGAGTTTGACCTGTGTTTATTTTTATGACTATTACAACTGATCTTATTCCTACCTTCTTGTTTAGGTTTTTATATTTTAAGGTCCTTTGTTTTCTTTTCGGATGTCTTTTGTTGTATGGACTGTCTTTTGAGTTTGATGTTGACGCCATACCAGTACCAAATTGGATTCATACAGACTGTAGCTCAAAGAACTAAAATTTCAGTAACCAGTAACCAGTTTTCTAATTCCTTTTGGTTTTCAATATTATAAAGAAGGCATCTAAGGATGTCTGAATTTTGTTTTTTCATCACAGAAACACTTCATAATTTTAAATAATTATAGAATTTTTCTCTTTCCTTGTGAAACTTGCAATGTTTTAAAAGGATTTACTCTTATACTGATGTTTCAAACTTAATTTTATTTCTGGATTATAGTACATATTTTAAAACTGTGCCCAAATTTTATTTTCAGTAATTTTTCTTCAAATATATCTTTTTTGTTCTGCCTCCCACTCTCCCCATCCCAGCCTCTCATTGAAATGCTATCAATTTACAGTTTGGATTTTGCTCTCTGTTTTCTGTCATCGCCTTTCACATTGCTGTTAATGTTAGTGATTTTCTTTTCCACAACATATATTACACTATTTACTGCCCCCAGTGTGTATTTTAACTCTTCTAAAAACTTTAACACCCCTCGTTCTCTTCTCATCTCTGGCAGCTTTCTTTTCTTCTGACTTTACCTCAGCCAGGTGCCTGCTGTAATTCAGACACAGCTAATACCAGCTTTGCAACACTAGCAGGTGGTCTGTCAATGAAATGTAGAGGTCAAAATATCTTACTTTATTCTACAGACTTCCACATAATCCATATGGAGTAGGCAAAAGAGGAAAGAAATAAGGTGATTCACAAAAATTTAAACAGTATTTGTGTAAGCCAGTTTTGAAGCCCTGGGGTTTAATACCTACCTTTCATCCAATTACGTCCATTATAGTATTGTTATATGGTCCTCCTTTCCATAAAACTTTATCAAGTTCAACTACAGTTTAGAAATGTGCCTCCCATATTTTGAAAGTAAGAAACTACATTTAGAAAATGTGCTGAGGTGAAATCTTGCTTTAGAAATAAGATCACGACAGAGCACTTGGCTTTGTGAACTGTGCCGCACTGGGTGTTTTCTAAAGAGACCTTTTTCTGCCTTTGACCGTATTTTTGAGCAAGGCACTGATCCCAGCACTATCATATCAAACATTGACCTTGACTTCCAAATTCTTACTCTATGAAGATCTTAGGATCATATATATAATTTATTAGTCCAAAGTTCTAGACAATTATTTGTTTAATGGGAAATGAAGAGAGAAGTTATTTCTTAATGTTGTAAGAACATATCCTTTTATAGACCACTGAATTCCAAACTTAAAATTTCCTGAACAGCTGGTTAGAAGAATGGTTCATAATAATGAACCTTTTGAAATGTCTGTTAATACTAATCTGTGTATATTTCTAAGAATTCTTTCACTGATAATAGAAGTTGTGAAATGAGAAGAAAATCCCAGAGTGTATTAATTGCATTGACTATTCCTCATTGTTTTTCATATCTGACTTCTTAAGGCTATTATTTTACTCCATAGAAACACAGAAGGGTGACTGCGTAATCCTTCTGTGACTGACTATAGGCAGACTATAATTGGTCAGGAAAGGAAGAGCATTCTATCTTATATTATGCTACTTTGCGTTTTAAAAAATGTTTAAACGTGGACTCTCCATAAAAAGGAAAATTCAGGAAGGTATGAGATTTGTAACTAGGCAGATTTTATTGGTTAATTTAGTTTTCTTGTTTTTTAAAACTGCAGAAGAAAAGCACATATTTCAAGCTCAAAAAAATAGATCTGTAGTCATACAATCTCTTATGATTTAAGAAAATAGTACATGTAAGTGTACACTTATGTATGCTTATGTATGTACATGTATGTATATTATAAATACATATACTTATGTATGTACATAAGTGGACATAAGTTAGATTTATGTGTAGTATATTACAAAAAATATAAAAATAATAATATAAATCTTTTCCCTAAGAACCTCAGAATTCTTATAAAAGACATTCTTATCCTTGGCATATAATTTTTTTCATAACAGCTTGTAATTTTTAGTGTTTTATTTTCTTTCAAAGTGCTTCCTTTATATATTCCTTCTGCTTTATAGGATTTATTCTGTTCTACATAGAAGCACTATTTTGGGTGGGTTAACAATTATTTTCTCATCAGCAAACAAAAGAGAACAGTTGACATTTAGGGTGCAATGGATTCTGTGTCCAGCTAAGCCATTAATTCTGGAGATTTGGGAGAATTCACTGAACTTCTTTGGATTTTCGTTTACTCATCTGAAAAATGAATTGCCACTAAGCCCTGGAGACAAGTCACTTCTAGTACAATGATTCTGTGTTGTTAATATTTATAATGCTTTCTAGCAGAAATGGTCATTTGAAAAGTTTGTTTTCCCTTCCTTTTTCACAGACCACTTTAGCTTTGTCCCATATTCTTTCACAGTCTGATTTCTATACCTACAGGTATGCAAATCTCCCCCTATTTTTCCAGAGGTATTTTATGAGCATCTTTACTTGTTCTTCTGTGTCACCCCTCTCTTTAAAGTTTCCCTAAACTCATTTCACGGTGTTCTCCAATCTCAGTTGCATTCAAGCCTTCTGAGATGGCACTGTAAGAGGTGGGGGGAACAATGTCCCTGTTTTCTTCCTCACCTATCCCTAAGAAAGGTGCTGTCTAGGGGTACTTGGGTGACACAGTCTGCTGGGCATCCAACTCTTGGTTTTGGCTCCAGTCATGATCTCAGGGTCATGAGATCAAGCCCCGAGTAGGGTTCTGTGCTCAGCATGCAGTCTGCTCAAGATTCTCTCTCTCCTTCTCCCTCTGCTCCTACCTACCCCCAACTCTCTCTCTCTCTCTGTCTCTCAAATAAACAATCTTAAAAAGAGGGGGCTGTCTGATCAACCTTAAAAAGTTATATCAGGTGTCATCAACATCAGGATAGGAGCAGATAGATACACTGCGTTATAGTACACTGGGCAAGAAAAATCACTTATCAGATGAGGAAAGGATAGACATTGACTTAGAAGGTTAAGAAACAACATGGACACAGCTTGTTAACTCAAGGTAAGGTTTCTACTCTATGACTATCTGTGTAGGCAAATACTGATGGGAAAGAGAGAGAAATTAAGATGTAGCGTATTTTCTGTGATCACAATGAAAGTTCACAAGGCAATGGAATCCGAATCTCTTAATAATCAGGCCACTGATTTCCTGACCATTAATCTTGGGCCTTTCCCTGTAGGATGAAAAGTGATAAAAGTCAAATACCTGAAAAGTAAATACCATCTCTAAATTTTAGCAAAAATAAACTGCTGACTTTCTGTTAAGATAACTAAAAGAATGACATCTTTTATGAATAATATACAAAATGAAATTTATATTTTAATGTGGAAAAACTTTATGGAGTCAAGTCCAGTAAAATCTACATAGTGATCATTTACAACAAAGTCATAGTACAGCTGAATAGAAACTGAATTCATCTGTGTAGATAGATAATCCACAGGGGAAAATAAAGATATACTTTCTTTCAATGTGAAAGACTTTCAGTAGCATGAGAGAAAGTCTTTTTATCAGAGTCAGCTGGAGGAATGTACTTTTGTATGGATATGAGTTTTGGAATGTCAGGTGAATTTCACAAATAACTGGCATTTGTTATGAACAAATCAGTGTTGATTAGTGTTGTATAGTCATAGTGTGCATATATCACAACTTCATATTCCCGTATATTTTGTATTTATGTAAAATAAAATATATTTACAATTTTAATTGAAATATGTGAAAATGTTTATTTGAATAAGAACTCCCTATGGAAAATCAGATACTCAGGGAGCCGAAACAAATAATTATTCATTTTTTCTGGATCACAGAAGTTGTTCTCATTTGTTGTGTACATAAACCTTAAAAGAAACTAAAAATAGAAAAAGCAAACAATTCTATAAGATGGTTCAGTGTGGGAGCTGGGGAAGGAGGTAGGAAGAACAGGAAAGGGAAGAAACAGCTTGGTTATCTCTCACCAGGAATTGTTTGGGTCTTGGTTTACAGTGATTAAATGAAACCAATCCAAATAACAAAGTACACTGAAGAGCCCTGCTCTGTGAGTTCCAGAAATTACCAGTCCTAAGGTGAACAGCAGGGAGTGCATGAATGAGTAATGAATATATGTGATACAGGCATGCATGCACACATGTACGTATGCATCTCTATGTAGATAGGTACCATACACCGAATGGTCCCAGAAAAAGCCCTTGCAATGATTTTGGAATTAGGGTTCTTTGAGAGTGAACAGCAAACCATCAAGCAAAGTGATAACAGCGAAGAATACTAGATTAGGAAGAAAATCTAGTTTTGAGTCCAGCTCTGGCACATGTAACTGAAGAACCATGGAGAGTCCTTGTCTTCCTTTCACATAAGGAAACATTTAGACATGTTTCCATACGCCTAAAAGGATCTAGTTAGAGTACGTTAGACGGTATGATCTTGAAGACCTTTCTGTTTCTAACCACTGTTATTCTGTGATCATGCAGTCAATCTTTTGCTGTGTTTCCAGGCATGCAATTCTTCTTAGCCCGTATTTTTGTCAGGTAGATGGCTTAAATGGGAAAATATCAGACCACCTGAAATGGGTGACTGACAACGCTTTTTCTAACGGTACTATTATTTCTTTCTCATGTAACACATGTCTCTGTGAATAAAAGAAATAAATCCACAGTCTATAATTCTCATGGCAGTCCCTTATTTTAGCTAGATCCATCTCCTCAAGTGTTAAGGGGTGGAGAGAGAAGGAAAGAGCAATTTTTAGACTTGCTAAAGATTTAGTCCACCCATCAAATTAATTAATTGTGTGATCATGGGAAAGTTTTCTAACCACTGTGACTCTCTACGTTCTTATCTATAAATTTCAGAAAAGAATAGCACCTACCTCATGAGGTTCTTAGAGAAGTAAATGAGATCACGCTCTTCACAGCGTTTAACCTAAATTCAACACACGGTGCCTCAGGAAGGTTCATTATTAACATTATGGAACTCTTAATAACTTTTTCATCAGAATAATCACAAGAGTAAGAGTGGAGACAATATTTTTGTTTGACGTGTGCATGACCATATGCCCCATATAGGCATTTTGTAGCTTTGCTTGAAAGCTTGAAGAGAAGAGGGTGACTGTGGGACATTGAAAACATGGTACTGTGAAATGTTGCAGTCTATTTTATGAGAGCAGATATTTAAAATGCCTTTACTGTTCATAAGGTGATGCTATTTTCTTTTCAAAGCCCGAAACACATATCTGAGCACGCTACATTTGCTTTCAGTGACTGTTGGCCCTAACAAACCTGCGAGTGGATTTGCGGAAGACAGTGGTGCACAGAGCGAGGGCGCGTCAGACCTCCAGGAAGTGGTGACCTTGAAGGAGCGGATGGCGAGGTACCAGGCAGCTGTTTCCAGGGGTGACTACCGCAGCTTCTCTGCCAATGTAAGCTGTTCCTGGTGGTTCTGCATGAGGCAATGGGCTCACTGAGGTCTGCCCTTCACACACCCTCCTTCCTTCGCAGTACAGGATACGGCAGGGCAGTGGGATATAGTAGAAAAAGCAGACCTAGTTTGAATCAAAGTCAGAGGATATGAGTTTAAGCTTCAGAGCTGCTACTTCCTCACTGTGTGAATTTGGGCTACTATCCTAACCCCTCTCTAAGCTTCAGTTTCTTTAACTTCAAAATGGGACTAGCCATCCAGCACAGAGGGTCTTAGAGAGAAGTCATAGAGATAATTTACGTGTAAGCCATAAGGCAGGGTAGAAATGTGTTATTATTGCCATCGTTATCATTTAATCTATAGCTATTCTCTTCAGGAAGGTTGGGAATTAATTTCAGATTTTAATAATGTGGGTCTGCATGCTGCCCTCTTTGGTCTCATGGATAGTTCATTTGAATTCACTGGCAGTATCTTTTTTTTTTTTTTTCTTTTCTCATTTCTCTGTACGCACTAAATCCATTAGGAGTAGCTTAATCAACATAGAAATGAGGGAGATTAGCAATGTAGGCACTCTGCTAAACCAATTATGATTATAGGAAACAGCAGGATTCAGTAGGACCACCAATTTTTAGAGCCAAAGCATAATAAAGTCATATTCAAAAGAATTTGTTGGGTTCCATGATCTGTGGCCTTCAATCCACAGGGTTTGATGAGTCATTTTATTAGTAGCAGCTTTATAGCTTAATGGAATGTAAGGATACTCTTTTATAATTATAATCTCCAAATTAGCAAAGTTGTTCATTTAACCAAAAGAGAAAGAGAAAGAATAGCCAAGAAGAGTGGTGTTCTAAAATAGCCACTCTTAACGTTCTTCTTTACAAATTATTTAGAGACAAGTCTGACTGTGCCAAACTCATTAACAATATTGTAATTCCAAATGACATTTAAGTTTTTACATAGTCATTAAAATCCATTTCAGATGCAGCATGGATTTTGAATGAATGTACAGAAATCACAGAAGTAGCTCGAGCTCTTCCAAAATAAACAGAATCACACCAGTGCCTCCTGCCAGTCTTCTTAGATAGCGCCCCCTGCTGGATCATCAAGAAACTTTACTACAAATTAGTAATTAGTAAAGTTTGAATTGGAGAAAAGACTTTTGGGGAAACAAACAGATTTTGAAAGTACCCAATGAGGGGCGCCTGGGTGGCTCAGTGGGTTAAGGCCTCTGCCTTCGGCTCGGGTCATGATCCCAGAGCCCTGGGGTCGAGCCCCTCGAGCAGCGCATTGGGCTCTCTGCTCAGCGGGGAGCCTGCTTCCCTTCCTCCTTCTCTTTGCCTGCTTCTCTGCCTACTTGTGATCTCTGTCTGTCAAATAAATAAATAAAATCTTAAAAAAAAAAAAAAAAAGAAAGTACCCAATGAGAGAAGGGTTATTCAGTAAACATTTTTTATATATATATTTAGGAAAACTTTTATCTTTACAGGTACTAGGAGAATACACCATAAGACAAATTTGTATTTATACAAAAGAGAATATTTAAATCGGGCACTAAGAAAACTTGATTATCCCACTATTTAATGCAAAAATGAAACGTTAATTATATAATAAAGGTAGCCTACATATAAAGAATTTAATAATCTTTTCTTCTCTGCCCATTTACAGGCAAAACAAACTGAGGGGAAGTGATTTATGGGAGATCATGCATTAGTGACAAAGCCAGACTAAATTCCCTGGTGTCTGGACTCCCGTGCTCTTTTAACTGAATTGAACTGCCTCCTCTCACACAGGAAAGCACCTGTGGCCCAACAAATGCCGTTATTTGGTTCGGCCCTAAGTTAATATTATGCAGGTGTTGGGGAGGAAGAGCACATTTATTATCTCAGAGAAATACTGGTAAATATCTAAAGAAAAACAAAGTAACTGTCTTACTGCCTTATCTGGTCAGACATATCAAATGTCTGTTCAATTACAAAATCGTGGAAACTGCCTTTAACAACATTTCTGTCTATACACATAACCGAAGTGTTTTATGTGTAAAATCTGGAGGTCTCTGATTTGGCCCCAAACTGAATCCATTATGTTTCAGTCACACTGAGATCAGTTTCTCCTAGTGCTAGCCTTAGCCAGATGGCTTTTGGTCGAACCTAAATAAAAGTCATGCCTGTGGAAAGGCAGTGGTCTGAGGGAGAGTCCCAGAAGAGAAAGGGGAGGTGACATTTGTTAAGCGATGAATTAAAATGTCAGATTCTGTGCTGTGAGATTTTATTTCTGTTATCTTTTTTAATGCAAGAAATATGTGGAAAATATATTGTTATTCACAGTTTATAAGAAATAAAACTTGAATTCTAGTCTGAGGTCATAAGTGTCAGAACTGGGATTTATCCAACCCCCAAATTATGTTATTTCTACTATGCCCAAGGACCCAACAATAGTTCTTTGTAAAGACAATAGATAATTGTGTAATATATTAACCCAAGTAAGTGTCAGGTAGTTAAAGTACCCTATTATTTTTTTTAAAGATTTTATTTATTTATTTGAGAGAGAGCATGAGAGGGTAGAAGGTCAGAGGGAGAAGCAGACTCCCTGTGGAGCTGGGAGCCCAATGTGAGACTCGATCCCAGGACTCCAGGATCGTGACCTGAGCTGAAGGCAGTCGCTTAACCAACTGAGCCACCCAGGTGCCCAAAGTACCCTATTATTGAAAGGAGTTAATGTTAAGTAGGTATTTAAATTAACTTGTTAATAAAATGACTTAATTATTATGGGCATACCCATTAGATTCCAAATCTTATTTCTGAGTCCAAGAATAAGAAACATTCCATAAGGATAAGCATAAAAATGTTTAACACAAAGCAACCTGTTAGGTAGTCACTTACAATAACGTGGATTAGTTGAACTGTGTAGCATATGGGGCTAAACAAGGCAAAGTCACAGGCATGTTCTCCTTCTGAGCAAGGAACCATCACTGCAGCTCATGCCCACACACTGCTCCTTGAGCAAGTCCAGCCAGATCACATATATAAATGTTCACTTACAAGCTGAGCTAAATAAAGAAACCACATCACCACTGCTCAATTATAATTCAAAAGACTTTCTCACTTAGGTGGGTGAGCAGCAGTAACAGTGTAATAGTAGGACTACTGATAAAATTCGTTAACTATATGAATTTTTGCACATGTAATATGGTCTGAATCCAAAACACAATGTTAAAGAAAAGAATGGACATATTGGATTTTTAATCCATTCGGTAGATGAGAGGCAACATGTTCAGTATAGGAACTGATGTTTTTGTGAAAATGCACTTATTAGGAAAGTATTCAGTCATTAGCATGATTACTGAGGCTTACTAGATTAATTTGCACATGATTTGGACCTTGTTTATAGTTGTTGGAAAGTGTAGGTTTTTTCTTAACAATAATTGCCTTAATTTCCATAATTTAATACTCATATATTATCTATGTTTGATCAATCACGGAAGGCCACTTATGTACATTAAATGGCAGAGAGGGGTATAAGAAATATTGTGACCTTAATTCACCCTTTCCCTTCTTTATCTTAAATTTCAAAATAGATGACATACTTTCTCATGACCTTAATATGTATCAAATGGCAGTAACTGACCAGGATTTCTATTTGAAGTTTGTTGCAGAATTTGTTAGAATATGTATCTAAAACACAGAAGGATACATTCTTATCCCTTCTTCCTATGCAGCAAATATACATATTCTTAGAAAGCTTATAAATTTGTTAAAGCATCCACTTGCATTTGCTAGTAATTCCAATAATGCCGATGATTAATTCATTCTCCGATATTTTGGAATATGGGAAACCCCAAGATTATAGTTGTGTTTTTAGTATCTGTTTGAAAAACTACATGTTGGGTCTTGATTTCCGGATCCCAGGAGTCCACAGTCCATGTTAGGGGAACCTCAGCTCACGGACATCAAGTTACTTCCAGGTCTCAAGGCTTCAGGGTTATGTCAGGACTGGGCCAGACCTCAGGAAACCTCCTGTGATTTGAAGGGTTGCTGAATCCCTTCCCAGTTTTAAGCGGTCCTGGAAGCTTCTTGGAGGAGGACTGGTTGGCATGGGGCCTGTTTGCTTGAGAGTTGTCATTCCATCTGGGCTTGAGTGCCTGCTGGGCTGGGGAGTGTGTTGAATCATCAGAACCAAAGCCCTTAAGTTACTGCACTTCCCACAGGGGCATAAGATCTGACAAGTCTCCTCAGTGTTTTTCAAGTTGCTCCAAATGATGTCTGTTGAATAAGGCTTTCTGTTCTGCAAAATGCCAATAGTAGCCTAGAATCCTTCTAACCTTAAACCTTCCAAGCTAAGTCCTGCGGTATGCTACACCCAGAGTAGTTTTTCTGCCTGTCCTTTAGTACTAGGGATTAAGACAGACAGCAGTCATTAAGACAGATATGGTTTCAAATTCCAGCTTCTACTCACACCCCAGCAATGAGAACTTAACAAGCTGCCTTACATGCTCAAACCTCAATTTCCCCCATTTTAAAATGAGAGTAAATGCCCATGTCTCACAGAATATGGAGAAACAGCAAATGACAAGATATATGTAAACACATAGAAACCACTCAGCACTAGTATTAAGTAGCTGTTACTATTACTGATATTGACATTTTTGCATAAGAGAGGCTTATTTTATTCATCTTTAGTGATTTGAATACATTTTGGAATGAGTCAAATGTTTTTAATATTCTTAATAATGTGTTGTTTATGTAGATGTTTGGGATTTTAATGACAACCTTACTGTGAGTTAAAATTGAATCCATTATTCTAATTTCTTCTAGTCTGTGTATTATTAGAGAAATATATCCTACAATCCTACAGGTCTCATCTCCAGATATCAAAATCTATCTGAGATAAGGAGAATTAACTCAATATTTTGAAGTTCCTTCTGACTTTATATCAAACACTGATAAATGAGAAAACAACATGGAGAGATTATTTTTTATTAAGGTTTTCTGTAAGGTCCTACTGAAATAATTGCATGTGTTCACATTTTTTAATATACAAATATATGTCAATATATAGTTGATATATATAGTTGACAATAATTGTCAACTCTAAAAAATAATAGCTTGTAAGTCCCATCTTGAGCAAATACAAAGCTGAATTTTCCTTTTTTCTTAAATTGTCTTAGATGATGGAAGAATCTGGAATGTGCACAGTGCCTGGTGGTTTGGCCAGAGTGAAGAAACAATTTGAGAAGGATAAATTTGCTTCTTCTTGTAATACCTTGTCTCAGTACCAATACCAGCACCACAACAGATCTGAGCAGGTAATGTGACTGCAGCTAAATGGATAAATCACATACAGTCTAAGTGTTCTCATTCCCGTGCCAAAGCAGAAAGACCCCTGTTCGCTGGGACATTTATTTTCATTCCTCATTAACAAATATTGTAATTTTAAGATGCTTTAGAAAATAATCTTTAAAGCATATCAATGTATTGATTTGCTTACTTGGAGCATTTTGTCATATTTCTAGGAAACCATGCTGGAATATTTTTCTTCTCCACTTCTCATGTTTCAAACGTAAATGAAAATTAAATAGCCTGGGTTAGTCAACAGGTAAATAGAAATGTTGAAGGCCACATTTATATTGAGCCTCTGCTTCTAGGTTGTAATTCATGATAAACTATCTGCTGGTTGTTTGCATAGATTAAATGTGAAGCATTATTTAGCTGATCGTTGTGGTTAGTTTTCTGTTTTCCTTAAAGTCATCAAAAATTGAGTAGTAGAACCCAGATGTTACATAAAACTGCATAATGCAACTACTATATTTTATCTTATATAAAAGATATTCCCCCCATTTCATTCCTCCATTATCATAGATCACCAAATATTGTCATGGGTTATAATGATTTTTGAATGTGAGAATCTCAGTAATAAAACCCATTAGACTGAGCTCGGCACTTTGAAAAATAGTAATTGCACTGTAAACAGCTGTATTTAGGTCCATGTTTCCCATGAGGAGGAGAGTAACTGGGGTACTTCTAAAATTTTGTAGTGGAAGATAAAAGGTGGGTTTTTGTTCATTTGGTTTTTGTTTTAAGAAAAATCTTTAGGATATTTGGAGTTACCTATGTTTTTAAAATTAAGGCAATTGTATGGTATAGTATGGGTGGGGAAGGGAGGGGGAGAATATATCAGATAGAACGATTAAAAATCTGATATGTGAAATAGTATTTCTTTTCTTTTTCTGGCTTTGAGAAATTAAAATAGCACAATATAAATAGCTCAATGAATTTAGGGGAAGATTTAACTTTGCCTAAAGGAAACAAAATGTAAATAAGAAATTAAGACTAGATATATTTGTGGTCTAATATATAGCTGTTGCAGCAACATGGGAGTCTATAAGTGAGTCAGTTGTATGTTTGCTTGAAACTGATCAACAATACAAAATGTTGGTTATCATTAATAACTTAAGTAACAAATTCCAGATGGAAATCTGTGTATGGACAGATCCTTTGTTTTGTGAGGAAACATTGTGAAAGAGTGTAAGAGCTATGGGACTTGTAGATCTGACTTTAGAGCCCCCCCCACCCCCCCACCTACCAGCTGAGTGACGCTAACACAAGGACACCTTCACCGTCATGGCCTTGGGGAGTCCCTCAGGGCCACATTCTCAGAGGCAGCACTTAGCTTAATGTTTTGCTATCATCATCTTGAAATTCTTAATACTTTTAGAAAAAGGGACCTGGGCCTGGCATTCTCATTTTGCTCCAGGTCTGGAAAATTATGTAGTCAGTGCCACATAGACCAAATTCATCACCCCTCAACTCTCTGTTTCTGATTCAGATGGGGTATCTGATGAAAGATTTGTTCATGTCATGTGGAGGTCTCATATGACAAAGAGCAGTTTCCATAAAGTATTTCATTATCCATGAAACCTGAAGTCAGTTAGGACTCCTTAATATTGCAAGAGAGAGAAAGCCCAACCAACAGTGGCTTAAGCCAAATGGAACATTATAGATTCACAAACATGCAGTCTTGTGGAAGGGAGATGTGGTATCCGCTCCAGTGGTATATTGGAGCAGCTGGCTTGTACCAAGCCTGTGGTTTTTAAGTGTTTAGGAATGTTGCAAACCAGATAATGTCATGTTAATAGCTTGAAATCCACCACAGCCGAATATTTGAAATAGAGAAATTGGCAAATACAACCAATCAGGGATATTCTTTCTTTCTCTCTTTCTTTCTTCCTTTCCTTCTCTCCTTTTTAATCTCTTTTTTTCCTTGAGAACCCATTGTTAAATGTGTATTTCCTTACTATTAATGTACGGTCTCAACAATGTCCCTAGCATAGTAGTTAAGAGCATAGAAACTGGAGCCAGATTACTTGCATCCAAATCCATACTCCTTCATCTATTGTGTGACATTAGGCAAGTTCCTTAGCTTATGTGTGCCTCAGTTTCCTCAATTATAAAGTCAAGATTGTAATAGTACCTACCTCATAAGTTTGTTAAGAGGATTAAATGGATTATATTTATAAAGTGCTTAAGGCTATGCCGGGCCCATTGTAAGCATAACACAGTGTGTATTAAAAAATAATAATAAAGGGCACCTGGGTGGCTCAGTGGGTTAAGCCTCTGCCTTCAGCTCAGGTCATGATCCCAGGGTCCTGGGATCGAGCCCCGCATCAGGCTCTCTGTTCATCGGGGAACCTGCTTCCCCGCCCCGCTCTCTCTCTGCCTGCCTCTCTGCCTACTTGTGATCTCTGTCTGTCAAATAAATAAATAAAATCTTAAAAAAAAAGAATATTAAATAATAATAATAATAAATAATAATAAATATCACCTTCAACATATTTCTTTTCTTTTCTTTCTTTCTATTTTTTTTTTTTTCTTAACCTCACTTCTTCTGGGCTGGTCCCATTCTCACCCAGGTTTCCCCCCAGATAGTAGTAAAAAAGATGCAGAGAAAAAGTGAGATCTTTCTCCCAGAAGTTTCGGGACCAAGCCTTACTGCATCTAACGGACTCTAAATGGAACACTCACGTTCTTCCTAGAGCTAATTGCTACAGCTGGGGGACACTGATTGGCTGAAGCCTCTGTACCTGTTGACCTAAGGGGAACTTCTCGGCACTCAGTTATCAAGGGAGAATAAATGGATACTGGGGAAAAGCACAACCCACAGCAGCAACATATAAATGGTACACACACACACATACACACACACACACACACACACTCCTACTATAAGCTCCTTGCGAATGGAATCTATTATCATAAGCGGTAGTCCCTACTCTGGAACATGAAATATTAATGCATACGAGTGTAATAAATAAAACCATGCACTAGAAGTCTGAATATCTGCAGGCCTCTGGGCAAACAGTGACCTCTCTGAACTTCAGGTTCATTATCTACTTATAGACATGCTAATAATACGCAAAAATTCCATGGGGAACCACTAAGCCTTGGTCGTGATGCCATGTAATATAAATAATATATAAAGGAAACATGTTAGAACAAACTAGTAAATATCTTTTATTGAACTGTATGCTAAGTCTGTGGGAAGATGAAAGAAAAAAAGTCATCTGTACCTTGGAAAATGAAATGACTAATTTATAATCGTTACTACAAATTTGAGACACACATCAAATTTGATTATAGAGGGGAAAACGTAGAAAATCATGTCTTAGATATTCACTTAAACTTTTACAGCTATCTAATGCATTCTAAAAATTGCTTCTCTTATCAGCGGGGATTGAGGATGTTTACAGGTAAACGCAGATAGTTAATTCTGTCTTCCTGAAGATGTTGTCCACGCAGATGGTATTTTCAGTCTGCTTGTTGAAAGTACTTGAGATTTACCTCTCTGCTAAGTCTGCCCCTGGCCAAAAAAAAAAAAAAAAAAAATTGTTAACATATAAAAACTAATACTAATTTGAATATCAAATTTAATTAGAGTTAAGAATGAACATTTGTTTTGAATTTCTGACAATATTTGATGTCACAATTAGTAATAATCTTACAAGGTGTAATAATTCAATCTGCCTCTCTCCTTTCTAATATACTAAAGTCAGATGTTTCAGGGTAATTAGCTATTTGGTAGTCGTTTGGGAGATGAACAACAGGGCTAGACAAGTTTTGGAAATTAAGCTATCTCTCAGGTTAAAGATCCCTCTGTCTGCTGATTGATCAGACTATTTTACCAAACTGCCTTTTACTCAAAAAGGGATTCTGAAATAGAAAAAAAAGAGGGGGGGAGGTATAAAATATAGGAACTTCATTTATGCCGTCTGGGATAATGTCCTATTTATATATTCTAGACTTGTCATGCTTCATGGTTCTGCCTGTTTCAGTAAGCAGCATCACCACTGCTAGCCTGTGGAGAATCCTTATGTAAATTAGAAAAAGCGGCCACTCTGGACCATCAGAGCCACTGGGTGAGGGAGGCGTGGGGAGAGGGTTCAGCTTCTTAAAAGAATGTGTTGAGAAAGTGTTATTTAATCTTTTCCCGAATTCTTAAAAGGGTGCCTTGAAATACGCTGCAGTAAGTATTAGAATGCATGTGTTACTGATGTGAAACGGCCATCATCTCTTTTCTGAGTTCGTTTTTACTTGCCTATACTAAGGTTTCTGCGTTTTCAAGACTTTCCTTTCCTTCTTTTTTCTTTGTTAACAGCCTTATTGAGATAGAAGTTGCGTACCGTAAAAGCCACCCACCTTAAGCGTACAATTCGGTGGCTTTGTAGTGTCTTTACAAAGTCGTATGGTGTCACTCCTATCCAATTTTACGACATTCCCTCTCACCCCCAAGATAAACCTTGGACTCATTAGCAGTCTCAAACATTCCTTTTTGTGCCACAGCTTCACACTCAGAAGTGTGAAAAGTGAGAAGACCCTCATCTTCTCATAGGAATGTCTTTGTTTTCTTTCCCCCCGTACTTACAACGTCCTGGGTAGCTCTTTGCTTATTAATTTTGGAGTCCTGGATGCCTGTACTCTTCTGAAGTTGCTTGGTTTGGTTTGGTGTTTTCTTTTCTAAGTGGCTTAAGTAGGAAGGAGCAGATGGAGCCCCCCAAATTTTGGAAGTAATCAGTGCAACACAGCACTTAGGCAACTGCTTTTATGTGAAAATGGCTGCAGCGAATCCATGTCAAGAATGTGAGGTCTTCCTGACCGCTCCCGCAGCCACCCCTTACGTGGACCATGAGGAAGCTGCAAACCAGGATGCATCTTTCTGTATATATCTGCTGTCTGAAAAACCCGAATGCAAACATTAGCACTCTGTAAAATTACGTGGATTTGAAACAATCCCTAGACAATTTTAGGTTGATAGAAAACATTTCTGACAGCTTGTGACAGATATAATCTGACATCTGTGTGTTTTAGACTCTTTAAAGGTGACCCATAATTATTTTCTAGCAGACTAAACATTTTTCATCAGAGAAATGTCCACATCGCAAGGCATTTCTCATGTAAGTGCTTTAAACCTACCTTTAGCTTTCTGCCGTGTACGTAATTCTTCAAGGTCGTAGATTTCTATTGACAGCCCCAACCTGACCTAGATCTCTATCAACGGATAAGTTTGTGATCAAAAGTGTGCCTCATATTGTATTTTAATTGTGTATGCTATTTTTGAATAGTATTTTTTAATGACTCTTACAACTTAAAGTAACATCATGCAAACAGGAATCCAGAGTGATGGTCAGGTCCGCTGGCTCCAAAGCCAGACAGCCCAGGTTAGAATCCTCTGTGTTAGCCACCTGATCTCTGTAAAATGAGGATGAAGTAACGGGTGTGTTTTAAGAATAGAATAAGGTGCTCCATGTAAAGTTGTTAGTAAAATGTCTGGCATATATGAATTGTTCAATAAACACCAGCTATTATCATCAGCAATATTTCCGCTAAAGCTAAGAGAGCATAATCAGGTGGTAATTATTCTCGAAGGAAAATATGATTCATAAACATTTTATGTATATGTAAAAAGACAAAGAAGGATAACATTGCTCTATGCCTCACAACTCACACACTTCAATTTTTTTTTTTCCTAGTTCTTTGGCCCTTGGAGACAGAATCATTTCCTAGGAGCTCATTAAGTAATTAAAGATTAGTTTAAAATTAACATCTCTCTGAATGCTTTGGGCATCTGTTGTTCTGAAGTAGTCAGTAACTTTAGTGCATATTTAAAAAATTATAATAACAGGTCTCCTTCTGAGGAAAAAGTGCTTAACCCCCCACTCTAGGCAATGACAAGATGAGGGAGATCTCTGGGAAAGCCAAAGAGGGGAATATGTATAGGACATACTTTGCACAGGTACACTGCCGCCCTGGGATGCCGTTATGAGTAAAAGCACGTTTTTTCAAGTGGGAGCAAATGAATAACATAGCATTTGCTTTTTTTTTTTTTTTTTTTTTTTTTTTTTTTTTTAAAGATTTTATTTATTTGACAGAGATCACAAGTAGGCAGAGAGGCAAGCAGAGAGAGAAGGGAGGAAGCAGGCTCCCCATTGAGCAGAGAGCCCGATGTGGGACTCGATCCCAGGACCCTGAGATCATGACCTGAGCCGAAGGCAGTGGCTTAACCCACTGAGCCACCCAGGTGCCCTTTTTTTTTTTTTTTTTTTTTTTTTTTTTTAAAGATTTTATTTATTTGACAGAGATCACAAGTAGGCAGAGAGGCAAGCAGAGAGAGAAGGGAGGAAGCATTTGCTTTTGAAGACTGCTTTATTCACTGCTTTATTGTGACATGATGTACTGAGAGGAGAATATAATTAATATATGAATTGAATCAGGCAAGGAAGAAAAAAGCCTACCCTGCTTGAATAAATGAGGAAAAGAGAAAGAGTTGAGGCAGTGTTGATTTTTTCCATCTCTGCAAGTCCTGTAGCCTCTCAGCTCATTTTAGTTGATATGTGGAAGGGAGAGGAAAACATTTGTAAGGGGTAGAACCTACCTTGTGACATTTTCTGGTTTGTGCCTCAAAACAATGAAGGTAAAATACATTCCTCCAATTGTCTGAATAAAATATAGTAAGTGCTTTTTTCAACATCAATGCTAATATGTACAAATACTAAGAAATAAGGGCCCCTATTTGCCAGAGAACCATTTTTTTCCTTGACACCAACCAGGCAATCAGTCTGACCTTTCTCCAGATAGACCGGTGAATACACATAAATTTCCCACTGGCCAAACCATTTAAACCATCTTCTACAACTCTTTCTCAGCACATATTGTGAGTGAGCTTTGGTACTGAAAAGAACACAATAAGATTAATTTTTGAATGCTGAGTCAGAATCAGAAGACCAAGGGTTTGCTAAATAAAGCAAGCAATAAAACAATGGCCTCAACCAACTGAGGTCTATAACCCACTAACAGCTAGGCCTGTACAAGCTGGTTTATGCAGAATTTGGTTCACTCGAGTTATTTATTAATCAAAACATCTCAGTTCCGGTACCGTACAGCAAACCAGCTTTGCCCTACACTAACAACTCGGTTTCCTTTTCAGTTCAACAAGAAATGCAGAACTTTGATCCAGTTGTGGGTTTGGAGATGCACACTTGATAAACTGAATTTTTCACCTCTACTTTTACATTCAAAACCATCTGTGTTATGTTCCTGATTGGACGTTTCATTACTGCTTTCCACACCTGTGCCCTGGTCACGGCTGCCTTGCCATCTTGCCACCGGTGACCTTGCCATTAACTCAATCTCCACCTGTCTATTCTCTTCCTATCCATGTCTACCTTCCTCTGGCTCTGTAGGTCTTGATGGAAGCCCTTACTTTTTTCTAGAGATATCAAATCGAAAAGAATTATATTTTGTAAAAATAATTCCTTGCTCAAGTTGCAAGGTAAATTAACCACAGTTACTACTACTCACACCAACTACAATGAAGACAAAGGCAAAAACACAAACTAAACTCTGTAAGAAGTTGTATTTCTCAGGACGAAAGAAAGAAAGGCTTTTCCTATGGGCCCCCCAAACCCTGATTCCATTATGGCCTGCAAGAGCCTAGCTCATCTGGAAGTGTGCCCCACCCTCCTTATGAAGCCCCTATTCCATGCTTCCACCCAAGGCTTCCTGTTTGGGGGTGCAGCAATGCAGTGGTGGGGGGTCTCCAATGAGTCCTCTGTCCACCAGTTTCTGCATCACCCCCAACCTGAAGCAGGACAGCTTTTCAGAGTCCTTGACTTGTCCCCTCCTACCTCTTTCTTCTCTGACCAGATAAGGATTTAGAATGAAACCATTCTCCCTGTGAGGCTGAGACACCGAGTCTCTGAGGGAGCTCAGGTCCCCTGAGTCACTTAGGTCCTCAGTAAGGTTAGACCCTTAAGTGTAAATTAATACACTGGAACTCCCCAGGCAGCTCAGGTCATTCTGATTAAGTTGTTCTGGCTTGCGGTCAGGGATGGGGGAATGGTACAGCTCTCCGGGTCTGTGGAGAGCCGAGAAAACAAAAGCATAAGGAAATCATGGTGAATATTATGAATGTCAGTCAGCCTAACAACCAGTTTACTGGTGCCCCCAAACCCTGTTAGCTCCTTTGTTAATTTCAGACACTCTCGAAATACTGTTATTTGCATATATACAGTTATATTCCAATATTAAAATTAAACTAAATAATGATATAAATGAACTAAGGGAAGATACATCAAAATTCTTAAGGAAAACCAATTAGAACAAAGATAAACTAAAAAGTGAATGAATTTATTAGTTTAGGCCACACTAATGTACCAATAATTAACTAAAACTGATATTTAACTTATTATTATTGTAATCTTTTATCAAAAAAGCTTTAATTTTATAGGATTATACAGTCTGTATGCCTAATGTCTCTTGAGTTTGTACCTTTGATATTTCTACACAGTTATTATTTTCTGAAAGACATGGGATTTAATTGCAAAGTGATCAACTTTATTAAATAACATAGTAAACCTGCTCATAGTCGTTTGGCTCTTCACATAACTAAAGCAATGTGTCCACTTCCCCCAAGACATGAGGTATGCCCATAAAGTACAATTAAGACTAATGTCTGTGATCTACCAACATCAACAGCATTACTTTGGAACCACACACTGTAACTCTCATCGCGGCTGTCCCCAGATGAAGTCGATGGTAATTACTAACTGCCTGCTGAGGTGTGACCATAAAGCCTTTGTCATGGTCCCTTTGCAACTTCCAATTTCAGCTACTTTCTGCAGAATCAGTTGGTATGTGAGTTCTCCTGCTAGTGCAGAGAGGGATTCACTCCTACCTCCCCTGGGCAGCACTGCAGGACAATCCAGTGCATCATTAAAAAGGGAAACTCATTCTAACCCCTGGCAAAATGTTTGCCTTGGTCCTTTGTGGAAACTCTGTCCTCTTGATGAAATAACGCAGTCCTTCCAGTGTGTGCAATCAGCCTGGCCTCCTTTCCTATGCCGTTAATAACTAAATGAGCTAATCTGCCTGGTGACTTGGAGGGGGGAGATATTATCCTACAAAGGGTGCCCTGGCACTATTTCTCAGGCTGTCAGAGCCCGGGGGTTAGTACAAAAACCCGCTAAGTAAGACTGAGTTGCAAGCACAGACACAAGTGCTTTCAAAAAATCCTGAACTGGTTGCTATTCTTTCTAAGATTCATCTTACTTGTGCTCCAAAATAGAATTTGTAGGAGCAATGTTTACCCCAATTATTGGAGTACCACTACCACAGCTTTTCTTCTTAATGGTATTGTGGGTTTCTATAAACCTATTTGTTCTTATAGAACCCATTTTCAATTTCATTTGCAGAAGACAAGTGCACTTACAGATACACCCTTCACTCCTTTCAAGGAAAATGAATTGGGATTGCTTTAGGGGAAAAAGAGTGGTATTGTTTGTTCTTATCTCAGGGCCCAGGGCTGTTGAGAGAGGGTCACCGGAACCCTTTCCCACAAAACACAACATCACCGCCTGTTCCCAGGGATCCCCCAAAAGTATCTGATGTTGATGAAGATGTAAAAGACAGACATTGGGACATGATGGAATTTTACGTCATCTTGTACTTAGAGGAGGTGGGAGCCGCGGAGGGAAAGCTGGAGGAAGGAATATGTTGATACAACCCCTCCTTCAATTTGAAGTCTCATATTAGTTTAAAAGTGGAAATGTGCTCTTTGTATAATTATACTTAATAGAATTCTCAAATATAGAAACAATACATTATACTAATTAAAGGTGCTTTATTTTTGAATTGTTAGAATGGCAAGCTGTGGGATTTTAAGTTCACAGACTTTGCTAGTTTTTGAGGAATAAGGAAAATTATAGCAAAAGAAACCTTAATGTAACAGAATCATTACGCTTATAGAATTTGTAGAAGGGGCAAAATGTTTTTTCCACAGTTAGTTTTATGAAAATGGGTGTTTTCTGTAAGCACTCGACATAAGAATATTAGCTCTTTCTACTTCTTCTGGATCTAGTATTTCTCTAAATAAACCCATCCTCATGGGTCTTGAAAATGATTAGATCGAGATACGTTTGTCTATTCTTTTGCATGTTCATTGATTAGTTTGCATAATTACAAGCAAATTAGCATACTCCCCTCCCCACCCCACCCCCAACAACCTGGGAAAAAACAAGGCCTAAGAAAAGGAAGAGATGTTAAAACATTCTGTCTTCAGAACCATTCTATTGCAGAGATAACTGTTTGGGATATTGCTTGGGAAATTTATTTTTTGCAGTTTCTATGCAGATCTCAGGATCACGGCACAGGGAATAAGATCACATTTCTTCCAACAGCCTTGTTCTTTATCCCTCTCTGTCCAGAGTCATCTACCATGGAAAGGAGCAAGTTATTATCTCTGTAGGAACCAGCTGAGGCTACTTCATTTCCTACCCCATCAGGACAAAACACATTGTAGACCAGCCACCAAATTGATACCAACAGGGGGAGCCAAGTGCTCAATCTATCTTCCTTCCCCCTGGGGAAATACCAAGAGTGCTAAAGACATCATCCTGCATTTGAAATTTGTTTCTGTCTTCAGAGTACAAATCACAAAAATGTAATACTAGAATTCATATCACATGGTGTTCAGACACATTTTGGGGAGATCTGGGGGAACTTTGATGAAGTCAGCCCTTTAGGTTGGGGTTCAGTTTGTGAGCCTTTTATCATAAATATTTTGTGCCATAATTCTACAAATATCAACAGCTCCCCCCAATTCTATTGTCTTTTTTTTCTTATAGAGGATTAAAAAAGGAATTTTCCTTTTTTCCGCTCAACTCCTTTTCCTTCATGCTCTTATTTTTCTAGACCTTTTCCATTACTAGAGGGAATTATGATAATGACAAAGTATACCATCAAGTCTGGGTATAGAAAGCAGACAAAGAAAAGAAGCAATAATTTTCGGGGAGGAAGGAGTGTGAAAAAACTATGCATGAGAGAATTACAGACACATACAGATCTACGTTTTCTATATCAGAACCAAATGCAAATATGTTTGTGTGCGTGTGTGTATTGTTGTTGTTGTTTTTCAAAATGTGACGTTGCTGTGAACACTTGGCTGCCACAAGGCAGTTATCCCTGTGGTAACTTTTCTCTACACCTCCTGCTTAAAACCTAAAAAGTAAGAAGGATCGTGAGGCCCCGCATTCATGGTTCGTATTTGTCCTGAAAATCAAAATCAAGCGAGCTTTGACCCTTCCTTCTGCTCCACGGGAGGTTTCTGTCCTCCCTGAGCTCGCCTTAGGACACCTATGTTACCGTTTGACAGGTGTACCGCCCCAGTCAAATGCAAATATGTTGATTTCTTCCTATAAAAACAGTGGTGAGACAGAGAGTATCTTTTCACACAAAATGCAAGTTGAATCATTTAATAATCATGGGCTCTGTGTTTGACACTTAGGTTCAATATAATCTCTCTTCTTATAATCTTAAGATAGGAGATCAAGTATTTCTCTGAATATTTGAAGTAAGTTGTAAAGACCTATCATTCCTTTTTATCAATGCCTGTTTGAATCTCATCTGCTCTGATCCATCCTTAAAAAACAAACCTGATCTTCAGTTATGAGCCTCCAGCAGGTGGATAGGTTTTCTGTCGTTTATAGTGCACCAGTATTTATTAGCTTAATTGGGAGGACTTCTATTACAGATCAGAGAGTATGTCCTTAAATGTTATCTGATTTTTTTTTATAAGTCTGTAGGAGTTAAATGGCTCAATTTTTGTTGATATTTTTTCTTATGTAAAATGAAACTACATAAGCACATACTTAAAGCAAATAGTCCTTGGTCCTTTTTAGTAAGAACCTCTTTTCAATTTTGAGACCTCTTAAACTTCTGGCATTGATTTTTGTATTTGTCAAACCTTTGCATTGATGACCAATATTAAATTGATAGAAAAGATGTTTCACTGAATCACCAGCCTTAAAAGAAAGAAAAAAAAATGTGTAGTTACCTGGTATAGTAGTGAAAAAGATATTGTAGTGAAAGACCCAGTGATTTTTCAAGAGTTAAGACACAATACAAATTAGTGTACATGATTATTAATTTTTGGGTTCTTTGAAGGCCTCTCAGAATTGTGCTGTTCTTCAGGATATTTAATTGGCTGAGGATAATGTCTTTCCTTTTCTCTTGTCTCTACCTTAAACACACTCTAAGCACATAATAAGTGCACATAGAATATGTCATTTACTGCCTTTAGGTGTTAAAAACATTGGTTCAAAATAGCTGGCTGATGGAATTCTTATGAAAACGTTATATTCATGGTGTATGTTTGGTGTTTTTAAAATTTGTGTATCATTTTTCCTTCAGTCCCTTTTATGTATCATCAGCACGTAGATTTTAAGAACAGTAGAGTTCTAAGGAAATGAGGTTTTATACAAGTGTGAAGAGCCTTGTACATTTCCTGACACGTACAACACTCAATCCATGGTAGCGCCTCATCTCTATCTCCTTCAGTGCTTCCCCACTTTCTGTTGCAGCAGATTACAAATGAGGATTCTAAGTGAGGCTGAAATTAGTTGTAACTTATTTACCTGATTTCTCACTTGAATTGATGACAAACTCCAGCTATAATCTAATATCCCTGTCTGCCACTTCAATCTCTTTTCATTCCCCTTGTTGCTAGTAGATACATTCACCAGTGAAACTGCAATTAGTTACCCTTTTATTTTCCCCCATTTGTCCTTATTTTGAAGAAAACCCAAGTGATCAGAATAATTCATTTGTAGCCATAATTGATAATTACACTGCCTTGTTTGCACAGATAATCTTGAAATGGTTGCATCAGAGCCAAATCCATTTTATTGTGTTTCTTCCCTCTGTTTGGATTTTATATAAAGATTTAAAATGTCATTCCTCCCAGTGAACAAGACTGATGCTCACAGAGACACAGAGGGATAGTAAAAGGAGGAGGAAAGTTTGTATAATAGGAGCTCTTTCCAACCTCTTGGCAGGCCAATTGTACTATCTCTAAGTCTTCCTACCTGTCCTTGTAGTATCACATGGAACATAAATTGCCAAGAAATAGGCCCAAATCAATTCCATTATAAGACATGAATAGTCTTTCCTACTATGTTATCTGTTGTCAAAAATAAACACCTTTACTTACGTTTTTAGCTGGTTTCCGTTTGGTTAAGAAGACCTCAGTGTTCATGAATTACACTATTGTAACAAGGGTAATAGCCACTTTTCACTCTTTTTGACATTCAAAACTCCTTCTTTACTTGGGAATGCCTCTTACCAATGAGGCAGAACCAGCCTCCATGAGGAGAAGCTGCAAATACCACACACTTACTCTCCTAGGCTTCCTGGCAACTAGGACTCAGATGTATGAGCTAGATTGTACCCATCAGATACCCCCAAATCAGACTTCGCATAAAGAAATGATGAAATGACATGAGAAGCAGGGACTATGTGGAATTAATCTTAATTATGGCTGGTGGCAAGAGATAAGCAACATCCAATCTCAAGAAGTAACTATCCTAGAAGCAACATCCATTACGTAGTTTTGATAACTTCGGCAATGAATGTGTCTGGTGTCCAGTGACAACAGCATGGGTGCGTTCACCAGACGGCTCTGCAGCATTATTCAGCTCTGTTACTGACTACAAAACCTCCAGGTCTTGTTTTCTGAAATCTGGAGATTCCATGAATTCCACTCCCCACCTCTGCCACTCAGTTTCTCTTTAACAAATTGTCTTTCCTGTTTAAATCGCTCAGATTCTGATGTTTGAAACTGGGAATTGTGACTGGATAAAAAAATAGATAGATAATACATAAATCTTAACATTCTTAATTTATTGTCTAAATGATAGTCATACAGTAGGATCTTTAGGAAAGAGCAAGCGTGAGAAGAAACGCATAATTGTGGATTAAATCACTGTGAACTGACTGTTCACTAGGTATGAGTTCATGAAAGTTGGACTGAATAGGTGATCACAAAGCCACACTCTGGCCATGTCTCTGTAAAGTCTTTCCACGTCCTAGCAGCCAGAATGATTTGAAGAGTCCTAATGTGCACAGGCAGCTTTTTGCTTCTCTCTCTTTGAATAAACCCCCCAAATCCACTACTTCTCTGGTGGGAAAAAAAAATGTATATATTAGAACTTGTTTCTTCTTTAGTTTCTGGGCTTAGTTCTATAATGAAAAATTCATGGTAAATTTCAATAGTAAAATTCATAGACAGAGCCATAGATAAAATACTTTCATCCCATCTTTTTTTTTTTTTTGCCTAGCTTACCTTGTAAATAGCTGACACAAAGTAAGTGTGCAATGGATATCTGTTACATAAAGATAGCAAACACTGGGGCACCTGGCTGGCTCAGTGGGTTAAAGCCTCTGCCTTCAGCTCAGGTCATGATCCCAGGGTCCTGGGATCAAGCTCCGCATCTGGCTCTCTGCTCAGCAGGGGGCCTGCTTCCTCCTCTCTCTGTCTGCCTCTCTGCCTACTTGTGATCTCTGGCTGTCAAATAAATAAATAAAATCTTAAAAAAAAAAAAAAGATAGCAAACACTAATGTAACACTTATGAGCCAGGTGTTCACTTATATTAACTTACTTCATCCTCATAATAACCTTCTGACATAGGCACTATTATTATTCCTTGATTAATCCTTTTTATTGGTGGGAGAGGGTGGAGAGGACAAGAAATGGACATATTGGAGGGTTAAGTAACTTGCCCAAAGAAAGTGAGCAGAAATGATCCCAACTCAAGAAGGTTGTCTCTGGAGTCTATGCCTTGTATTTTTTTAAATTTGGCTGATAGTCATTAAGCACCCACCATATGTCAGGGAAAAAAATCAGTGATGTGTATATTATTTTGCCCTCAAGGAGCTCACTATATCAGAGAAATAGACATATAACAAATAATTAAAGCACAATTATTCTATGATAGAAAATATAAATGAGATTTGTTGGGACACCAGGAGTGATAAACTTTACTCTGAATGAAAGAAGGCCAAGGAAGACATCTAAGAGCAGAGAATGCTCCAGCTGAGACTTGAAATACTTTTTCATGAATACAGAATTACGTTCTAGGCAAGAGGAGCACCATATGCAAAAGGTGAAATAGTTTATTTGTGAATACAGTGAGGCAAAACTGCGGTATGAAGCTGGAGATGCAAGCAAAGCCCAGATAATAAAGAAAACTATGTTATGTTAAAGAACTGTTATTTTATTCGAAGGCAATCAGGAGCCATTGAAGAAACTTAAACAAGAGAGTAAGATGAATAGATCTGCGCTTAAGAAAGATGTTTCTGGCTCTATAGTGTTGAAATAAAGGGGGTCAATTTAGATGGAAGAAGTAGATTTAGGAGACTACTGAAATAGATTATACAAGGACTTACGTGGGTCAGAAGTTTAGGGTAAAGACAGCATTGACTTGAGAGATAATTAAACATAGAATTAGTAGGGCTTAAAAATCTATTGGATATTGGTAATATAGGGTGGTAATAAAGAGGCAGAATTCTTCTGTTTCTCTATTTTGGTTTGCATTAATTAACATAAGATACATGTAGCCTCTGGTTTTCTTTTTCTTTAAAATATTTTCATTCTTCTTACAAGCTTTTTATCTGTCATTTCAGTGTTCCTTGAGACTCAAAGTTTTATCCTCTTTTATTGTGCTTTTATGTTTATTTATATCCTTGTGGCACTTTGGTTTTAAGATGCTTTATGTCTATGTTGGATTGAAATATTGTATACGTATGTGTATCTTTAACACGCATCTACATAAAACTTCCAGAGGGCATCCTTTACTGCAAATTGAATGTTTTTATGTATCCTGCTTTTTTAGTTTGTCAAATAAATATTGTTATTTATATAACTAATATGTTTGATGGCCCAGTTGAGAGTACATCTTTTATATGTTCTTTTTATGAATCTTCAGCATTTTTGGACGCAGGGATATGGCTCTATAAATAATATTTTTTGAAACGAAGAGAACAGTCAGAGTTCTAGCAGTTAAAGCTGGCATTGTTTATTCAGAAATCTCTCTTTGAAGTCAAATTTTTCTACTTTCAAATCAAGTATTTTTTATTAGAAAAGATAAGTTTTGCTCTTAGTAGCTAAACATGACCAAATCCTAATTATTTTCAGTGGAAAAAAAAGTTGTAATTAATTGAGTGATAATACTTCTCCCAGAGATTTATGTAATAAAACTACATAATTCATGTACCTGTATTTATTACAAATCTTGCCTGAAGAGAATTTCAAGCTGAGCTTTTTTATTCCATTAAATATATATGAATACATTTTTCTGTATTGCACAAATACAGAGATAGATGGATAGAGAGATGATTGATAGGCATTTAAGTAGATTGAAATTTAATTGTAGAAACTTTTATTAAAACAATACTGACAATGCCTTGCACAATGTGATGGAGATAGTTGTTTGGTACTTAGGAGCTGTTGGTTGAATAAATGAATAGGTGAAGCTGTATAGCATCACTTATGTTTAGGGATGCAATGGTTTCAAAGGAAAATGACACCACCTTACGTTTTTAAGCTGCTTTTAATGTTTTGCACCATCAGTCTCTTTGGCTCTGACAAGTCAACTAGTACATGCCCATAGCTTTACTATTGAGCCAAATGAAACTGGAGGGTTCACTTCTGAGTATATTGAGTTAGACAAAGAATCGGGACTTGCAATTGCCTTGATTCTTCTTTCCCCTTGATATCGTTCCCTATTTGTATAAATTAAAAATTAGGATCAAGTATTGTCTTTCATTGTCATCACAAATATCTCAACTTAATTTATGTCATAGTAATTCTGCTCAATGCATTGTGCTATTTCTAGATGATGCTTGACAACACTTCAATTTCATCAACTCAATGAATACTAATTCACTGAAAAGAAATACAAACTAGTCTGTTTAATACCATGAAGAGTTTTTTTTTTAAGATTTTGTTTATTTATTTGAGAAAGAGAGAGAGCAGGAGCAGGGAGGAAGAGCAGAGGGAGAGGGAGAAGCAGACTCCCTGTTGAGCAGGGAGCTCGATGCAGACCTTGATCCCAGCACCCTGGGATCATGACCTGAGCTGAAGGCAGATGCTTATCTGACTGAGGCACCCAGGCACTCCAGCACCATGAAGATATTTTTATAAAAAGCCTATTTGAAAATATATTTTTCTATTTTGAAAGGTTCTTTCCCTTTGTATATGTTTGTTGTCTTTGTGCATGTTTTGGTTTCTTGGTACAGGCTTCTCCTCCCTCTGATGATGCCAGTTACTCCTTGTAGCATCACCGCACTGCCCATATCCATTCAAAGATGTTCTGATCCCTAGCAATGTTTTCAAGAGGGCTCTTTCTGAGAAGTTTGTAAAGTGATTGACATGTTATTGTTATACACATCAGCTTCAGTAATTTCACCAACCAATTATGAAATGTTCAGTATCAAAGACTGTTAGCTAAAATACTAAAAAACCATAGAATTGTGTGGTAAAAAATTTAGACTCTCAATTTTTAAACTAGATTTAAAATTATAAAATTTTCATACTCTTGGAAAAAATATGACTATTTGCCCATGCACTTACTCCTTGATATTTAAGGCTGGCGGCGGGGCGGGGGGTGGGAGGTGCAGTTATCTACTATCTGCCAGGATGCTAAAACTAAGATTTGAGGATGCATGACTTCAGTTAAATGAGAGATTCATATTATCAAATAATGACTGTGAAATGTGATAAGTAGGTAATAAAGATTTGTACTGACAGGATGAGAATACAACAACAACAAAATAAGCAGGAATAGATGACTATAGAAAAGTCAGGAAAGGTTTTAAACAGAAAATAGTTTTTGAACCATGATTTCAAAAATGTATAGTAAATGTAGAAAAGCCTTAACCTGAAGTTCGAACCCTGGGGAAATCAAATTTTATATTGTAAATTTTTGAAGAAAATTTTTAAAAAATAAAGAAGGCCCATAGCAAAAGAAACAGGTTTGAATTCGAATATATCCAAAGCTAGAGAAATACATTAACCACAAATTGTTATGTTCATCACCTAAAAAAAAGAACTGCTTATTCTTTCAAACCTTGAATCTGCTGACAGTTTTGCTAACATAAATAGCACATTTTTGGTATTGTTTATGTCTGTTTGACAAAGATGCAAATAGCATTAATACATCATAACTATTCTTAGTTTTATTAAAAATGAGATTAGTGATAGGTAAAATAGCTGAATTATTGGCATTGAGCATGAACTGTTTTTTCCACTCTAGGGAGTGAGTTACTCCATACTATTCTACCAAATTTTTATCACATTTTTTTTCTTCTATTGTGTATACTTCCAAAAGTCACAATAACAGTGAGTCACCATAAAAAATAAATAAATAAGTAAATAAATTGGTCCTATTCTTTTCTTACTCATTATGCTAGAATGAGTTTGAATTTTTATTGGTAGGAATATACAGTGCCTTTTCCGGTACTGATAATAACAATGACAAGTTGGGTAGGCAGAACATGAAGTCTTTTCTGTGCTGGAGAAATCTCCTTAGAAGTATATATCAAGGACACCTGGGTGGCTCAGTCGGTTAAGCATCTGTCTTCAGCTCAGATCATGATCCCAGGGTCCTGGGATTAAGTCCTGCATCAGGCTCCCTCCTCAGCAGGGAACCTGCTTCTCCCTCTGCCTGCTATTCCCCTGCTTGTGCCCTCTCTCTCTGATGAATAAATAGATTAAACTGTTTAAAGGAAAAGAAGTATATATCAAGGATAGATTTTTGTAAGATACTTTAACATTATGAGCTGACATCGGATTGGTAAGAACTATATAAGCATCATATTATTTTGAGATTATGCCACATTCTCTCTGTTAGTCTCCATATTAAAGCACATATATCATCTGTTTCTCTTTCTATAAATGGGTGAATGAGATGAAAAAAAAAAAAAAAAGAGTTTCAGTGTGATTTAGTGACTTACCCAAGATTACAACATACCTCGTAGAGGAGCGAGTTAATATAAAATCCCGTTTCTGACTCCTGGTTGATCCAACTTGTAAACAAGACTGCATTTTGTCTCTTGCAGCCTGAGCTATATTTGAATTTAATGTTCAAGAACCAATTTTATTAATATTTTTGTGTGAACTTATGTATAGTGTTCTTGCCAGAATTCTTTTATTACATCTTATTTGTGTAATTTGATTTCTCTTGAGCATTATGATGATCCATCCTTTTACCTAACCCTGTTCTTTGTAGACACCAGCAACTGAGAAGAGTGAAAGTCAGATTTAAAATCCAAGCTCAATTATCATATGGTTTTGCTTATTTGTGGAGCATAAGAAATAACACGGAGGACATGGGGAGATGGAGAGGAGAAGGGAGTTGGGGGAAATTGGAGGTGGAGATGAATCATGAGAGACTATGGACTCTGAAAAACAATCTGAGGGTTTTGGAGGGGACAGGGGTAGGAGGTTGGGGGAGCCTGGTGATGGATATTATGGAGGTCACGTATTGCATGGAGCACTGGGTGTGGTGCATAAACAATGAATTCTGGAACACTGAAAAGAAATTTAAAAAATAAATAAAAACTTTAAAAAAATAAAAATTTTCACAAGTTCAAAAAAAAAAAACCATTCAAGCTCAACTAGTTGCAAAATAAGAAACACCGTAACAATAGAAATAAAATCTTGGCATATTTTAAGAGAGATTTTATATAAATTACAGCAACCTGAGGGCAGTAAAATTGATGTGTTGACACTAACATACCAAACTCACATAGCAATTACAGTTCTGTTGAGTAATAGCACAAGTAGAAACGCTAGCCAAATTTATGTACCCTGGTACTGTTCATGTTGTGTCATCTCTTACAAGAAAATATATTTAGATATGATAGGCATGGATTGTTTTTACTCAAGTAGATACACATTCAGTATAAAGTGCCCAGAAAATAACTTTCAAAATACGTCAAAAATACGTTTATTTACTCTTTTTTACTCCCAACGTTTCCATTTGTCTTTCTCAACGTACAGATTCAAATCACTAACTCTATTCTTTCAGTCTGATAATAAGCAGCAAGTGTAAGAAACTAGAATTTCTATAGGTTCCAGGCAGGCTTTTTTTTTTAAATTAATTAATTTATTTATTTATTAGACAGAGATCACAAGTAGGCAGAGAGGCAGGCAGAGAGAGAGAGAGAGAGGAAGCAGGCTCCCTGCTGAGCAGAGAGGCCGACGCAGGCTCCATCCCGGGACCCTGGGATCATGACCTGAGCCAAAGGCAGAGGCCTTAACCCACTGAGCCACCCAGGCACCCCCCCCCTTTTTTTAAAATACCAACTTGTGTTACTTAGTGAATGATGGGAATAGTGACCAGCTGAAAAGTACACGTCCCAGGTAAAAAGTTTGGCCACTACTTTGTTTCAGCAAGAAACTCACTCGCATGTTGGAATATGAACCCAGGACTGTCAGAGCTTTAAAGTTTACAAAAGCAGGCAAAAGTCTTGATTTTTGCAAGTATTAACTAATTCTAAATTTAAAAACACCAACTGGACCAAATAAGCATGTCTCTGTGCCAGTCCCATGAAACTGTAAGTAGAGGCATGATTCTGTAGTAATGATCATGGTGCACTTCAGTAAGAACCTTCATACTGGTCAGGTTCCCACTGCCCTTTGTTCTTTCATTGTCTGTTTAATCAGCATCATAAGAAGACCATAGAATATTTCCATTGTATCTTTATAGATCGAAAGGCTTCTTACGGTTGTAAACAGTTGTCATGGAAAGAATTGTTGTTTGTGCTCATGCATTTTCAGTGATTGTTATTGTTCCCTACAGCCTAATGTTACTGATACCCTTAAATAAAATTTGATTATGCAAAGCTTCCTATTAAATCAAACTTTGATTATTTGAACTTAAAGGAAAGGATATGGATTATTTATTTTCTGTACTCCCTCTTGAGAAAGTAAAGTACACAACTCGCTCATTGTTTCATCTCATTTCCAGGACATTCTCCAGCAAATAGAAGATTGAATGAAAATAATTTATTAATAGAAGTGTGCTAATTTAGTCATCCACTCATTAAGTAAATTTTTCCTTGGCACAAATGTATGCCAAGCATGTTATTAAAAATCATTTTATATATGTGGATTATTAACTCAGGCTAGAAAACCATTCTGCTTCAAGGGAAAAAAAATTACACTGGTATTCAATTTAATGAGATACAGTCCACATTTCTTCAGCCTTATTGAGGTATAGTTAACAACATTATAAGACATTTAAAGTATACATTATGGTGATTTGATATATGTATACATTGTGAAAGGATTTCTAGTTAACTAATACATCCAATGAAATATAATCTACATTCTAAAGTATAAACCTACATTTTGCCTTCAATTCTCTGTAGAACTTTTAGGAAGATGCCAACTTTTTTTCTTAAGTCTCCTTCCTAGAAAAGTATAAGATCAAATCGAACTATATATCTCTAAGCAGATGTCTGACGGCTGCTTGGTTAACCAGAAATTTTACCCTGTATACCAAATACCCTTAGGCGGGTAAAGCCACACACTACAAGCCCACTAACGAAAAAAATAAAAACAAAAAATCAAGGTCTCATTAATTAATTTTAAATTTATTGTTGGTTTAAAGGACTAGAATTGGACTAGAATTTGACAGCTCAAAACTATTTAACTTTGTGTAAAAAAGTTATGATGAATATATGATATTCATCATATGATATGAATATATCATGAATATATGATGAATAATAATGGACATTTGCTCACCTGACTATTCTCTACAAAGGCAAATTTTTAAAAAATCATATCTCAAAAATAGTGTTTGATGGTCAAGTAGATGAAAGTGAATGCCCAACTTCAAACAAGTTCAGTTTCATGGGTTCTTGAAGAGTAATCTCTTCATATCCTTATTTTTTGATGTTAAGATTTTTAACAATGTACCAACTGACTCATTAGATCAATCAATCAGTCAGTCATATACTTGTATCAGATCACAGTCTATAGTAACAGCAGGATTGGATCACCAAAATAAAGAGGAGCTTCAAAGCATCCAAATCAGCCAGGGTCACCTGTACTAACTTGAATAAAATCAAAAGTAGCCCCATGTGTGAAGAGAGAGAAATACACATTAACATAATTTATGTTGGTTATAGTCTTCATTTGAACTCTGGATGTGTCATCAAACTAGATGGCCAACTTGAAGACTGCAGTGTCTTTCTGTAACATGAAAAGTTGGCTTGTAAATAACAAAAATACATTTTTTTCATCAAGGATTTGCATTTTCTTTTTGAGGTTCATCTTTCTTACATTGTAGCTCACTAAGGGTAGTAGGCAGAATAATGGTTCCTGAAGATATTTATGTCCTAATTCCCAAAATCTGTGAATATGTAAATTACATGCAAAGGAGAATTAAGACTGCAAATAAAATTACAGCTGCTAATCAGCTGACCTTCTGACAGGGAAAGAATCCTGGATTATTCAGATTGGCCCCATGTAATCACAAGGTTCTTAAAAGAGGAACAGGGAACTGGAAGAGAGAATCAGAGATGGCAGTGTGAGAAAGCCTCAAGCCTGATAGAGTGGGGTCATGAGCCAAGGAAAACAGGCAGTCTCTCGAACTGCAAAAGACAAGGATTGAATAGATTCTCCTCTAGAGCCTGCAGAAAGGAATACAGACCTACTAACACCTTGTCAACACCCCCAGTCAGGGCTTCTGACAGACAAAGCCATAAAATATTAAGTTTGTGCAGTTATAAGCCACTAAGTCTGTGATAATTTGTTACAGCAGCCAAGCAAACTAATACACTGAGGAACTTCAATTTTTTTCATTAGTTTTAATTTTATTATTAAGTTTTTCCATTAATTAAAAAAGTTAACATTTTCCGACTTTTCTTAAAACATTGTATATTTCTTTATTCATTTATTTTCAGGAGGTAATCCACAGCAGCCAGGTCGACACTTCAAGAACCAGCCAGGAAATGGAAAGAAATCAACAAGAGGTTTCCAAAACACACAAAAGTGATGTTCTTGGAACAGAAATGGTAACTACTTAGAAAGACAATACTTTCCAAACAGTTTACAAAGCTGTGTGGAAATTCTGACCTTATTGTAAGCAATTGCTTTTAATGTCCTCTATGTGTTTAATATCAATATATATCAGTGTCTATTTCTATACTTTGGAGTTGACATTCTTTGAAAAATAAAACGAGCACCCTAAAAATATGAGTGCACTTTAGATGTTAATTCATATATGTTATAGCATGAGCCCATGCATTAAAATAAGGGACAGAAGTTTAATTAGCATCTCTCAATGTTCACTGAAGTCTTGAAAGAAAATCACTGTGAAATGAAGAATATATGTATAGCACTAAAATAACTGACTTCTTAGAAACAATTATTGATTTAAAATCATCTTTAAACATAGGCCTCTCATCTTAAAAAGCACACTGAGGAAATAAGCCAAGCTTCTCAGCTCCATCAGTATGTTCAAGAAACAGGTGAGAATCTGTTATTATTGGTCCCCAATATACCTTGCTCCTGCTGATGTGTCTGTGTTTGAATGGAAGCCTTCCAAAGCACAATCCCTCCCACTGAGTAAATTTAGTAACTATGACTCATGGTCCCAAAGGGGACAGAGTAGTATTTCTATATATAATTAGGTTCTGTGTGTGGTAATAGATGCAATAAGCTTCTGAAATAGTTCACTGCCCATCAGTCTTATGAATTCATCCTAAAAGCCTAGAAGGTGGTACGCCAGCCACCTCTGAATTGCTTTTTGCCTCAGGGACCTAAAATAAAACTTAATGTTTATCAAGCTCCCTGGGAACAGAAGTGTTATCTGGATTGTATTACTTCTAATAACGGATTTAAACACTTCTAAATTCAGTTTTGCGACCTACAGATAGATATGTCATTAAACTACAGACAAATCTGTGCAAATTTGCATAAGACCCAGTTTGTCTTGCCTATAAAAGGGGAATGAAAAGCTTTGGTGCCTTGAAGAGCTACAAAGGATGATTTAAGCCAGTTGTGACCCAATCACTACTTGGCTCTATCTATTTTGGCTTTATTTTGGTTTTCCTAAAGGAAGTAGGTCTTGAAACTTGAAAAATATATACAATTAAAATAAACAACAGTTTCACCACTTGTGACTTCCTATCCAGAGATAACCATCACCACTGTTCTTCCTATATTTCTTGACATATATTAACTTGTGTACATATATTAACCATATATACCTTGAACCTTTTTATTTAACATATATTGTGAGAAGCTTCCCATAGTATTACAATTTTCTTCTCAAACATCATGTTTATTTGTTATATAACACCCCCGGTATTATTTTCTGTTTGCAGTCATTGATGCACCTGAGGATGAAGAGATTCCAAAGGTTTCAACTAAGTTTTTAAAAGAGCACTTTGAAAAGTCTGCCCAGGAAAAGGTCCTTTATTCTGACAAAGAGATGACCCCAGCCAAGCAGAGTAAAGTAAGACAATTTCTCTACATAGAAATATGTTAAGTGTAAAACCAGATGTAGATGCTTAGCATTTTCAAATTATTGAATGTTTGATGTGGTTTTTGAAATAAATCCTGAGCCAGTACTCCTCTGTTCCATAAGGAGGATATTAATCTACATGAGAAAAGCAGTAGAGTTAAAAACTTTCTTCACTAGAGAAAAATGGAAAAATTATATACACTCTAAAGTTTAATAACTAGCATTAGATAAAATAATAAAGTCAATTTTAAATGTCAGATACTTTGCTTAAAATTCCAAGGAAAACAAAACAACCCTCAAAAGTACTTTAAGGCTTTTATTGTTTCCCTCTAGATTACTCAGCATAGCATATTAAGCAAAGGAGGAAGAATACTCAAGATTATGTGTAAATGTTAAAATACTGAACTGTTGATGTCTCGAATGGGGAATATAACTCTGAAGGTGCAATGCATTGTAGGAAAGATAGTAACAAACATAAAATATTGCTCCTAAGTAGGTCTCTCAAAGGAGTCTGTCACCTGTTGTTTCCAATGGAGGTATCATAGCACATGGACAGGTGAGGGGCGATGCCTAGGAAGTCTTCACCACTACACCCATTTTTATAAGATTTGACTTTCTCTCCCTTAAAGATCGGAAGTGAATATGAAGAGACTTTAAAAGCATCATCAGTTGTGGATACCTCTTCCACTTCCTGCATGTCAACCTGCCAGAGGAAGGAAACATCAACCACAAAACACAATGACCACAGTGCCACTTCCTCAACTCTGGTACAAGTTAATGCCACTGCTATGGGAAAAACAGAAGAATTTCCTCCTCCCCCACCTGATATATTTCAAACTCCAATAGATATGGCAGCATTTTCCCAGTCCCCTGAATTCCCCAACCCTCCTAGAATACCACCAGTACCCAAAGAATTATATTCTAAGCAAAGAAATTTGTACGAATTAAACCGTTTATATAAACACATGCATCCTGAGTTAAGAAAAAACTTAGAAAAAGATTATATCAGTGAGGTTTCTGAAATTGTCTCTAGTCAAGTGCACCCAGGGAGCTCAGTTTCAGCAGATGTGCAACAAGTCCGGTATGTTTTTGAAAATACGAATGACAGTTCTCAAAAAGCTCTGAACTCAGAAAGAGAACACTTGGAGTGGGATGAAATTCTGAAGGGGGAGGTACAGTCCATGAGATGGATCTTTGAGAACCAGCCTTTAGATTCCATCAATAATGACTCTCCAGATGAAAATAATATCAACAAGGGCATTGCTGATCAAGAAATCATTGCTGGTGGCGATGTGAAATATACCACGTGGATGTTTGAAACCCAACCCATAGATACATTGGGGGATCATTCTTCTGGCACTGAAGAAAATGCTGAGAAAATTCCTGAGCTAGCCAGGGGAGATGTCCGCACAGCCCGGTGGATGTTTGAAACAACGCCATTAGACTCAATGAATAAAATGCATCAAGAAGAATCAGGGGTAACTGCTGTAAAGGACATAACTGGTGGGGATGTCAAGACTGTGAGATATATGTTTGAAACTCAACATCTGGATCAGCTAGGACAGCTTCATTCAGTGGATGAAGTTCACTTATTGCAACTCAGGTCTGAGCTCAAAGAAATTAAGGGAAATGTTAGGAGAAGTATAAAATGTTTTGAAACCCAACCGTTATATGTTATTAGAGATGGTTTAGGTCAAATGCTAGAAATTAAAACTGTTCACAGAGAAGATGTTGAAAAGGGAGATGTGAGAACAGCACGTTGGATGTTTGAAACACAGCCCTTGGACACAATTAACAAGGATATCACGGAAATTAAAGTTGTCCGAGGAATATCCATGGAAGAAAATGTCAAAGGTGGGGTGAGTAGGGCAAAGTGGTTATTTGAAACTCAACCTTTGGAGAAAATCAAAGAAGAGTCAGAAGAAGTCATCATGGAAAAGGAAACAATAATAGGTACAGATGTCTCCAGAAAGTGTTGGATGTTTGAAACACAGCCATTAGACATTCTAAAAGAAGTTTCTGATGCAGGTCCTCTAAGATCTGAAGAGATAATAGGGGGTGATGTACAAACTACTAAGCATCTATTTGAAACACTTCCAATAGAGGCTTTAAAAGATAGCCCTGATGTAGGAAAACTTCAAAAAATTACTGCCTCTGAAGAAGAAAAGGGGGATGTTAGGCACCAAAAATGGATTTTCGAAACCCAACCTCTGGAAGACATTAGAGAAGATAAAAAAGAGTACATACGAACAGTGAAACTTGAAGAAGTTGACAGAGGAGATGTAAAGAATTACACACATATCTTTGAATCAAACAATTTAATTAAATTTGATGCATCACATAAAATAGAGGTGGAAGGAGTCACCAGAGGTGCTGTAGAGTTAAACAAATCACTCTTTGAAACAACACCACTATATGCCATTCAAGATCACCTTGGGAAATATCATCAAGTCAAGACAGTCCAACAAGAAGAAATCCTAAGAGGTGATGTGAGAAGTTGTAGGTGGCTTTTTGAAACAAGGCCCATTGACCAGTTTGATGAAAGCATTCATAAATTCCAGATAATTAGAGGAATATCTGCTCAAGAAATACAGACCGGAAATGTGAAATCTGCTAAATGGCTATTCGAAACCCAACCTCTTGATTCGATTAAGTATTTTAGTAATGTGGAAGAAGGAGAAAGTAAAACTGAACAAGCGACAGATATTGTTAAAGGGGATGTCAAAACTTGCAGGTGGCTTTTTGAAACCCAACCAATGGAGTCTCTTTATGAAAAAGTTTCATTAATGACCGGCAGTGAAGAAATTCATAAGGGAGATGTCAAAGCCTGTACCTGGCTCTTTGAAACTAAGCCACTTGACACCATAAAAGATGACTCCGAAGCAACAGTCAAATTGCAAACTGTAAAACAGGAAGAGATCCAAGGTGGGGATGTTCGTACAGCATGTTTTCTTTTTGAGACAGAAAATTTGGACAGCATACAAGGAGAAGAAGGAAAAGAAATCAAGGCCATGGAAATGGATATCCAAGCTGGGGACGTCTCCAGCATGCGGCATAAATTTGAAAATCAATCTTTAGATTCTATAAGTTCCAGTTCAGAGGAAGTTTTGAAAAAGATCAAAGCCCTAAAGACTGAAGATATTCAGAAAGGTAATGTTTTAAATTGCAGGTGGCTTTTCGAAAACCAACCAATTGATATGATAAAAGAGAGCCAAGAAGGTGATGAATTAGTTAAGACAGTGACAGATGTACAAGGTGGGGATGTAAGAAAGGGGTGCTTTATTTTTGAGACTTTTTCTTTAGATGAGATTAAAGAAGAATCTGACTGTCTCAGCACCAAGAAAACAATTACTGAAGAAGTAATGAAGGGTGATGTAAAAAGCTACAGAATGCTCTTTGAAACCCAGCCACTCTATGCAATTCAAGACCGAGAAGGATATTACCATGAAGTGACAACAGTTAAAAAGGAAGAGGTAATTCATGGAGATGTACGAGGAACTAGGTGGCTTTTTGAAACAAAACCACTAGACTCAATTAATCAGTCAGAGACTGTGTATGTTATTAAATCTGTCACACAGGAAGACATTCAGAAGGGAGATGTTAGTTCTGTCAGATACAAATTTGAAACCCAGCCGCTGGATCAGATTTCAGAAGAATCACATGATGCTATGCCCACTGTGGGCCATATTCAAGGTGGGGATGTAAAAACAAGTAAACAATTTTTTGAGTCTGAAAATTGTGGTAAGAATACTTACATAAGAACAGTAAGTGTCAATGAAATACAAAAGGGCAATGTTAAAACATCTACTTGGCTATTTGAAACCCACACCATAGATGAGCTGAGAGGAGAAGGGTCAGAATATGAACATATCAAAACGGTCACCCAAGAAGATGTGCAGAAAGGTGATGTTAAGCAGGCAGTATGGCTTTTTGAAAATCAAACTCTGGATTCTATTAAGGAAGCAGATGATAACACCACAAAAATCATCAAGGAGGAAATCCCTCCCTCTGATGTCAAGACAACTACATGGCTCTTTGAAACTACACCCCTTCATGAATTTAATGAAAGTAGGGTAGAGAAGGTAGAAATTATTGGCAAGAGCATTAAGGAAACATTAGAAGAACTCTACTCTCAAAAAGTTATTGCGGCTCCTGGAATCATCATTGAAGCTGATGAAGTTGGGGATGTTCGAATGGCAAAATACAAGCTAATGAATCAAGCATCTCCTGAGATACAGAAAGAAGACATTATCAGGGTTGATCTTAGAAATATAATGGTGAACCTGCTTTCCAAAAGAGACTGTGCAAAAAAGGAAATTTGGGTTAGTGAAGAAGAGAAGGGAAATGTTAATTTGACCAAAACTCAATTATTAAACAGATCAATGGAATTTCATGCTGAAAAAGAAGAAATAGTGAGTGGTGATGTACAACAAGCAATAAAAAACCTGTTCTCCGAGGAAAGATCCGTAAAGAAAGGCATTTTAATTCAGGAAGATGAAAGAGGAGATATTAATATGACTATCTATTGTCTTCTTCATGAAAACGCTGGTGACACAGTTGAGCGTGAAGAAGTAATAGGGGGTGATGTAAAACGTACCATTCATAATTTGCTATCTTCCATATCAAACAATAAAATATCTGAAAGGGCTAAAATTGATGCCTCTGAGAGGGGAAATGTTCAGTTTTTCACAACATGCATAGAAATCGGAGCTTTGGATTATCTTAAACAACTCCAGATGGAGTCAAGTGAAACACTGACAGCTAGGAAACAAGAAAGAGAGGAAGAAATAATTGGTGGCGATGTGGAAGGTACAAAACTGTTACTAAAGAAAAGGCAGTCTCAGGTTGAACGTACTGTTCGTGAAACTGACGTCATCCCAGGAGATGTGCATAATACAGTTAAGGTTTTTATGACAGAGCCTCAGACGACATGTTGCAAGACCCCCAAAGAAGAAATTATAAAAGGTGATTTGAAATCAACTCTAAATTCCCTCAGCCAGGCCATAAATCAGAAAACAGTGGCTAAAACAGAAGAAATTATAAAAGGCGACATGCTGGCCACACTCGAATCACTTAAGGAATCAAACCACCAATGGAAAGAATCTAAACAGCCCAATGCCATCCCTGGTGACATTGAAAAAGCTATTGAATGCCTTGAAAAGACCGCAAACACAAGAACAGAAATCCTGAAAAAGGAGCTTATCCGAGATGACCTTGAAATATCATTAAGGAATCTGAAAGAAGCAGAGAGAGCTTTCAAAGAGGTAGATAAAAGAGCTGTAGTAAAAGAAGATGTGAAAAGTGTGATGGGAGGATCCTCAGAAGAGCAGAAAACAAAGATTCATCAGGTGGCTGTCCAGAGGGACACAAAAAGTGTTCTTCAGCCAAGACCAGGACCATTTGAGCCAGCAGCCAGGTGGCAAGGGAGAGCAGATGTTCCCAATCAAACTACAGGCCAATCTTATCATGGGAATTTAAGAGAAGAAAGAACTGAAGTTACTCTCCCAAAAGCCCCCAAAGGCACTGTAAAGATTGTCATAGATCGTGAACAGAACAATGATGCTCTTGAGAAAAGCCTTAGAAAACTATCTAATTCACACCACAAAGCTATTAACAATGTGCTGGAATCAGGGGACAAAATAGGCGTCTGGACCGATACCACAACAGAGCAGCATCTTAGTGATGAACATGTGAGCAGACAATTGACTTCAACGGTGTCAGCTAAGGAAAATCTAAAAACTAAGAAGTCAGAGACTGTAACAGAACAGAAGAATGCTGTCTTTAACTCTATCCAATCTGTCGATAAAACAGTGGAAAAGCAACAGACTCAAACTTGCAAACTGAGGAATGACCACCAGAGGACTGAATCTTTCTCCGTAGAGAGTCCTAAAAATACCAAAAACACTAAAATACCAACAGATAAACAAAGCCTTAAGCCCAGCCCAACCCAGGGTCTGGTCAACATGACAGTCGGGGAAACTTGTGAAGCTTCAGAGGACTTGCAGACACAAACTTTGTTAAAGCAAGAACTACAATGTTCTAATAAATATATAAAGAAAAAGAACATGAACCCTCAACAGACTTTGCCTACAGATCAAGACATATCAGATGTAACACAAGTGAAAGTCTCCCCCAAAAGTCATAGTAAATTTAAGGCAACTGACAAGAAGCAGGCTGATGTTCATCTGAAGAGCCAGGACTTTTTAATGAAGACAAATACTTCCACAGACTTAAAAATGGCAATGGAAATGTCATTTAATTTAATCAACGGCAACCCTGCAAATAATGGAAAAGAAAGTGAGTCCTCTCTTCCACCTCCATCTCCACCTCCTCCTCCACCTTCCAATGCATCATCTGAAATTGAATTTCCTCTTCCTCCTCCACCTCCTTTAATGATGTTGCCTGAAAAAAATGCCCCAGAGATGATAAAGGTTGAATTTGAAAGTTTCCCAGGCCTCCCTCTTCCTCCACCACCAGAAGATGATAAATCTGAAAGAGAATGTCTATCAGCGTTTCCACCACCTCCCCCTCCTCCAACTCCATCTCTTAAACCAGCGCATCTCCTTTCCTCCTCTGTTCAAGAAAAGCACAGGGGAACATTCATACAATATTCCCAAGAAGCCTCAAGTTCTCGGCAAACTCATTCTCAGGCTAAAGTCTTAAAGGGAAAATCAGGAGTACGTTTGCCACCTCCCACACTCCCTAAACCCAAATTTCCCAAACATATAGAAGATAAAAAGAATCGAGGTTCCGCAAAAGTTGAGTTGGAAACTCTCCTGCCAGATACGGAATGTAAAATTACTCCCTCAAAGGGTCAGGAAAGAGTAATAATGGCGACTAGCTGTGAACAGACAGAGATGAAGAAGAACATGTCTAGAAGAAGTCTTGATGAAAGAAAACAATTATCTATGGAGTCTAGGAGGTCTCTCTCACAGACAGTTCCAGAAACTTCACTACCCAAGGAAAAAACAATGGCACCTCTTATAAAATCTCATTCATTCTCAGCAGATTCAGGACAACAAAGTCCAAAACCGTATATGAGAAAATTTAAGACACCTTTAATGATAGCTGAAGAAAAGTACAGACAACAAAGAGAAGAGCTTGAAAAACAGAAACTTGAGAGTTCTTGCTACAACATAGTCAAAAAAGAAAGTCCCAATCAAAACATGCCAGAGCTACAAAAGGAAGTACTATTACAAAAAACAAATGAGGAGGCTCCCCTACCTGGACTGGATTCAGGGGTCACTTTGGTTCAACCTAACCCAAACTCCCAAAGTCATTCTCAAGTCCTAGGAGTGTGTACGGACAACCAGCTTTCCACAACACGAGCGGGGACGGTCACCACTGAGGGGCTCCAACATGTTCTAGCAGCCTCAGAAGAAAAAGCTATCACAAAAAAGGAAGTTTTACAGAGCTCCTGGGACACGTTACAATCTATATCAGCTTGTGAAATTAAACAGAGGCACCAGGAGTATAGTGCACAAGAAACACAACAGAAATATCTGGAGGACTTGCATTTGCCCCAAAGAAAACCTGTTTCTCCAAGTTTCCAAGTTAAAACTACCAAGCTTCCAACTGCAGATCACAAATCAAATGAAGCAGACCACATCTATGAAAGCCACAGAAAGCAATCCGAAGTTGATGTTCAAACCATTAGCAAAGAACAGTACCAGAAAACCGAGAAAACTGAAGCAAGCACCGACTATAGTAATAAGCAATCTGTAGCTGAAAAATATTATCAATTACCTAAGAAGGAGAAAAGAGTAACAATAAAACTACCTACAGAACCCACAGAGAAAATCCATGAAAGTAAACTCAATATCGTTCCTGAGAAGCAAAGAGAATTTAGAGAATCTGAGAGTGGGAAACCTCCAGGAAGTGAAAGAACAAATCAGGAACCATCAACAATTGGTCCAAAGGAAGAGAGACTAATAGTTGAAAGAAAACAAGAATATTTGAATAAATCATCACAGAAGGTAGTCAAGCAAAATGTTACTGATGTACATCTTGATTCACAGACACAGAATTTTCAACAAATGCAAATACAGACTTCTGGAAGTCAAGCTGAACGTAAAAAATTGCCCCAGCCATATAATAATCTGCAGGAAGAAAAATGTCTTGGAGTCAAGGGCATACAACAGAAACAAGTCTTTTCTAATACTAAAGATTCAAAGCAAGAGATTACACAGAACAAATCTCTATTTTCCTCTGTGAAAGAATCCCAGCAGGATGATGGAACATGTGCTATAAATATATTGGAATTCTTGAGAAAACGTGAAGAACTACAACAGATTTTGTCGAGGGTAAAACAGTTTGAAGTGGAGCCAGATAAAAATGGCTTTAAAACATTTCAGACCCTGCTAAATATTATTCCAGTATGGCTATTAAGTGAAGAAAAAAGACAATATGGTGTTTGCATTGCTATGGAGAACAACATAGAAAAAATCAAAGAAGAAATAACACATATTAAAACTCAAGCAGAGGAGATGCTTGTGTCCTGTGAGAATATAATTCAAACAGCCATGATGTCCTCTAAAGCAGAAAAGCAGAGAAATAAACCCACTAGCCTTAATGAAACGTCATCTGAACCGTCGAACGTTAGTGAACGGCGAGAAAATACAATCATAGAAAAGGCAGAGCACCGCCAAGTAGCAACTCAGCACGAAGCAGCTGCTCGCAATCACGTGAAAACCCATCAGGAAATCAAATTAGAGGACAGCAAGGTCCCTCCTCCGTCCTTGAAAACACGTCCGCCGTCGCCAACTTTTATAACAATCGAGTCCACTGCGCGGCGGCCAGAAACCTCTCCTAAGGACGAGCTCCCTCAGTCCCCGAAAAAAGACGGTTTTGCGGAAGCATCCCCGAGAAGTCCTGCGCCACAAACATCCAGAGCTGGCCCAGCAAAGGCGTCCCCTTCTCCCCCCAGGAGCCGCTCTGAGCAGCTCGTCAGACTCAAGGACACCACCGCCAAGCTAGCCAGAGGGGCCACCCCATGTCCATCAGGGACCCCGGTTCCCCTAGTAGAGAAAAGGTCTGAGATCATCACGTCTCCTGCAACACTTCGGCGTCAAATTAAGATAGAAACTCGTGGTAGGGACTCTCCCCCCATGATTACCATCCCTATTAGTGTAAACCATGTCGACAGCGGCTCCTTCCGAGGCTCCAGGGAAGCTCAAGAGGAAATTAGGCAAGTCGAGAAGATGGCGACCTACGTTCACCAAGAGGCAGGGGGCCCGGCGCCGCGCCGGCTGCCGGACGCGGAGAGCTTTGACTCGGTGGAAATCATCCGCACGGTGCAGGGGCCGCGGCGCGCCGAGCACGCGCAGAGGTTCGACGCCGCCAGCCGCGCGGTCGGCATGGCGGACAGTTTCCTGAGCGACCGTGAAAAGGAAATAGACAGGTGGTTCAGGGAGTTCGAGGCTGGCCCCGTGTTCGAAGCGAAGTCGATGAGGAGAGTTTATACAAACGGAGAGGCCGACCACAGCATTAAGCAGGAAAGTCGCTCGTTCTGTGAGGAGGAATATGGATCGACGTCTGTGGAAAACTCAAGTTTTACAGGCTTTTCTTGCAATCGTGCTAGAGAGCTGCAAGAAAGCATTCCCTTGAGGCATCCCAGCATCCGCTCTGAAACGAGGTCCATCAGTGAACGTTTCTCGGGGGTGGATGCGTTTGAGGATCGAGTCCTGGGCTCGACGATGACCACGGTGTCTTCATCACATGGCTCAGAGGCTGGCAAATCTGGCTTTGACTTCAAACATGCTCCACCGACCTACGAAGATGTCATCGCTGGCCATAGTTTAGATATTTCCGATTCACCTGAAAAGCTCAGGAGGAACTTTCAGAAGGCATGGCAGGAGAGTGAAAGCGTGTTTCAGAGTCTGGGCTTTGCAACCTCAGATGCTTCTGCCACTGAGATGAGAACCACCTTCCAAGAGGAATCTGCATTCATAAGCGGTAAACCAGCTGGTGGAGTGTGAAGACTAACCCACTTAAAGGCACCCGGTCCACAGCTGGGGCGATCTGCTGTTCAAAGGGTGTTTGAAAATAACTGAAAACTAACAGCTTTCCCTGGCTGCGGATAGCCTTCTCTTCACAATGCTTGCTCTTACTGCTTTCTTTTTACAAAAGCACCTAATACAGGATTCATCTGCACTGTGTGAGAATAACAAACGCTATTATATAGATTAGTGAGACCTGGATTTGTCAAGTTGAATAAGACTTTGGATAAAGCAGCAGATATAATAATTATTATAATAGCATTAATAATTATATCTAACTGTATATTTAATAATGGTACACCCATAGCACATTAATATTTTATTAAAAGTTAATGTTTTATCCACTGAAGACAATATTTAATAATATCCATTGACCTACTATTGACATGATTTAACTACCAGACTTAAGTGGTGTTTGTATTTGACTTCAATACAGCCTGGTAATAATCCCACAAATTTACACCCTCCATAGATGCTTTAATGATTTTTATTGATTGCTATCTTTGACAAAAGTATAGGTATGGAATTAGACTTTTTGTGTATTTAATTATTGTTTTTAAGTCAGATGGAGTTAGTATTCTCTAAGGCTGCTAGTTTTTTTCTATAAATTTCATTTCACCTTTCTTAAATTCCAATTGATAGCTCAGTTGGCCTCATTCACAGATGAATATGGACAATACATTAAAAAAATTTGACTATATATTTAGAAGGAGGGAGATTCAAAACACATGAACTTAGTATTTTTTTAACATCAAAGAACAGTTTATTTCTTTATATTTCCCCACTTTTTATACTTAATGAGGCTTTACAGTAAAAGGACTTGACATAATTAATGTGCACCTTTAGGGTGGTCCATTCTTCTAAACAGATTGAAAGAAGTATCAAGCTCAAAAATAAAAACTGCTGAAACTAATAATCTTGCTTCTATCATGTTTGCAACATATGTGTCTAGTTTATCAGATTAATATGATTTCTCAATGTGTTTGCTTCTGGCATAATCAAGCAAAGCTGTCTAATTAATTTCAAATGCTCAGTTTCTGTTAAGATGTCTAAAAGCATATAGAAAATACAAAACAAAAACAAAAACACCCGGTGTTAAATATAGAAATATATGTCCTACTGGAACCAAATAAACAAAGGATATCACTTAGTAGCTCAAATAAAGCATCAAAGCCCTAAAGGACATTCTTATTTATAAAAAGAACCCTGAGCATATATGCTTTTATATATAACTAATATGAAAGTTTGTTCATTAGTCTCATGGGATTGTGGTGAGGATAAAAACAATACTGAAGTAAAAGTTCTATGTCCGTTCGGAACCACTATTTAAACCTGGTTATAGATAGAACCACTGTGATTCCCAGGAGCCGGGATTCACCTGAGTGCAGCAGCCTGGGGCCCGCAGAGCAAGGAAAGAGGTAGGAAAAGTGTAAAAGGCAAACATGAGAATCCAAAGCGCCCTAAAATGGAAAGCCATTTAGACTGAGGGGAAATGGCCTGGAGCATTTGTATTCAGGAGTCTCATGTATTTAAGTTCAGAAATGATGTCAGAGAACCAACACGAAGTCATCGAGGAAGTATTTAAATAAATACAATATCCTCAGCTTTAAAAGATGTGTAGGGGGGCACCTGGGTGGCTCAGTGGGTTAAAGCCTCTGCCTTCGGCTCAGGTCATGATCCCAGGGTCCTGGGGTCGAGCCCCGCATTGGGCTCTCTGCTCAGCGGGGAGCCTGCTTCTCCCTCTCTCTGCCTGCTGCTCTGCCTACTTGTGATTTCTGTCTGTCAAATAAATAAATAAAAAATCTTAAAAAAAAAAAAAAAGATGTGTAGGTACTGTAGAAAAATCTCTCCAGAATGCCTTAAAAAATGAAAACTTTGGTTGTTGATTGTGCTGAAACCCCAAATCTGATAGTTGGCCTATGTCCCGAGAAGCAAGATTAGGACAACCGTCTTGAGGTTTGACTATAACTGCATGGCCAGTCGATGTGCTGTGGTTTTGTTTTGGTTTTACAATGTGAGTGAAGATAGTATCAGGTAAACTTTGGTAAATTTTTATTTTTAGAAGCTGCTACTCCAAGACAAGGAAATATGTATACTCTGTCAAAAGACTGTTTATCCAATGGAGTGCCTAGTAGCAGACAAGCAGAGTTTCCATAAGTCCTGCTTCCGATGCCACCACTGCAAGAGTCAGCTGAGGTAAAATGTTGTGTAGTCTGGGGCACAAATCTTGGAGGAGTCTGCAATATACACACGTCTCTAGAAGATACAAATGTGTCTAGATCTTGTTGTCATCCATTAAAACAACTGTAAAGGGGAATGTGGCCAGGTTCTGTGATGGGTTTTCAGAATAGCCATGACCTTTTTCCTATTGAAATTTTGCTTTCCTGATCAAATCCAGAAGGGTCCCTTTTGTCCAAACCTGGAGATCGCATAGATAAGAAAAATCAAGAAATGCTATACGGATCAGGATTTTTAAGTTATTAGTTTAGTCTAAAGTTTAGATTCTACTTTCGACCTTATTTTAAGCCCAATGTGGGACTTGAACTCAAGACCCTGAGATCAAGAATTAGCATGCTCTACAGACGGAGCCAGACAGGCACCCCTAAAAACTAGATTTTAGATCAGGAGTCAGCAAGTTTTTTCTGTAAAGGGCCAGGCAGTAAATATTTTTTACTTTATAGGCCATACTAGTTCTGTTACTACACAACTTCCACAGATAACTAAACAAACAAGTATGGTTGTAAATTAACGGGCCCAACTGTATTCCCGTAAAACTGCGTATACACAATCAGGTGGCGGGCTAGAGTTTACCTCGGTCTGAGTGTTCCATCTAAGTAAAAACTAATAATAATAATTTAGAGTATTGTTAATGTCAGGTTATATACACTGCCCCCCAACACTCTGGTGCCACAGAAGCACCATATCAACACAATTACAAATGAATTTTAGTGAATGTGGCATTTGATGTGGCTAGAACCTAAGATGCTGAAATTGTCATTATTTTGCTAAATCTAATGTGTATCAGGCTATATCTTTCCTGGCTTTAACTGACAATGTCAAACACTCCTTACTGAAACATGTTTTTTCTTGGTTTCCATCGCACCAGAGTATAATGGTTTCCTCCTACTTCCTGGGTGTTCCTTCTCAGACTCCTATGTGAGTGACTCTTTCTCTGTCCATTATTGAAATACCATAACACAGTTTCTTAGAATTCTGTTATGACCATTTATTCTTCTCACTGTCAATATTCTTTATCAAAATATGGGTTATTGCATCCCCTCCCATGACTTTAATCATCATCCATGTGGATTAACTCTGAAATCTGTACGGGTGGCCCAGTACTGTCATCTATCAGATGCTTATCTCTTAATGACTAATATTTATCTCCAATTATATTTCTCATAAGAATACCAAATTCAGCATGCCCCATTATCTTCTCTCTACCTTGACCCTTCCTTCCTTGACCCATTATCTATATGATACTCTCTCAATAAATGACATTAACATTAACTCAATGACAGAAACATGAAGTTAACCTTTGACTCCTTCCTCTTCTTCATTCCCCATGTCCAAGCAATGACCAAGTCCTATAATTGAGGTCCCATAAATGTACTTTTCTCCATCCCCACAGACCAGGTATCCTCCAAATGTCATCTCTCACCTGTACTGATGCAACAGTCTTTCTAACAAGTTAGTCTCCCTGCCTCCACTATCTCTTACCTCCATCACCACAGACAAGAACTTGTCCATGCTGTAGTGAAAATGATCTTTCTAAGATGCAAATCTGAGATCACTTCTATGTTTAAAACATAATGGTTTTCTCTATCAAAGTCAAATTAGCATCTTACTAAGATTTAACAGGAAATAGAGAATCTTGCCCCAGCTCCTTTCCCAACACCCCTTCCTCGCATTGTGTGTTATTTTTCATGAAGTCTTCATTTCTTTCAGTTCCTTAAAATCATTCTTTCTCTCTCATATTTAGCTGGTCCCACATATCATTTCCACTCCTTGTAGGAATTTTCTTGTGTCTCTCCTCCAGCTCTCCACCAGGCTAATGTGTACTCATTCTTCTGACCTCAACCGAGAGTTCATGTCTTTGAAGAAGGCTGCTTTGAGCCCCACATAGGGATCAGGAGTCCCTCCTATGTGCTCCCAGAGCACCCCCTGGCGTGCCCATTCTTAACACAATCTAGTGTAATTGTTATCCAGCTGTAGGAAATGTGTTCATGTTTGACTGTCAACACCTAGTAAAGGCTGACTTTCAGTAGGGACTCGAAAGTATTTTATGACTGATATTTTTTAAAAATCACTGTACAAAAAGCCACAAATACAGAAAAACAAAGCAAATGTATGGTTTAATGAATGATTAGAAATTGAACATTTTGTAACCTGTACCAAGTTCAAGAAATAAACATTGCTAGTAGTTTCAGAAGCTCCTTCTATGTGCCCCACCCACTCTCTCTCTGTGAGTGAACAGTATTCTTTTTCATCATTGCTTCCTTACATTTTTATAGTTTTTTAAATCCAAATATGCTCTCGTAGATACTATAGTTTTGCTCAGTTTTTTAAACTTTGACATTTCTTTTAAGTCTTTTAAAAGGTTTCTGTCCATTTCTTTCATTCCTTGCAATTTATTTGTGAAGAGCCCAAGATACCTGACCTGTAGAATTTTCTAGTCTGGATTTACTGGTTGCACACTAGCCGTGCCATTCACATACTCCTTTCTCCTTTGCATTTCTGAGAAAATGTCAGCTGAATCTAGATTCTAGTGTAAAGATTTGATACCTTTTGCAAGAACACAGGGAGTGTTGGCAAGAAGAGAGTAAGCACACAGTGTCTGCTTGTTTCTCGTTTTGTGATCATAGCAGATATTGAAGCTTAACACATATCCATTAATTGATATTTGCAAAATGTTGATATTCTCACTTTAGTCTTCCTTTTTCATTATTAGTTTGAGTACTTTTACAGAAGATGCTTCCCCTCAT